>NC_141228.1:7777500-8257500 GCF_054856515.1 Filicampus tigris | reverse complement strand
ATCGTCGTTCAAAAAGCACAAGGACCATTTCTATTCTCATTTGTCAATAATCCAGAAACCATTTACATGTGGATTTGAGGACCATATGTTTCCTGACAAGCTTGGACAAGGTCTGAATGCGATAAAAATGTTCTATCACATTATACAGTAGATTTACTTGAGTATTTATGGAATGATTAACCTAAAGTAATTCACCTTTAGAGTTCATTCCTGTACTTTTTTAAGGCCAGCAACAACCTTTTACTGTTTATTTACCCTGACTGTCACATGGAGTAAAAACAAATAGCCTTTGTATGTTGGCGGATGGCTGATGTGGTGAAGGAACGTTTGGGATAAAAAGGGACATTCAGAGATTGCTATTGTGCTGCTCCTATTTTCCAGTTGTGCCAAAGGCAGGAAGAAAAAAAAAAGGGAAATAATAACCTGCTGTTCACCTGGAGGTGACAACTAACAAGCTTGTAGATCTCTCCTAGTACACCGTAAACATTGACAAAGCTCTGTGGCCATAAACATGCCTTTCATCTCTGATTTTGGTCCTCTAAATTTTGACAATAGGGTTATCATAACTGTTTCCATCAAGCACCACTATTCAATGCAATGAAGGGTTAGGGCTAGAGTTAGTACCTACTCGGAACACTGTGGTCCTGTAGTTTGGTCCATTTACTTGCTAAAGCTACATGCATGGCTGTCCATTCATTGTCAGAATTGCCACAACTGTGTGGTAATGGAATGTTACAGTAGAACAGAAAGGAAAAAGAAAGTAATATCACATTAGTGTACAACAGAGACAATAATTTAATATGCTTGTGTCGCTTGATTAAGGTTATTTATTAGCACATAACACTACTCTGTCTTCAATTCATGGGTAAGTTAAATACTGTCTAGCTGCTATGATGTCACAATATCTACAGCAGTTTTTAATTGTTCTAATGGTCACTATACGTCGCTGGCAGAGATAGATAAATTTTTCACTTTTGTACTAATTGAATGAAATTTCCCATGGCAAACCTGATGGTCCCTCAAGACACACTTATGTATTTTGGCTCAGTGGTTTGAAATCACTGAAATTTATTATGTTGTTGCTTCTAATGTTCCACTAAAACACCCAGTGCTTGACATTCGAGCTTGATAAGGGCAAAATTATTGTACCGTGGTGGAACAAACTGAACTGGGCTGGAAAAGTGTCTTGAAACTATGTCGTTGTTTTTTTTCAAGCAGTATTTTGGTCCAAATACATATTTTCTATTATGTGGGCACCACCATAAAAGATGGTGGAACTGTGGCTCGGTTCAAAAGGACAACATTTAAGGACCAACAGATGAAAACCCATCACAAGCCTTTTCTCAAAAAGTTTGTTTTTGTGGATAAAAAATGTATTGCGAAGAAAATTCACTAATTGCTAGTTGTTTGCCAATGTTCTGCCGGTTTGATGCCACACTCGTGATGGGAAACTGAAGCTTCAAGATGCTTTATGAAGCAGTTGTCTCCTCTAGATGACACTGTTGGTTTAAAGACATGTGTTTAAGAACTGCCAAGTCAGTGTGCTTTCAGCCCTATGTTGATCAGAGAATGCCATCTTGAGAAATCAAAAAGTACAACTGGTTCATGAAGCATTTTGAAGCTTCATTTTCCCTTCACTGTGTCATACTATTAATGTAGCTAACACAGCTACCTCTACCCTGTACCCAATAAAAAAAAGCAAACTAAATCTGCTATCTCTCTCCCATCCATTGTATCCATTTCCATTTTTACTGCTCAAAAACAGGATGACCACACAGAGTATGAGGTAGAATTCATCTTGCAGATGCAATAAAGCTAAATGTGTGTATGTGCTCTAGTGAGCCTGACACTATGTGCGAGGCATTTTAACACTAGTGGCCTCCACTGTGGCCCCGAAACAATCTTGGCTGTCCATCTTGTGACAGGTGAACATGATTGAGGTGCATTACAGCAGGAGAAAACAACGGATGCTTAAGCATGCTCTCCAACCACCCATCTCATACATAGAGAGTGGTTGCTTGATTGATGGCAAGTCAAGAATTGTGCATGGTGGAAACACGCTTGGTTTCAACCGGCTTGGATATGGCACACCAAACAATGGTGGTACCAAAAAGCCACACAATTAAAAGGTTAAAGAAAAAAAAATAGTTCTGAATTAAAGCTACCTTCAGCCAACAAGAGAAAATATGTTTTAAAAGTATATATCCAACGCCAGGAGAGGAGACGCTTCATAAAATGTATCCAGACCATTAAGTCTGCGAGGACACTAATGCCTGTCCGTCCACAGGCTTCTCTGCTAAGGCAGCAGTGATGGACTCCCTCCTGTCGTGGTGATCATTGTGTGGCACCACATCTTAATAGCAACAAGAAGACTTAAGTAGACATATCCCTGCTTGAGCGATCATGAGAATTATAATTCAAGATGAAGCTCCAACATCAAACAAATCAAATCTTCAAAATCCAACGGGTGCTCTTGTCCATTTACAACATGCATCACAATAAAGAACCAGACTGAGAGCATCTCATGGCGTGTAAACCCCATCTCATGCATTACATCATATGTTGCCCATATTTTAATGACTTTGCTCCAGGAGGCCAAACTTTTCTGTGTAATTGAAAGTGAAATATGGAAAAGCAAAAAACTCAAGCAGCGTATGATTGGTTGCCAGAATAAATCTGAGGTGGCATAAGTCAGAATATAGAATATGTTAGAAAGGGCTGGACTATTTCCAGGGAGGTTGGGTGCAGGCGGGCAGTGAGTGAGCATACTAATCCACTAGATGTTATATGCCTTGCTTGGATGCCTCCTCCTGGGCACCATAGCAATGAGGTGTTTCAGGTGGGATAGCTGGTATGGGGGGGGGATTAAGAATTTTTCATGAGACAGAGCATAACTGAAAATTGTAACACACAGCAACATCATAAATTTGATTACATTACACAGCGCTGCGAGCCTGTGAGCCATTCCCAGGCACCGTAAAAAGCTTTAACCGAGTTACTGCAGCTCCAGAGGAAAAAAATAAATAAAGCCATTTTCTTTTTAACAGCCGGGGTGGTGGCAAGATATTGTTCTTTGAGTTTTATGAGCTTTGCAGACACTCGTTGTTATAACAGAAAATCATGAGGGGGAATCCATTTCAAGAAAATTATTAATGTAGACTGCAATCAGCTTCTTATAATTGTGTAAAATTAAATGTCATATAATCCAATTAAAAACGTTACAAAAAATGTCATACCAATTCACTACAGTGCATTTTTCTTAATATGCTTCAAATATCAAACACATCGGTCAACTGTGTCCAGCAATCCAACAAGGGGATCACCACGGCATTATCACTCATTTGAAAAACATCCTAAGTTGATCTTGGAATGTTGGGTGTTCAACATAAAAATGATCGAGGTCCTGGATGTAGTCTCGAAAGTCCAACGTATGTCCACCTGAGGCTCCACACAGAGAGACATGGTGAGGGGAAAGGAGATCGGAGCGACGGTGAGATCCGAGGAAACATTGTTGGAGAAGCGAGTCAAGTGGAATAAACTGATTAGAAATGGCCATTGAAAAGAATCATGATCCGAAGCTCACTCATCCGTCTGTTCAAAACCCTTTATTGCAATGTAATTGACCCTTCGCGTACACCTCTGCCCAAATAAGAGTCATTAATATGTTTCCCCAGGAAAAAAAATGCATATTTTCCACTTATTTTTTTATTGAGTGTGGCATCGGAAAGCCGAGCTGCTGGAACTGTCTTTTCAGAACCACGACTGCGCCAATGTGCTTCCTTCCCTTCGCGTATGTAGACACCTGCAGAAGCATCGCGCGGTGGTGGGGACACATGGGTATCCAATTGGCAGAAAACCACGAATGACCCCCAAAAACATTCGAAGCACTGCCTACCCAAGCGCCCCGCGTGCGGGATTTCAATCGCTTGCACGCTGCAAACCGGAATGGGTACAAGCCTAGTGGTCAATTAGGGGGGAAACGGATTGGGCTCCCGTGTCTTGGTTGAAAATCCATAAACGTGGGTGCAAAAGTGTGCACAGGGAGCCTCCTTACCTTTATCAGCCTCGGAGTTCCTTTCTGGTTCTGGCGTATGAGCCGTCACATCTTCATGTTTAAAACAAGCAGTAATCCCCGAGTTTTTTTTTTTTTTTTCTTACTCTTTTTTTTGTGCGTCGGAAAGTGTGCGTCCCAGCGGCAGCTCCAGTCGGTTCGCCAGTTCCTCTAGCGGGATAAATCAAAGACGTATATTTAGCTACACATATAACTTAAAATCCAGCCCAGCGCAGGTTGCTGAGGAGCGTGTCTGTTTTGGGCAGGAGGAGTCGCTCCCTCAGCACCAGCCGCCGTGCGCACTTGGAGAAACCACAAGCGAGTCCGAGCACTGACTGAGGGAATGATGTCATGCGTACCGCCCTCCCTCCTCAGCCCCCCCCCCCCCCCCTCACTTGAAAGCCCCACTGTCTCTCTCTTTCATACGCACCTCTTCCCTTGGTGTGCTCTTATTCAATTATTGCTAAGGGGGAATGCTAACACGGGTAAGAGATTAAATATGCCCCTGGACACGCTTTATTGTGCGACAATATTAATGAACAATGAGCATAAGACATTAACGTGCATTTAGTTTTCAAAACAGCGTTGATTTGCAAATATATGTTGGGTTTATTTATTTATTTATTTATTTTCGCAGCGCTCCACTTGACGCGATGAAGTCACGCCGTTCCCCGCGCCTTGCTGGAGGTGCGGTCGAGTAAAGCATCGCCAACAATGTCACCGGGACGGGTGGGAGTGGAGATATGGTGTGCCAGCATTGCAAATCAATTTCACCCTCCTCCTTTCCCCGACACAGCTTGGGCATCTTACAGATAAAGATGGCCATGCAGAGCAAAGCAAGGTTCATGATCAATATCACGCTCCATTACACTGCAAAAACAACGTGCTTAAACCAACGCATGTGTTAAGTGCAACTGGGCTATAGGCATACACGTTTTTAGTGTCGCAAAAGTATTTTGGTTTGACAAAAAAGTTTTTGAGTGACTGCTGAAGGTAAAGATAAGCATTCACAATGGAAGACAGAAATAATTATTGTCACACAGAAAGAACCAAATGGTATTAAGATTTATCATTCTAAAAATATTGTAATGCTGTTCCTTTACTGAAAGACAGTTTCTGTTGAATTTACTCAATTTTATTTCTTCAAGTGGTTGCACGAAATATAATCCAGATCCAGATACATTTTCAAGTAGACTATACATGTATCTGGATCCAGATCATTTTATTTTAAGCAACAACTTGACAAAATAAAAGTGATCGAGTAAATTTAGCACATCATTTTTTTTCAGTGTACATAGTTATTTGAATATTTTCGCAAAATTCTGTCATTATTAAAAAGCATGCTACTGCATATGTGTGTCAAATGCTGAGAGCTGGCATATGCATTTATGTTACCAATAACTATTGGTTTTGTCATACTAATGCTGCTGTGTGCCACAAAAGTCAGATTGCTTGCTGCGGTTGTCATTCACTCAAAAAATATTGTTAGAGTGCATAAGCGTTGTCAAACCAATAAAATTCATGTAATTGAGATAAAACTACTGCTAAACCTAAAATCCACTTGTGAAGGAACTAAATGACATGGCAATGGTGTCCTTGCATCAGCATAAATGATTTTGAACCATATTTTAAGTCCTTAAGATAGAAAAGACGTACATCTACGCACTTTTCTGGCTGCACAGAATCTCCCACCCATCATTTAAGCACCTTTATGCCGCTTTGGGTGGATCACCCCTAAAATGAGGGCGTTCCCTGTCAAATCTGGCTTCATTGTCTTTTCAACTTAAGCATTTTAACTTTTCAGTGCTCCAGAGACTGTAATAAATCCAGCGCCAGTGAAGGTGATTCCTCGTATTACACTTGAAGTTTGGATACAGTTACAATATACATCGCCACATGTTGTACATGACTTTCAGAAAGGTATTGAATGAATGCAATGAGACTGAACAGAAAAAACATGTTAAGCTGATCAAATAGGCGCTGTTATTACCTTGATTTGTCCATGATATATGTACAGTACTGACGAAAAATACTACGCCCAGCAAACCTTTTTCCCAACTGTGAGAAACCAACATGGTTCCGGCAGCTGGGATGAAAGGACAAACCTTTTTTGAAAACTCAGGGCTCTCACTCTTACAACAACTACATTCATCATAAAGGCGTAATGATGAGAATGGTTAGATATTAAATCATTTGTTTTTATTTTATTCTATGCCAGTCACATAATACAGCTACATATGTTAAAGTGATTCGCCTGGTCACTGATGTAAGGACGTTTGGGTGTCTATAGAATGGCAGGCATTTTGTTGATGGACTTGCAAACATGCATTCAGCCGTCAGTACAGTAATATGATTAAATTACTTTTATTGGATTCATTCCATACAGAATAAAAAATATGATCTCCTCCAAAAGAGCGGTGCACACGTCCTCACTGGCACATCTGCTACGTAACGACTATTCATTTTGAACCAACACTGAACCAAACACTCATTATATTATATCTAGTAATGGTTTCATTTCAAGGGTAGAATTGAATGATCAGTTTAACTAATGATGTAGCCGATTTTAGCAGATGTGGCCAGCATTATGAGGATAAGTTAGTGCAAAAAAATATGACATTCACAAGTCTAAGGAAAAGTCCATGCTCCATGATTAACAGCGAGCCCCAGAATCCACTGACTCAGGCCTCTTACTTTCCCACGAATGGGAGAATATAGTCACTCAACAATGCCAACATTTGAAAGGGGATTGTTTGGACATGATTTGATATATGAACTAATGCACTATTCCTGTATTCATTTTCTTCTTTGGCATTTCAACTCAGCAATACGATCTTTCAGAACAAACACACACACACACACACTACACATAGTTTCTGGAAGAACTGAGTAAGTCATCTGAGTAGACTACAATGGATTTCAATATGTAATTTGCATGCCGAACACTCCATGGTGTACCCCGCCTCATGCCCAAAGTCAGCTGGGACCTCACCTGCAGCCCAATGAGGACATGCCATATGGAAAATGGATGGATGGATGGATGGATGCCATGTGATGTAAAAGGTACGGCTACTAGCAAGAACAAAATGTTTCTTCCTGATATGTACTTAAATTCCTCACAAGATCCGATGTATTTTTTGGACCTTGATTTGCTGCAGGAACACAACTAAAAACTGCAAGGGTGTTTAATCAATCAACTTGAAGCTGCTTTCTTAATCAATTTATTTTAAAGTGCCTTTCCATCCACTTTGGTGCAACTATTTGGCCACAGGGACAAGCTGTGATGTAGCTTGCTGCAAGGCCTTGTCCATCCATGCCTCGACTAATGCACAGACATGTTTTGAGGCACTTAACCCTCAGGATGATGAGAACTTTCTATTACAGTAAACACACTTTTTCCCTTCTGTATAATGCTGCCATTCTTTCAACTACCCTTGCAATCAATATTTTATGTTACTACTGATCTATATTCATGGCATGTGGAATATTCACATGTTCACACTTTTGAATGTTTGACTTGCACATGTTTGAACTGCGGTATTCAGGGGATTGCGAGGTAAAACAACAGCAACAAAAAAATCCCACAATGATTCTAAATGAATCTTGTGATAACTGCAGCCACATGAATTTAATTCTACATTTGAAAAATAAAAGTACCATTTTAAAAGCATTTCTAATTATTCATGCAGTTTTATTGCGTGATACGTTTTGGTCTATTTTTGATTGTTATGAATTGTGTGGGTCTTTTGACATTTGTCTGAGGAAATGCTAACATGAACAAAGTAAGTTTGTTGATATACTGTATCTTGAAGCAATGGAGGCATTTGGGATTTAGTTCGAGTAGTGCAAACAAAGTGCACAAATAAAACAGCCCCCCTACTGTAATTGTTTTGCTGCCTAAACAGTCTAATGTTGAATTGAATGAAACAAAAGGTAAACAAGCATGACAGCAAAATCTAGAGCTAAAAAAACAAGTTCTTTGTAAAATGCGATATATAGCTAAAAAGGCTATTTTTGTTTAAACAATGCAGCTAAAATTGAATTGTTGTGGCATTTGTTGGAATAATTTAACATTTAATCTTGGAATAAAGATTATTAAGAAAATATATATATTTTAAAACTATTTTCTTCTAAGACTCACATCAAAATATTTTATCATGGATTTAGAAATATCCCTGTGATTGGCTGGCCAGAAGTCACGGCCGGGTGTACCAAGCCTCTTTACCAAAATTAGCTGGGACACAGGCTCATCCGCAAACCTAAATTGGACAATCGCTATGAAAAATGGATTATTGAATGGATGGATGATGAAAAACATTTCTTTGATGGCTGATTCCCGAATCTCAAATGTATAAGTAAATGTACAGTAATTGGCTACTATTTTCCAGTATACCATGGCCCTGCATAATCACCTCACTGCACAAGCTAATAGAAATAGAATTTTCCTTTCATTGTTTTCTGTAACCCGGAAAACCTAGCCTAAACTGTATAATGACCACAATTTACACATCCACTTTTGAAGCCAGCTTTGTGTTTTACAACATTTCTCTGCTTTTGAGCGGGATTAATAAGGAACAATCACTATTTAAGAAAAGGTCGGCTTCAACAGAGATTGAAATTGATTGAAAACATGTATTATGTTCAGTGGTTTCGGCATTATCAACTACAGAGGTGAAAGCCAATTTTGATGTGCAGTCCAAATTTCCACATTAAGATAAGTGAGGAGTTTTATTAATTGTATCAGGCCTTCAGCCAAACAACATCACTTTGATAAACATGATACAAATCTACAAGTACTACAGTACTTTCCTGATATACTGTTTTTATTTATAATGGAAGGAACAAGATGAAGAGTGAAACATTTCTTTTGAAATAACCATCAGAAAGATTATGCGTGGAAAAAGCACAAATGAGAGCTATTCAGTAACGACAGTATATAGCTACTTCATGTCTTCTTCAATGACAATTTCACATACTTTCAAGATCAAATGTGAAGCTTTTCCAGTATCACAGTAAAAACGAAATGACTTGCGCATTAGTAATAATCCTCAAAATTTTATTTTACTCCATTACATTAAATATGATGATGCACTCAAACAAACGCTGAACAAACTGTTTCAAAACAGCAGATAGAGAAGGAATTAAAAGGAAAAAAAATGTACTTCAAAAGACCTTGTTGTGATGATCTGAAACGAGAACACGTACAATTTTAAGATCTTTTAAGCCTAACCCTTTAGAACACAAACTAAAAATCATGTATTTTCAACAATTTATATAAAACTGACACATGGAAACAGAGGGTCACATGACTTGAGCTGATGAGTGAAGCACCTTCACGGGGACTAATAGTTATGGCACAAAGTTATTTCTCCCTGCTTACCCATAAAATTTAGTGAGGCTCACTAAACCTCACCTCAGGTGTTTCCATTGTCCATCTCACCCATTGCTTTATTTTCTAAATAAATAAAGCAGTAATTGTCCACCAACATTCCCCTATGGGTCTTTGAATTTCTCATCACACCTCCTTAGAACTGTTTCATCATCCTCCATTCCAGTCATTTCAGTTTTGCTTCTAATTTGCAGACCTGCTCTTTTATTCTTTTCCTTTCCAAATTACATTCAGATTAGTGATATTAGGGGTTTAATGATAGTATTTTATGCAGTATAAAAATATTGTTCTTTCAACGTATTCTACTTGTGCTGCAGTTACTGTTGGTGTAGTGGTACATTTGCTTGACTGGGTACTGGTAGCCTGCGTTCAGTTCCCTCTCAGTGATAGTGGGAATCTAATATGTGCCCTGCGGCAGACTGGTGACCAGCTCAGGCTGTAGTCCACCTTTAGCTCAAAGTCAGCACCACATGATGCTGAACAGGGTAAGTGCTGTTGCAGAGAATGGATGGAGGGATGAACCTCTGCTGCTTGATTTCAGTGGAGTTTGAGTGGTAACTGCTACACACCTTCCAGTGAATAAATCAACATGAACAAAGAAACAGGTCAGGACAAAACATTAAGGAAGCCAGTACCTGACATTGAACGGCTAAATGGGTTTAACCGTATGTTTGGCTATTTATGAACCTTTTACACCGGTAAAAGAGAAAGGAAAAAACCCCTCACAAATAGGGTGGCAAACAATAAGAAGTAACAAAGAAAAAATGTCCATTGGAGGTGTGTTAAGCTCCACTAAGTCACCAAAATCCAAATAGGGAAATTCACCTGAATTTCCTCATTAACATTCATGCAAGAACATCCATCCATTATCGATACCACTTATCCTCACAAGGGTCGCGTGCTGGAGCCTATCCCAACTGTCTTCGGGCAGTAGGCGGGGGACACCCTGAATTGGTTGGCAGCCAATCGCAGGGCACACAGAGACAAACAAACATCCGCACTCACAACAGCACCTAGTGGAATTCTGCTCACCCTCATTACCTCATTTTATCACCTGAGTACTTTTAAATGCAGATCCTGTAGTCCGTAGCAATGTCACCTTTACGTCAGTGCACTCTCACAAAACACACTTTCATGTGCATAATGAGGTAATGACAGTCAAGCACAGCAAGTTTCTTTTCACCACACCTCACTTTGCTGGTTCTGTTGGGACACTGGCATACATGCCCCAGTGCAAGCCGACTGTAACAGCAAGATGTGAAAATACCTTTATCCTGATATGCACCAAAATATAATGGCTAATTTTAAAACCTACAGTACCATTTAATGTGTGAATTTCCAGCAATTAAACATGATTGGGGGAGCGTCTGACACTGTTCCATTGTAAATCTCAAACTTGAAAACAACTTTACTGATCCACATCCACCAGTAGATAAAGGGTGAGGGTTATTTATGCCCAACCCCTCTCGAGAGGACTGGGACCAGAACCCAAGCTGTGCGTGGAGGTGAGCCCGACTATATCTAATCGGAACCTCTCAGCCTCACACACCAGCTCAGGCTCCTTCCCTGCCAGAGAGGTGACATTCCATGTCCCAAGAGCTAGTTTTTGCTGCCGGGGATCGGACCGCCAAGGTCCCCGTCTTCCGCCGCCGCCCAGCTCACACGGCACCCGACCCCTTTGGCCCCTCCCACCAGTGGTGAGCCCATGGGAAGGGGGACCCACGTGTCCTTTTCGGGCTGAGCCCGGCCGGGCCCCATGGGTGCAGGCCCGGCCACCAGGCGCTCGCCATCGAGCCCCACCTCCAGGCCTGGCTCCAGAAGGGGGCCCCGGTGACCCGCGTCCGGGCGAGGGAAAACGTGGTCCGTTAATTTTACTCATCATAAGGGGTCATTTTGACCTTTTTAAGAAGGGGGACCGGAGGGTGTGCTCCAATTACAGAGGGATCACACTCCTCAGCCTCCCCGGCAAGGTCTATTCAGGGGTGCTGGAGAGGAGGGTCCGTCGGAAGGTCGAATCCCGGATTCAGGAGGAGCAATGTGGTTTTCGTCCTGGCCGTGGAACAGTGGACCAGCTCTACACCCTCAGCAGGGTCCTCGAGGGTGCATGGGAGTTTGCCCAACCGGTCTACATGTGTTTTGTGGACTTGGAGAAGGCGTTCGACCGTGTCCCTCGGGGAGTTCTGTGGGGGGTGCTTCGGGAGTACGGGGTACCGAGCCCCCTGATAAGGGCTGTCCGGTCCCTGTACCATCGATGCCAGAGTTTGGTCCGAATTGCCGGCAGTAAGTCGGATTCGTTTCCTGTGGGGGTTGGACTCCGCCAAGGCTGCCCTTTGTCACCGATTCTGTTCATAACCTTTATGGACAGAATTTCTAGGCGCAGCCGAGGTGTCGAGGGGGTCCGGTTTGGTGGCCTCAGTATTGCATCTCTGCTTTTTGCAGATGATGTGGTACTGTTGGCTTCTTCAAGCCGCGATCTCCAACTCTCGCTGGAGCGGTTCGCAGCCGAGTGTGAAACGGTCGGAATGAAGATCAGCACCTCCAAATCTGAGACCATGGTCCTCAGTCGGAAAAGGGTGGCGTGCCCTCTCCGGGTCGGGGATGAGATTCTGCCCCAAGTGGAGGAGTTCAAGTATCTTGGGGTCTTGTTCACGAGTGGGGGTAATATGGAACGGGAGATCGACAGGCGGATCGGTGCAGCGTCTGCTGTGATGCGGACCCTGTATCGGTCTGTCGTGGTGAAGAAGGAGCTTAGCCGAAAGGCGAAGCTCTCAATTTACCGGTCGATCTACGTTCCTACTCTCACCTATGGTCATGAGCTGTGGGTCATGACCGAAAGAACAAGATCTCGGATACAAGCGGCCGAAATGGGTTTCCTTCGCAGGGTGTCCGGGCTCTCCCTTAGAGATAGGGTGAGAAGTTCGGCCATCCGGGAGGGACTCAGAGTCGAGCCGCTGCTCCTCCGCATCGAGAGGAGCCAGTTGAGGTGGGTCGGGCATCTGATTAGGATGCCTCCTGGACGCCTCCCTGGTGAGGTGTTCCGGGCATGTCCCACCGGCAGGAGACCCCGAGGACGACCCAGAACACGCTGGAGAGACTATGTCTCCCGGCTTGCCTGGGAACGCCTTGGGATCCTTCCGGAAGAGCTGGAGGATGTTGCTGGGGAGAGGGAAGTCTGGGCTTCCCTGCTGAAGCTGCTGCCTCCGCGACCCGACTTCGGATAAGCGGGAGATAATGGATGGATGGATGGTTATTTATGCCCCATTTTAGATGAGATCAGCACAGTTTGTGAGTCCACTGGAAAAAACAGCTGCATTTTGTGCAACCTCCCATGATACTATTGCTGATCATAAAAATGATAATTTTTTAAAAATTATAAAAATGAAAAATATAAAAAATATTTACCTCCTGGTGAAAGGATTAAGTCTATTACTTCATTTGGGCCGGTACACGACCCTTGTTGCAAGCAACATGTGCTATAGTCCCCAACCACCGGGCCGCGTACCGGTACCACTTTGGACTGGGCTGCGGCGGGCTCCAGTGATGTTAAAAAAAACAAAAAAAAACATACAGTACTTCAGGTTTATTTATCATCCGAGGCTGAAAAATATTTTAATATAAGTGACTGGATTCTATCCGTTACATCCACCTATGACTGACTCTTAACACATGTCAAGTTGTCTCCGTCGTGTAACTAATATTAAATGCACAAGCTAGCAAATGACTAAAATAAACAGACGTATTTGGAAAGTTTCTGTGCAATGAGGAATCTCTCAGGGAGAATTCAACACAAGCAATCTATGCCCAAGAAGAAAAACAAGGGTACATTTCACAGATAATACCAGAAGACCTACTTGAAATATGGATTCACGGCGACAAGTCCCCACGCAGGAAAAAAGCCTACTCTGCACAACAATTTGTCAACAAGTTAAGTGCCTTGAGAGCGTCACACTTGCCGGCTAACCGCTTCGTTAAGGCTAAAGAGTAATTCAATAATGATGAAAAAAAAACCCTGTATATTTGCAAACACCCACCCCATTTTAAATGTTTTTAACAAGTTGTGTGTTGTGATGTTTGTTTCCAAGGCTGATCCATCATTATTTCTGCATACGCATGGTATGAGGCTGTTCTAAATGTGTTTGCAGTATGTACACAAATTCAAGTATTAAGATATTGATAAATCACATATTTGTGCACAAAACATGTGTTCACACATGGACATGAACAATCGGTTTCTAGGCCTTCTGCAAGTGCTCACTTCGCAGTGGTAATCTGTGATCGCCGTGGACAACTTTTACATCATTCGCCCGTGGAAGTCTGCTTGATTTTTGTACTTTGCGTGCCTCTATCTCCTCAAAGGACTTAAATAGATCAGGTTCTGCTTCAGTCATGTAAAAGACACCTTGCGCCGAATTTAAAGGGAATGAGACAAGCTGCTTCACTTATTTGCTAATCAAGTCTGGTGTGTTCACACCCACAACGGCATAAACCATCTGTTTCTAATTGTGCATATCTGCGAAAATACCTAAACAAAGTAGATGCTAAGGAGACTTACACTTGGCATGAATATAGAGCTCACAGAGTCTTGAATTTTTCATCTGCTGTGGTGATCCTAACAGTTATTAATAGACTGTCAAAGCTAATTTATTTAAATCCAATTAATTCATAAATGTTGTGACCAGATCAGTAGGAAACTTATCACGGTCAAGCAAATTCCAAATCTTACATCTTGTTAAAGAAAAGTTTATTAAAGTTGTGGAGATTACCTACATTATGACTGAAATAAATTAATAATCATATTTGAAACATCAAAGACATGATTATTGACTTTAGGAAGTCGACCTCTATTCCACCACCTACTGTTATCAAAGGTGCTGATGTTGAGATGGTAGATAAATACAAATATCTGGGTGTGGTTTTCGACAAAAACCTGTGTTTTGAACATCATGCTGAAATCACCTCCCAAAAGGTTAATCAACGATTTTACTTTCTAAGGAATATGTGAACTTTGCAAGTTAATTCTGAGATGATGACTGTCTTTTACATCAATTATGTTATCCATCCACTATCGATACCGCTTATCCTCACAAGGGCCGCGGGGCGTGCTGGAGCCTATCCCAGCAGTCTCCGGGCAGTAGGCAGGGGACACCTGGAATTGGTTGCCAGCCAATCGCAGGGCACACAGAGACACACATCCACACTTACAATCACACCTAAGGGCAATTTAGAGTGTCCAATCAACTTACCATGCATGTTTTTGGAATGTGGGAGGAAACCGGAGTACCCGGAGAAAACCCACGCAGGCACGGGGAGAACATGCAAACTCCACACAGGGAGGCCGGGGCCGGGATCGAAACCACGACCTCTGAACTGTGAGGCGGACGTGCTAACCAGTCGACCACCGTGCCGCCCCAATTATATTATATTATATTATATTATATTATATTATATTATATTATATTATATTATATTATATCAGTTTTATCCTTTTGTATTGCTGCATGGTTTGGAAACTCAACCTGTCCAAAAACAATCACCTCTGTAGTCTTGTCAAAACTACTGGAAAAGTATTAGGAAGTCTGCAAGCAGGCCTCATGGTTATCTATAATAGGCAGGTCCTGAGGAAGGCTAATGCTATTTTGAATTGTCCTAATCATCCACTCCAAAATGAGTTTGAGCGTTTGCCCTCAGCCTGTTGGTTTAGGGCTCCTAGGAGGAGGACAAAAAGGCTCCAGGTTTCATTTATCCCAAGTGCAATTTATTTACTTTAATGGCAACCAGCCCTTCAGTTACTCATGTTTTCAATTACCATTGCTTATTTGCAGATCTGCATATGTTGCACATTTTGCAGTAACTGATAATAATTGTCTATTTATAGTATTATCACTGGACTGAAGATGTTATGTTTGAGTTTGGGTTTTAGTTTTTAAATGAAGTCTTTTACTGTGTTAGTTTGACATTATGTGCCTTGTCCTTTATGTGTTCCTGCAGTAAGATAAATTTGCCCTTTAGGGACAATAAAGAGTTTCTGATTCCGTTTCTGATGCCGATCACCCTTGCCAATCATCTAGATAGCTAGGTGTTATCATGGCTTTGACTTTCTACTGAATATTTATGGTTCTTCTACAATTTTCATTGTTCTTTTTGTGCATATTCAAATACTCTATGGTGATGGTAAACGGGCTTTCACTTATAGTGCTTTTCCTATAGGCTGAATTCTTAAATTTGAAAGTGAGATTTGGTGGTTGCCGAGGCGTGTTTACAATGCTTTTATAGTTTGGTATTGAGAAATTACCTATTTAAGATACTTTTCACCCGACGACATTTGCATTATAAGTCTTCAGTGTTGCATCATGATCTTACACAACCACCTCAACAGTTTTAAAGAACAAATCAACACCAGTACTGATTAAGCCAGAGAATTTTGCGGGGGTTATTTAAATATTGTATTTTTCTGCAGATGTTTCTCATAGCAGCTCTGAGCCAATAGTTCTCTGTCGATGTCCTTACTGAATTGGACACGGTAACGTGTTACTTGCATTACAATAAAAACATACCATGATTTTGATCTGACTTTTGGTCCTTGCTCATTTGTTTATTTTGATATCCATCAACAAGCGTTGCCTGTAAGTGTGTTTTGGCTTCTGACAATGGCAGGACAGTTCGATGGTTAATTTAGGAAATGGGTGGGGGGTGCGCGGGTCTACACACAAACAATTGGTGATGCGGTTAGATACATGAGGTCAGACACATTTAACGTGCTAGCGGCTATCACCAGCTCATCTAATGAGGGTACCCGAATCACATTGTCTGTTGACACACTGTCTAAGCACAGTGACAATGCTCTGGTGATACATTTTATAGTGGGCAGCCTAAGGCACACCTGTGCACTAATCATGGTGTCTAATCAGCCTAATGAATGAAACACCTATGAGGTGGGGTGGATTATCTCGGCAAAAGAGAAGTGACCACTATCACACATTTAGACTGGTTTGCGAGCAATATTTGAGAGAAATGGTGATATTGTGTATCTGGAAAATGTTTTAGACCTTTGAGTTCATCTCATAAAAAAATGGGAGCAAAAACAATAGTGTTGCATTTGTATTATATGTTGAGTTTAGATAGTAAAGAGGAGGGGGCCTAAGACAGAGCCTTGTGTGGCACCAGAACAAACAGGGAACGGATGGGATTTGAATTATTTCATTTCAAGAAATTGGGTGCGGCTGGATTGGGTGGAATTGAACCACTGAAGAGGTGTGTGGCGGGGGTGGGGGTGTGTGGGATGGTGGTTGTGTGTGTGTGTGTGTGTAATGCCAGTGTTATGGACTCTGTTAAAACTGTCATTTGTAGTGTATAATCACAGTAGAGCTACTTTCATTTTTTTCACATTGAAATATTTTGGTATCTGTGTACGTGCGTGTTTGTGCGAGCACGTGGGCGCGTGTGTGTGAGGAATAAATCATAATGTACTGCACATGTAATATGTGCATGCATGGTCTATACAAAAATATTGTGTTGTCCGTTGAGCTTATTCTCTCACATAATAGTACTTCCATGCCCATGAGCTGATGGTCTGTAGTTATGACAAGGCATTGCTATTACTCGTGTTAGAGGTGATGTATCTCAACAAGGTTAAGTCAGATCTTATCACTGTGCCGGTGTTGCTTTGCTGGCTGTTGGAGTGAGGAGAAAAGGGGAAGCAAAGGTTGGGCGATTATGTACTGATGGTTTGCGTTGGATTAGTTTGCATTAGTGTGCGTATGAATTTGTGTATGCATGTCAAAACTTCAGTGCCTCATGTTAAACCTGCTCAGAGTGCCTGTCGTGTTCTATCATGGTACTAAAACTGTAAGTGTTACATCATTCGCTGTGTTTGAAGTTAACGTATTTGAAGGTGCTAAGGATAGATTCAATGGGCTAGGCTACATTTATGATGATGATGTATGGGGAAAAAAGTAGCAAGTAGTAGACTGCCATATAAGTGAGGTGTCATATAATTAAGTTGCAGTGAGGTGGGATTCAAGTTCAAGAGGAACTGGAGCCTATTAGAGATGACCCTGGACTGGTCAGTCTAAAGGAGAGTAATAATAAATGCAGAGTAGCCAAAGTAAAATAACTGACTTGATTTCAGATGAGCTATGAATTAAAATCTGTAGGTTTATTGCACAACATAAACCATATATCCCTAATACGCTGAAGGGGATTGGTTGAGGTGAAAAAAGTTGTGACTTTTAGAGCAGTAACTGTCCCTTCTTCAACCTTTCACCATTGCTTGGTCAACTTGTGTGATATATAGTATTTCAATTCAATAAGGTTCTTGCTTATGCCTTCAGGCAGTAAAATATGAATGTTCATTTTGTATGGGGCCTATCCCACTTGACTTTGGGCAAGAGGCGGTGTACATCCTGAATTTGTTGCAGGGAACAAATAGACAAAAAAAAACCCACTCACATTCATGTTCACACCAATAGATAATAAAGGCTATTCAATTAACCTAATATACATGTTTTTTGGAATGTGGGAGGAAACCAGGCTACTGTCATTGAGAGAGCATGCAAACTCCACACAGGTGGACGTTAGATGGTTGACTAATATAATGCTGCATCTTAGCCTCTCAGTCTCTCCTTTCCTAAAGTATGACATCCTGTTTGCAGTGTTAAGAATACCCAAAATGCTGAAAGAAAAGCTGAATCAAAGACAATGGTGGGGAAAAAATAATTTATTTTTAACTTGATGACTCAGATCTTGTGCAGGAAAGGAGTCATACTTTTTTATTTAGATTTAGCTTGAAATAGTAGTGAGCCTCAGTGGGTTTATGACGAGTTCAACATGATGGTTAGACGTGTACCGGTACTATAAGTTTATAGTTATACACCCCGATGAAAGTCAAGGGTTAAATTAGACATTTTGAGTTTTTGTCAAAGGATTATAAGGTTCCTGTGGCCTGTTGTGTCAGACGTTTGAACAGCGGTCTGGAGTTCGGGCGACATATATTGCTAGTAATAGAGCTTTTGTGCAAATATAGGTCAACCAATGTTTTCATTTTTTTTTAATCAGAGATGTAAGGAAAGTTCTCTGGATTTTTGTTGCGCTGATTCAGAATCTGCCTTTGTTTTTTGCCATGTTTACTGCCGATGGTGACAGAGCTTCTTCTTTGTTGTCTTATAAGAAGAAGGAGGCAACGAAGAAGACGATGAGAACGAGGAAGAATTAGCCGCACCAAGAGCAGAAGTAATGAAACTCTTTCGCTTTGTACAACAACAATGAGGATTTAATGAAGATTTAAAAGTGCATTAACACACCAGGATTGTACCTTTGGCTAAAATGCACCGCAAGATTCAAGTTAAGCCAATTTTAGGATAAAAATTAAAACTTTGACATACTTTAACGTAACATTCCTCTCATGGCATGCACCTTGGTATTTACTATTCATTTTGCATGTTAAAGTTAAATTTGTTGTGTAAGTATTTAGAAGACTGGAAACTATGTCGGCGTAAACCCCCCCGAAATAAGAAATAAAAATAAATATATGAAATGAAAAAGAATACCAATAATAATAATAAAGTCATCCTCTACTTTGTGTTTTTCACCTTTCGTGGGGGGGTTCTGGTGACCATTAACCGCAATATACGAGGGATTACTGTAATATATATGTAATATAGTCACATAATTTGTATTTAGCAATATCTATGAATTAAGGTTAAGTTCAGCAACAGTTGGAATATTTTTCTGAAACGATATAGCTATAAATTACAAAACATGGTAAAGACAGCATAGCGCAAGCTTTTATAGTTTAAACTAAAAAATAATGATAAAAATTTGCTGTTGACCAGTGACACTATGTGACGTACACACTCAAACACAGCCGTTCATTAATCAGAGAGCAGCACAAACAATGGACAAAGAAAAAAAAAGGTTTTGTAAATGCACCCACATCCAACTCAATGTGGGTGCCAAGCAGTCAATACAATACAATAGTGCATTTCACAACAGCTACAGCTGTAATTCGGTGTATTATGGATCCATCCAGGCCTACCCAGAACCATTTTACACCTCTACACTCTAAATATCCTCTGCTATGGTAACATGCCAGCCTCATGAAAATTGTGTATTCACGCAGATATCTTCTGTATGATGATCACACGTTCGCCCACCTCAGTGTCCTGTCAGGATGTTGCTATAGATATCCACAGTCAGTGCCGCTAGAAGGAGACGACAATGACTGAGAGCCAGTGATGAGAGGAGGCAAATGAGAAAGATCCGGTGGAACAGAGAAAATAGTGAGCCTTAGAGACAAGGAAACGGTGAACAATAATTATCTAGCCAACAGTGAGTTCCCACAAAGTGAGAGAACATGTGCGAACTGAAAAGAAGGAATGATGGAAGGGGAAGAGCAGAAAAATGAGCCCTGCTACCTGTCAGTGCATCAAAGCCTTTCCGTGTTGAATCCTCATCTCCTCGTACCTGCTCTCACCCTTTCAGTGCCTCCACCTAATGAGCCCAGGGCCTCCCAGTTCCTCCTCTATATGCTGCCGCCATCGCACCGCCATTAGAAACTGTGATACACACTCATTTTACCGCATTCAAAGCAGCACCTATTGGCATTAATTGTTGTCACAACTTGCGCTTGTGATACTGTCACTTTACACATACAACTTTCCTTTTCCAAACAGGGCTATATGCAACAACCATGTATATTTGTGCAGATGTGGGGGATAGGCCAAGGAAGACATGCAAAGGATGGTATTGCTCCTCGATTATGAAAAAAATATTAATCACAATTATTTTGTTAATAATTGAAATTGAAATCATGACTATTCAAATGATCATTTATTTTTTGGTACAAAACAAGAAAATATATTATATATATTAAATATATATATATATACAGCCTACACACACACTCTATATATATTATTTTATTTGTTTTACTTTACTCCATGCTTTCAGCTTTGCTGATTCAAAGCTACAGAACATTTATCCTAGTGGCTACAGATGATTAATGATTGTTGACACAAACACAAACAGTGGGAAGCACAGAGTGAGTGAGACAGATGAAGACAGATAGAGGGAGAGGGAGAAGCTCAAGTTAAATACCCCCATATCGCCATTGGAGACGCTGTGGATAATAGGTCTCTGAAGGAACTTCTTTCTCACCACAACCACCTCCTTCAAATGGATCCAAGTGTTCAATTTATTTGAGAGAGGATGGCAGGGGGAACCACTTAAAGCTAAGCTGCAACTTGTTAAGTATTGTGCAGCACTTATAAATCTAATTTTGCCTTGCCTGTAAATGAGGTAAATGTAAGTTAAGCTTCTGCCAGGAAAACTTGTTGATGTTCATCTCGAATCCAGTGGACATTGCTCCCTACCGTGCCTCAGAAGCTTCTGCTCTTCTGTGGAAACTTGCTAGATTTTGAGTTGTTCTTGCGACATTCACCCAGAAGAACATTTGTAAGGTTAGATGTTAGTCTTATTCCATCCCAAAGTTGTGGGTGGGGTAGAAGACAGCTTTTTCTAATTATTCTACCCCAAGGTTCCCAACATGACTTGATGGGGTCTACAGTATGTGTGGATTGGTCCCTTTGTTGAATTCTGGATTGCAATGACTTTATTTGGTATTGATTTGGACTTGATTTTTATAGTTCTCAAATTAAACCGCTTCCTTAATGCTGTAATGGATGAGAAAGATATGTACATTAGGTCGACACACCGACCTTGCTTCAAGAAACATATGCCATAGTTTTTAGTCTTTAAAACTGTGATATGTGTTCAAAAAACACACATACAAAAAGTCACCATTTAGTTTCACTAGTGCCTAATAAAGGACTGTTCCATAGTGGGTATAAACTGTATAAAGGCAGACACTATTGCTATTCTTTACGCATATTAAATCGTCGCAGAAGTGATGCAAATGACCTCAAGAAATCACACAAAAGCAAATTGTCACGGTTGCTAGGCGACAGTGGCTGGTTAAGCAAAGGCATAGATGAAGATGAAAACAGACTTAGGGTTTGAGAAAAGCGTTTTGTGACTAAAGCCTTTATTAGAACCAATGACACAGATGTGAACCCTGTAGGTAGCAGCAAACAATCTGACCACTTCAGCATAATAACAATCATTTCTGTAAAAATTAGAACAGGAGATGGCGATCATTGATTCATACTTTATTTCATGAACTACTGTCACGGTTATGTACAATGTACACGTCACACTTAAACACATGACTAAGGTGTCGTCGCATCACAAGATTGACAAAAGAGATGGATGGCAGTAAGCATTTTGATGTTACATATTAGTTTAGCAAGAGAAGCAATAAATCAACAGTTCATGAGCAATCACTGTATACAATAATTATGATCACATTTTGGACTATGTTTCTGCGTCACATATTTGATTACGGTAATTAGTTTTAACATGCAGAACAAAAAGCAAAGAAATACAGATGTTTCATATACATTTCATCCCACATCGAAACCCGGTGCATTCCAGTTAGAAAAGGAGTAGACAAAGTAAGACTTACTGCAATTTTTGCCAGTATAAGCATTATCAGTGTGACATTGGAAATGTGACTATTCTGGAAAGTCACACATAACATGTACCCAAAACATGAATCTAGTCAACATTATTCAGTTAAACTACTACATTTCTTGTAGATTGTATGCTGAATAGAGTACTGGACTAGTCTCTATTGTGGCCAGTGATGCCAACCTAGCACTTTTATCGCTCGATTTAACAACCTGTAGTAACACATATTTCAGCCTAAACTGATTGTGGCATATTGGCCCCCAACAGTGCACATTCTTTGGTTAGACCCTGAAAGTAGGATGATTTTAAATGTGTAAGTTATTGTGGCCACAACAATAAGTTTATAATACTAACATTTTGTTGTAAATGTGATTCTGTTCTTACAGCTCCAGCATCGCAGTACAATAGTTGTTCTGTCTGGGCTGCCTGATAAGCAACTGTCCACGCTTCTCTATTGCTACACTTTGTCAAAACAGTCTGTACACCGTAAATGTCTGTCTCAGGGTCTTATTAGCGCCTACGTGGTCTGCCTCAGAGTTCCCTTTATGGTTTCTGTTAGTTGGTGACAAGAGCATGTAATAGAAGTGCATTAAACTCATTTTTTTTGTTATGCTTTAGTCAAATATTAAACTCTGCATTTTTTATGCTTTGGTCAAATATTACACTTCTATGTCACTGCTAACTGAGTTTTAGCACCCATGTTACTCTATTGGTAAGGCAAATACATTTCTTAAGCTTTGTTTACACGCAATGATAAAACAATAAATAAGCATAAGCCATGTCCACACAATCACAGGCACTGTTTGATTTTCTAGACATTTTGACTTTGAATTTTGTCTAGTAGAAAACTAAAGCTTTTGGAGAGTCCTGGCCAGCGTGGGGACGCTAAGCAAGGAAAACTGTGTTGTTTCCTGATTGAAATGGCATCACAATTTTGTACGGCTGTCTCATATAGCAGGGCATAATGTTTGTTTCTTTTTTTATGCCACAGACAGAATAATTGTGTGCACTGTTCAAAACGAATATGCATATATATGCATGGGTGGAATTTTCTTTCTTTAGTTATATTCATAGACGCAAACAGTTAGAAACGTGAATTGTAGGCCATTGTAGGAGTGAAAATGGCCAACATAAATACTAATGTTTAAAAGGAACTGGAAGATCTCTATTTGTGGATGATGTAAATTTGGCTACTGTGAAGTGGACACTTGGATTCAAACTTCCACCCCTGATAGTGTGTCAAATACATGCACACACACATTGATGTATCGTGGCCAGGTGCTTTTAAATTTATATTAAATATGATCATAATCATAATGATCATTTTTACAGTGATTTAGAGGGTTCAATGCACACTGTTGTCATATTTATGAATGAAATACGATCACATCCACCATATAAGTCTTTGGAGCTCAGAATCAGTCTGCCTGCATCTCAATCAAATCCACCACAATCGCGTTACACTACCTGCGCCACAACTTAGTCTTCTTTTTAGCTTGTCTGAAGATTAGTCTACTTTCTGAAACAACATTTTCAGGTTCACTGGGGGCATGTATAAAAAAAAACCAAAAAAAACAAAAACATTGGCCTAGCATGTCGCAGCGCAGTCTGCCAAATTCTCAAACATGCTAAAGGAGTTGCACCTGCGAATCAAGATGCACCCGTTTTTATACCCGAGCGCACGTGCCCTGTCTGTGAAAATAGAGCCCTCAGTGACTCAGTGACAGTAATTGCCATCCTATATTATGTTTATCCTGTTACCATTCAATCCTCTGTTTAATAGCCTGTTTGATTTTATATCATTTCCCTTGTTGCCCCATTTTCTTTTTTTCTGTTAACTTTCTAACTTTCTATTATTGTGTTGTATTGTGTTTACTGTTTTTTTATGTCCTTACTAATGTTACGTTTTCTTTTAAATCTCTCTTGATGACATTCTTGTGGATAATAACCGTTTGCTGTTATGCACTTCGTATCCTTCTGCTACTTTTTTTCTGTTATTGTTATTTAATTTCTCCCTGTAAAGGAATTTGACTTGTATCAAGAAACATAACCTCAACATTAAAGCTATAAATTATTGCGAATACCTTGATTTATATTGAAAATACTTCTCTGTATGCACCATCTATGTGCACATTATACGAGAGAGTGGGATCTCATGCAATGATAATGTGAGCCTACATTGCATATAACCTAAGATTCATTGTTTATGAATGTTCATACTGTTCTGTTGTTGTCCACCCTGTTATCGTTTAGGCTATTAAAGTATGCTCGCGGTTATAGCAAATGGCATGAAAATATAATTTTAGGCCTTTAGTCAGAGCCAAAATCATCTTTTATAAATTGCCGCAGTCTACACATTGTACATCGTATTGTACAATATGGATTGTTCTCAGAGGGAAGGCATGGTTACGAAACATGGTGCATAACTGAAACTTGATACAGCCAAATCGTGACTTTGTATGTTTTTAGGTTGGCCAAATGAATAGTTTGACTTGCTCTTGTGAGGCCTTTTAAAGGGTGAAGCTGCACTCTTGACATCACATCAACTGGTTTACGTGACCTTGGGTCCCAGTGCTGACCTGTCAGACTAGCCTTATTACACAACTGCCATGTTATTGCCAATTCAAAGGGGCAGCAGAGCCTGTTGATGAATTCCAATCATGAAATACAATTGGCAGCAGGTTCTGACTGCACGTGAGAGACGTCAGCATATGCAGCATATTGTGTGCATTAGAGGGTATTAAACTGCAAGGATTTTAAATGTAATGTTTTTTTTTTATGTCCATAAACGAAAGAGGCCCTGTTTGAAAAAAAAAAAATGATAATAAAAAGTACTATTCACACTGCATGAAAAAAATCAGATACATGACACAGATGGGCAAAAAAATCTGAATTGAGCTACAGCGTGAACATAGCTCTACACTTGCCCCAGCACGAAAACGAAGATGCACCAGTTTTTATGCCCGTTGCCCCGAGTGCATGTTCTCCTGTCTACAAAAATAGATATTATTGCACAATAAATGAGAGTTGTGCAAAATCAAAAAAACAAAGAATAAAGAATAAAAATGATGGTCGTTTACCTTTTAATTGCAGTCCTCATCGCTTTTTGCCCTCTTTGGTTCATGTTCTCTCTCAGAAGTGGTTTTTGCCTGGCGTTTTGTAAAGAACTGATTTAATAACGTGGCGACTGTCAATACATTACGGTCATAGTCTTTAGCGAGATCAACCAAACGCATCCCCTTTTCATAGTTTTCTATTATCTGTTGCTTTGTTTGTATGGACAAAAAAGAAAAAAAAGATTTTCTCCTTTTTTTTCTTTTCCTCGTTTCTAATTCACGTAAGCCTATCGGAACACCCCATGGCGCCAGGGGCGAATGACAAGGACGCTGCATAGACATACCTATCACATATCTATCTATCTACCTGTCTATCTGCACACATAGACACATACGGTAGAGGTCCCTCTTAGCCAATGGGATCCCAGGAAGATGCTAGGCTAGCCAATGGCACAGCAGCTATGAGTATGTTGCGTTCAGGAACCTCCGGAGCTGCGAGTGGCAGCCCGTACTGTATTTTTACCTTTCGCAATTTGAAAATTTCGTATGAAGAGATGTTCGTAAGTAGAGGTACCACTGTAATAGAGTTGCCTGTTGAAATGAGCCTTATGTGGATTTTATTGTAGTGAATAAAGGATGATGAGAAATGACAAAAATGGCTGTTGCTTTGCCATTGGACATTGTAAAAAATTAAACTCACATCACCATTACAAAGGAGTTAAGAGGGGACTAAGTCAATCCCAAAAGAGTGAGAAGTAGAGAGAAGAAGAGAAGAGACGAAGACATTTGGTCAATGCCTATTATTAAAATTAAACAAGGTGAACAGCTAAGGGCACAATGATACAAAATTGATAGGATAGAGTCAAATAGCGTGCCTTTTGTCAACTCAGTGGAGAGTAGAATCATGTTTTAAATAATTCATCTGTTTCAACTGGGGCTAGTGGCAGTACAGTTATTTCAAGTAGTGCAAATTTAGTTCTGTATTTATCTATCCATTATCTATACCGCTTTATCCTGACAAGGGTTGCGGGCGTGCTGGAGCCTATCCTAGCTGTCTTCGGGCAGTATGCTGGGGACACCCTGAATTGGTTGCCAGCCAATCGCAGGCCACACCGAGACAAACATCGGCACTCACAATCACAATTTAGAGTGTCCAATCAACTTACTATGCATGTTTTTGGAATGTGGGAGGAAACCGGAGTACCCGGAGAAAACCCACGCAGGCACAGGGAGAACATGTAAAACTCCACACAGGAAGGCCGGAGCCAGGATCAAACCCACGACCTCTGAACTGTGAGGCGGACGTGTTAACCAGTCGACCACCGTGCCACCCTAGTTCTCTATTTAGATATGTAAAATACATTAAAATATAGATATGATTGCCACTAAAGTAAAACAAAAAAAGGTCAGTGAATAGCAAATATCCATGTATAATTGATGGCTGTTGAAATTCATTGGGGATGAAAAAAAACAACAACTTTTTCTTAAACCAAAATAATCTTCAAAAAAACTCTGATAAACCTTGCCTCTTCGCAGGAAGAATTGGATCAACATCTAGACAGATATAAAGTGACCCCCAAAATCCACACTTCTACAGTTTTCTTATTTTTCCCCAGGTGTTTTTTTTTATTCTCTAGTTTTTCCTTGCCTTCTGAAGGTGGGCAATACTGGAAATTTTGGTATCAATCCGATACCAAGTAAACTCAGGGTAGTATCGGCCGATACCGATACGATACCGATACGATACCGATACTTTTTGCTTGGAAATGTTATGATCCCCCCTGAGTTTGTATATTATTTATGTACCGTATTGGTCCGAATATAAGACGGTGTTTTTTGCATTGAAATAAGACTGAAAAAGTGGGGGTAGTCTTATATACGGGGTCTAGACATTATAGCCATTCACAACGCTTCATGGCGCCAGATGTCCATCCATCCATTATCTGTACCGCTTATTCTCACAAGGGTCGCGGGGCGTGCTGGAGCCTATCCCAGCTGTCTTCGGGCAGTAGGCGGGGGACACCCTGAATCGGTTGCCAGCCAATCGCAGGGCACACAGAGACAAACATCCACACTCACAATCACACCTAGGGGCAATTTAGAGCGTCCAATCAATTTACCATGCATGTTTTTGGAATGTGGGAGGAAACCGGAGTACCCGGAGAAAACCCACGCAGGCACGGCGAGAACATGCAAACTCCACACAGGGAGGCCGGAGCCGGGATCGAACCCACGACCTCTGAACTTTGAGGCGGACGTGCTAACCAGTCGAACACCGTGCCGCCACGCCAGATGTCATTGAAGCGAATGCTGAACTTGACTCCGCAGGCCAAAGCAACCCCTGTCACATGAGGATGACGTGCTATGGGAAGAGCCAGAGGATGGGATTAAGCACAGCGACACTGAGCACAGCGAGGCAGATAATTGTTTGTGAGGAGTAATGTTTTGTCCTGATAGATCTCAGCTACTCTAAAGTTAAACCAGTTTGCATTATTTTATTGCAGTGTTTTTCCTTATTCAGATTTGTTTCAAGACTACAGTTAGAGTTAGACTTCACTTTGATGGTTAATGCAGTTATTGCAATTTTGTTGTTTGATCACAATAGATTGGTTTATTTACATTTCAAAAACCAGAAGCCATTCATTTACGAATGTGATTGCATTTTAGTTTACATATTTAGATGTTGAGATATTAAGATTTGAATGAGGCAAAATAACATGCCTTTTCACTCAAATATATTGTTATAATCATTTTTTTCAGATGAACTGTAATAATTACTGTAATATATATATATATATATATATATATATATGATGTGGGACAATAGTATCGATCCGATCCAAGTACTTGCTTAGTATCGATAATATTGATATTTGAATCGATCCGCCCACCCCTATTGCCTTCCCGTGGGTTAAGATCAGGGGATATCTTTAAAATTTGTTAACTGTGGACATGGGAAGCCCTTTGAGACTTTTGTGATTAAGGGCTATATAAAAAAGATATGACTTGATTTGGGGGGGTGATGGTAATCTGGAACAAACAAGTCATTTATTACTAATCACACAGACAAACCTGCCAATATTTAAATGGTTGTAAGGTGTATGGAGGCCACACAATGCACTGGAGGTCAGCAAATGTTCGTCAGAGCCACCATGTTCTGCGTTCGAATCGTGGTTCATGTGTAGAGTTTGTATGTTCCCACTATGCTTGAGTGGGTTTTCTATATATGCCCTGCTGACTGGCGACCAGTCCAGGGTGTACGTTCTCGCTAGCTCAGATGGATAGATTGATAATTCTGGAAGAGCAGTACTGCCCGTACTGCTCAGACAGTAAAGTATGGATTTGCTTTCCTGTTGGGAAACAAAATCTTTGTCTTTACAGTATACCTGTCAGTTTAAATAAAAACATAACATAACTGCTGCTGGCGAAGCACTCTGGTGCACCGCTGATGTTGACACTCATAAAACTTCCATCAGACACAAAAGTTAGAATTTTGTACTGCACTGTACTGTGGCTGTTGCAGTTAGCAAATCTGTTACCAATGCAGTAAATTTTTGGCTAAAAGTGCACTTTGAAATAAATAGCAAAAAATTGAATGAAAAAAAGAAGAAAGTGTGATGGAAACAGGTCCTTGCTCATGATGTTATTTATTTGACAGATGTGTACAAAGAGGCTAGCATACAGTGAGACCCAGAAGAAGTGGGATCATTATAAATAGTTGATTTATGCATGAAATGCTAATAAGCTGATTTAGTTTCTTGCCACCTGAGATGTCCTTGGGCAAGGAAATCGCGTGCACGCATGCACACATATACACACCCACACCACACACAATGGCTACGATAAGACTTTTGTTGCCATCAAAAAAGTTCTTACTCGATTATATAGATTGTAGACCTATCAACTATGTTTCGTTGAAATATGAGTAGGATAGCAAATAGAAATGTTTAGGTACAAGATCAGTGTTACGTAGGTTGAACTTGCAAACCATTCGGATGAAGAAAAGACGATTTTTTTCTGTGTGCCTTAATTTGTGATACAGGATATGTGTGATATACAGGGTCATTTTGCTAATAATACCAGGCATACTCAGTTTATAACGCATCTTATTTCATATTGATGTATTTTTATATACAAATGTTTTCTTGAACTGTAATTTTAACACAGCGTTTGTACCTTAGTACCATTGTATACTAATCAAAATAACAATAAAATAACTAGCATTTCTAAAAACAACCAATCCTCAGGCCTCTTCCAATTCTTGTTTTTGCCTAGGAAATTTCCTTTCTTATCTGGGTGACATGACCTAGACGTTCTTGGAGGATATGAGTGTTCGAATTCTACAAATGCTTAAGAAAGGTGCCTGGTTGCAAGCTTTAAGTTCCCTTTAGCATAGGTTACTTCTGACCAACCTTTACAAAAGGATATTCCCCATAATTCTTTATGACAGCAACATTTAATGCAACAGGACACCAACATAATTGACAGACTACGCAAAGATGCTTGAGTTTAATGCTTAAAACTTTAAAAAATAATGCTTGAAAAAAACACTCATTAAAAAAAAAATAGCAATAAAGTTTTTGGTGGTGATCAAAAGTGGATAGTTAAAGAGGCCAAGAAATATATGCTCAAAGCGAAAGGAAATTTCCATCATTTATTGGAGAATGGGCAATTCCCAAATAAATGAAAAGCGCCATCAATGATCTTCCAATAGATAAATAAATAAATTAATAGTATCTGTATCTTTCTCATTTTATTATTAAGCTAATATTTTGCAGGTAAAATCCTGAGAAGGTAAAAAGCTACAGACTTACGTCAGCAATACTCGCCATCGCCCGATGACGTCAGTTCGGAAAAGTGGAGTCTGAATCATATGAAACAGTGCTGTCCTAAATTTACTCATACAATGTGATAGCTAATGCCATAATAAAGTTTCTATACATACCAGTCAGAACAGATGTTTGACAATAAGGATTAGAAGTCTGTGCACATTTTAACGACTGCAGTCATGCCCGACTGTACACTTACAGTAAATACCATTCATTTCTTGGGGAAATTGCTTTACATTAAACAAAAAAAGAGATACTTCTCCGAACATTTTCATGTAACGCTGATCCACACAATTGCATTTTGCTATTTTAGCAACAACATTCATTTAACATTGAACAACATTTAGTAGATTTATTATTGTCTTCCTTTTTTATGTTGGAAAAAACTAAATACAATTGCGTGAAACTGCTTGACACATAAATATAGGATAATCCATTTTTTTTAGTGTAGAGGTATAGACATGCCTCCAAATGTGTCATTAGTATTACAATCTCTAATTATTTACTTTATGACGAATGTTATGATTAGCAATCATTTACCTAAGAATTTTGATCTCCCGCCCCTACCTGATTATTGACACTGAATTGAGCAAAACAAATCCATGCACCACCGTTGATGTGTGTATAACAAAATTAGCATTGAAAAGAACAGAGAGGCGTGTAAAGAACTTGCTAGAAGCAAAATACTGTTGCTTGTGCATGTAGTTACAGTGGCCTTTTAGTCGTGTTCCTCTGGCAGCCTTGTAGGGATTCGGGACTCTGGCAAACACCTGTCGGGCACTGGATAGAGAGAGAGGGCCTGCCTCACCCTTTTATATCTAAGTAATTATTTCATTACTCATGCTGTGCTTACATTGCGTTTTGCCTCAGGCTCCGCCTAAGCAGCACACAAACCCCACCCTCTCCCATCTTTAGAGAATAAGTATTTCATTAAAAATGAATGAGGTAGCAGCATTTCATACTGAATGTGACAATGGACATTATGCAAAGATGAGCGCTGTGAGTTGCAGTGGATTGCAGGAAGTATACAGATATTCAGCCAGATGGACTGAGAAAAAGAAAAAAAATGGCAACCAATATAAAGAAATGCAAATTCTTGAGGATAGTGTAAGGAAGTAAAGTGCTATTCGACCCATCACACAGGTAAATTATTGGGTTTTTTTTTTGTTGCTTCTTTTACACATACGGCACTGTCAAATCTAAATTCAAGAAACTTAATTCAGTAGTGAACCTTTGCTATAAACTCTTTACATAAGTGAATTAGTTTAATTCCTTGACACAAAGAAGAATGACAACCTACATTTTCCAATCAGTGTTTTAAAAGAAACAAGTCAAATGCTTCTTACTTGGTAATGTAGTCATATGCGTTCCGGAGAGAGCTTGTAAGTTGGCTAGAAAATAATTGTATTTTGATGAAAATGAAGGTAAAAAGAGACATCACCATGCCATAAGTGAAAAGGTACCAATTAAATTTTAGAAAGAGACAAAATACTGATCAAACGCTGTGGTAGGGCACATGGCAATCAGGTGTTCATTTTTGTGGAATGCAAGCACAAAGCAGGTGGACCCAAGCACAGGGAAAGAGGGAAAGGGGTATAGCAGGAGTGTGGAGTGATTTCAAAGAAGATCTATTTACAAAAAAGGCAAACAAAGGTCTTGGGTAGTAGGATTTAAAAAAAAAAGTCATCATTAAAAAAACTGAGAAACAAGTGATCTTCTTAAAGTAGACTATACATCTACTTTAAAATGTATTTGGATCCAGGTGATTTTATTTTGTGCAACTACTCGATGAAATAAAATTGAGTAAATTCAACACAACATTTTGTTCAGTCTTGACCAGGGGTCGGCAACTCGCGGCTCTGGATCCCGCATACAGCTCATTCATTCTTCTTCTGCGGCTCTGCGTGGCTTGGGAAAATAAGCGTCCGATTGAAGTGAAGTATATGTGTGTGTGTGTGTGTGTGTGTATATATATATATATATATATATATATATATATATATATATATATATATATATATATATATATATATATATATATATATACATATGTGAAAGTAATAAGTTTCTTTACAATATTATTCTATTTGTAGAGTAATCCGTTACTCAAGTTTAAGTTACTTTTAAATTACTTTTTAAAAATCGGGGATTAATTTATTTAATAATGATTTCAAGACCTTGAAAGGAAAATGCTAAATTTGCTGCCATACTCTAGCTGGTAAAGTTAACTTATGAGCATATTTAACTATATAGTGTGGTCTATAATATTAAATGTTTCGACTATATGGTGTGGTGGGACATCATTACCTTTGATCAATATTTGATCAAGATTTATTTTTTAAATATTGGAACTGATATTTTGTCCAGTAAATAAATAATCACAGACTCTAAACCAGAAATGAAATTATCATTAGTCTCAAATTAATTTACACACTGGGGGCGGCATGGCTCAGGGGTAGAGTGGTCCTTTCCCAACCGGCAGGTTGTGAGTTCAATCCGGCCATTGTGACAATGTTGAGGTATTCTTGAGCAAGATACTGAACCCCCAGTTGCTCCCGATGCTGCGTCATCAGGAGGTAGATGAGGTACAGTGTGAAGCGCTTTGAGTACCATAGGTAGAAATGCGCTATACAAGTGACAGTCCATTTGCCATTTACACACAAATAATAGTGATGCATAGCATATAATCGATAATTGGTCTAAAAAGATAGATAGATAGATAGATAGATAGATAGATAGATAGATAGATAGATAGATAGATAGATAGATAGATAGATAGATAGATAGATAGATAGATAGATAGAAATACACAGACAGGGCATGTGTAATAAAAGCAAAAATATGTATTGAAGTCAAAACTGACCTGACCAAATGTTTTTTCCTTTTTCATTATTATTTTTTCTATTTATAATAATTGAAAGTTCAGTTAGTTCTAATGTTCTTTTACTACATGGAGACTAGGTGCCAATCGCAGGGCACACAAAGACAATCACACCTAGGGAGAATTTAGAGAGTCCAATCAACTTACCATGCATGTTTTTGGAATGTGGAAGGAAACCGGAGTACCCGGAGAAAACTGACGCAGGCATGGGGAGAACATGCAAACTCCACACAGGGAGTGACAAAAAGGGTTTGCAGCTGTCAGTATTTTCTTTTGTTTTCTTTTCCGTGGAAACCTGTGTAAAACATTGCCGACCCCAAGTCTAGGGGTAAGATCACGTGACAAAAGGACAATGACCAGAAAGAGAGAACAGAAACCGGGAACTAAATACAAACAGACTGATGAGACAAAAGAGGAACGCTTGGACAAAACACAAGTGGATGGAGAGAGGTAATTGGCTGACACAAAAGGAGCAGGACTGACAATACCAAGTGGAGAAAAATATGACTGTTCAGCAATTTCTACAGATGCACAGTGAAGAGCATCCTGACCAACTCCATGGTAAATGTAGTGTACAGGTCAGGGAGGCTCTCCAGCGTGTCATTAAAACTGCACAACACAACTGTTGAGTAGTCTTCTCACCACATACTGTATAGGACAGCCATGCCACAAAGAGGGACAGAACATTATCGGAGACAGCACACATCTGCAACACACACTTTTCAATCATCTCCCATCTGGCAGAAGAAAACAGCTTCTACGCACACGCCATCAGACTCCTGAACAAATTCCATCATAATTTGTCAACCAAATTGTGCTATGTTTTTCGAATGTAATCATGCTCACTTGAAAGTTTACCCTGTGCAATACCTATGCTACACGCAATAGTTGAATAGTCATGTCATCTTCCAAACCGCTTATCCTATATAGGGTCGCGGGGAGTTGCTGGAGCCTATCCCAGCCGTCAATGGGCGAAGGCAGACTACACCCCGAACTGGTCGCCAGCCAGTCGCAGGGCACACATAGACACTGTCACTGAGCGGGAATCGATCCCACGCTGCCCGCACACAACTCAGGCGTGTGTACCACTACACTATCAGCGGACATTAGTTGAATAGTCAAACACCAGAATCTTTGCACATTAGAACCATTTTATGTTTTATTTGATTTATTTATTTTTTTGCACCAACAAGACTATTATCCTCGGCTGAATTCTAATACAGGACGCTGTCTTTTTTTGTTGTGATTGTCACTGTTTTTAAATTGTATTACCGTATATATTATGTACATTAAGCTTACGAGGGATGTAATGATTCATTTTGTCAATGATTTCATTCACATCATGATTCGCGATTGAAGATTCGACACAAAGACAATACTGGTTCATTGAGAACGATATAATCCAAAGGATGGATGGATGGAGGATTCAATGGTTAGAAATCGGTTCAGGAATTTAGTAGCCAAAAATTCAACCAGTGTGACTGTGAAATAAATAACCGGACACTGGACTTTGCAGGTGAAATTTCTTAGATTCCTGTTGCTTCTTGTAAGGGAATCAGGTATAATTATTAATGATTATTATATATAAAGATTTTCCTCATGTTCTTGTATTGCTTTGCAATTATGAAAAAGATGAAAATAGCAAGTTATTGTTATTTACATTATTTCAGCTATGATCTAACTACATAACCAGTTCTTTTTTTGTTCAATTGGAGTGAGAGCGAAATAGAATGAAAATTGATTGATTATTTTTATGGGTGATCAGGTTCCTTTCAAGTCACTTCAATGTTATGGTAACGGAAAGTCTTATTTACATTGGCACACACCAGATTAAAGGTGGGCAGGGTGAGCCATGGCTCATTTACAAGAGATATGACCACCCCAAAGCTATCTGCTTTCACAGGACTGTAAAAAAAAAAAAAAAAGGATTAAAAGTGTGCTGTAAGTCTTGATTCTTTAGTATGTTGACTGAAACATGTCACAGACATGTAATGCACTTGTGCAGCATAGCTAATTTACCGCATAAACCCTCTTCATGATTTTCTCTGTCATAATTACACATAAATGGAGAAAAAAAGGTCTGCATTATTTATTAGACACACCTAATTTGTTCCAGTTCCTGCAGGTTTTGGCACAGCGTCAAGGAGATAATTTTTAAAATGCCACACTGTTGATGCTGTTTAATAACATTGAGTGCTTATTATTGTTGCAGAACTAATTTACAAATTTAACTGTGAGAAATGGCACAGTGACACATGAGTGCGGGAGACGGGGGAATAAAATAATAAACTCAATTAATCTCTCCTTTCTCACAATGTTACCGTGCCAGTTTCATTTTCCAAGACTGCTTTCAAGACTCAACTGGTCAGCTAAGGGGTCAAGGTTTACTTTTCTCAAACAGAGATGGTGATGCAAAGTGCATTGTGTGATTAACACGGTGCTCTCGGGCTCTGTTGTTGACAACATAGTGGGTATGTTTGCTTCAAAGATCTGGGGCAAGCTATGCATTCACAGCCTCTCTGAAGGAACAAGTCGGCCTTTTCAGCTTTGAACAAAGCTGCAGAAAAGCTTGTGCTGAAGGCAGCAAATGTAAGCCTGTTACCACATCCCGGTCTCAGACACCCCCCACACACACTTATGTCATGTATACCCACACACATTTGCAAAGAATGCATTACATTTGTGTATACATTTGTAATTAAAGTCATGTAAGCATGTACAAGAAAGGTTACAATCATATCTCATAAAAAAAAAAAAAAAAAAAAAAATCATGTTCCATATACTATATGTCAAGTAATCATATATTGTACTGAAAGTAATTCGACAATTTTCAATTCATACATTAAGAATACTCAAAGTAAGTACACGCTGGTAGAAAAAAAAAGGCCCATCAGAAAATTACTGCATGGTCACATTGAGATTAGACATAAATACATTTCACTTTCATTGACTGCGCCTTTTCCTTTCTTTTGCTTTTCCTTTCACCTCTGAGGCATAATCAGCCTCTCTAATCCATTCCCTTACATTAAGTGCTGCTTCCTCATCTGTTTGGCCTCTAGCGCTCGTTGCACTAGCTGCTAACAGTACTGATGCTTTCCTCAAAAAACCTCCTGGTCACGGCAGGGAGATGGAAAGAAAAGGGAGACAAATCCCTCTGGCATCTCTTGGTTGAAATCCCCATTTTTGTTCCCCCTCCCTTAAGCGAGACATGGTTATTTTACAGCTTTTGTTTGGGAAATGTCATGGAACAAAACAATGAAGTTCTGCCTTCTTTCCCCGCCTTTGGAGCTGGGCTATTTTGAGCAAAGGAACAGATGAGGGAGATTTGCTTTGGTTCTTGGATTTTATATTGGGGTTTATTAACAGCCGCAGAAATGGGACATTCCACTTGCAATACACACTGGCTGTCCAAAGATCCACCTGGATTTTAAGTAGAGTAAATAGGTAAAGCCTTCTGTGGGCATAACTGATTCATTGAGTAGCTTCTAATTCTTCCTGGCAGTCCTTGAAATTATAGTTTGTATCAGCAGATTCAATTAATTTGTTTATATCAAGCATAGCTGAGAGAGCACAAAGAATTGCAAAATTATAGTTCTACATTGAAATTGACAAATTCAAGATAGTGGTGAACCGTCGTGTTTGACAACTGAAAATAACGGTAATAGATCACCAGTTGCGTTTTCAATTAAAATAAGAGAACATGAGATTAGGACTAAGTGATTAGTCAAGGCCATATAAAGTAAGAAGGTGCTCTGGAATTGTCCAAACATTGACACTTATTTTGTAATGTTGGACTTAAAAATGAAGTCTGCAGAAAGAATTGCAGCTAAAACAGACTCAGTAGTGATTTTAGGCTTGTTTTCTGATGGGGTTTTTTTCCAGCAGATTTTGGATGGTCCACATTTAGGTTGAAAACTGCTACATCAGACTGACGTCAGAAGTTGAAGACATTTCCATTTCCCCATAGCAGTATCTGTGTGTGTTCCCACTTTGTCTATTTTTAAGCATTAAGTGGTGAAAATAGCTTGAGAACAAGTCTACAAATGCTCTTGAACGTTCAAAATGTTTGATAAGTGATAAACTCTATTTTCTCGTTCTGTCAAAGCAAGCACGTGGATGTTTTTTTAAGGATAATGAGTGAAAATAGCGAGGTTAGACACATTTGAGTAGGCTTGTTTTGTTTTAATAGTATATATAATAAACAGTAATAGTAATATTGATTGCTGCAACGGATAAAGGGCAAAACTCCAAATCTGGAAGAACCGAGCCACAGCAACGATTGTATCTGCTCAGACCACAGATCACCATGGTCTCAGGTGTTCTGTTACTAAGACATGTTTTGAGCTTCAAAAACAATCAAAGTTGTTTGGTCTGTACAACCGGCTACACAATGACAATGCAATATTAACAGGACAATGTGATACTCATTGCCTTGTCATCCTTCATCTCACATGTAATGTGGACAAATAATCCATTAGTTTTATTACACTGCTCTGATGTTCAGGCAAAACAGGACCTGGGGAATAATGTATCTTGAGAATGCAATTGCTGCCAGTGTTTGGCTGTGAGATTATTGTAAAAAGCATTTTAAAAGCATTTTTTTAAGTGACATGAATATGTGTTATTAATATGATTTTGTTCTGTTAGTAGCGGCACGGTGGTCGACTGGTTAGCACGTCCGCCTCACAGTTCAGAGGTCGTGGGTTCGATCCCGGCCCCGGCCTCCCTGTGTGGAGTTTGCATGTTCTCCCCGTGCCTGCGTGGGTTTCCTCCGGGTCCTCCGGTTTCCTCCCACATTCCAAAAACATGCATGGTAAGTTGATTGGACTCTCTAAATTGCCCCTAGGTGTGATTGTGAGTGCGGATGTTTGTCTCTGTGTGCCCTGCGATTGGCTGGCAACTAATTCAGGGTGTCCCCCGCCTACTGCCCGAAGACTGCTGGGATAGGCTCCAGCACGCCCCGCGACCCTTGCGAGGATAAGCGGTATCGATAATGAATGGATGTTCTGTTAGTTTTGACAAGGTATACAGGTAGTTTGTGAATAGTTCCATGATACAGGAATTTACAGCAAGTTCGAAGGTGATATGTTGTAAAACGGCTTTAGAAAGAAGGAAGAAGAAAATATGTCTTGAAGATTTGACTCACCAGTGTTGTTCATGCTGCCGAATTTGAATGATTAAAGGAATTTCTAACTAGATAAAATCAAGTTTCAAACTCAAGAAAAAACTGCCTTTTTCTGCCCTCATAAGCTGCAGGCATGTCTGCTGAATGCGCTGAAAACACGCCCAGATCGGCTTTAACCTGTCACTCAAATACACTCGTTAGTCTATCATTTGTTTACATCGTAAAAATATAACGGTTAAATGCCTGAAGGAATCCCCCAAAATTGCCAAGTATATAGCTTTCAACAGGTAATCAAAAATGAACAAGAGCTTACAAACATGGAAATATACGTTCCGTGTCTGGGTATGTAATTGAGACGCACCAGTTTGCAGGTGTGTAACTGAAACAAACCCGGCCTCTGCGCAATCCCAAACGAATTCAATTTTTTTTCCCCAATAAATTTGAAACACACCGTGAGAGGGCTAATAAATTAACCTGAGAAACATTGAGGTTGATGTCTAAGTTTGCTGCTTATCTTAACATTCACTCCATATTTTATTCATCCACCAATCCTTTCATGCAGTCATTTTCTATAGTGCTTGTCCTTAGCGGGGTCACGAGTGAGGTGGAGATCACAGCTGATTTTGGGGTGTACACCATATAGGTATTATATAATATAAAGCAACTTATTACCGGTATACGATGTTTTCAGTTTCGTATATTAACTATTTAACTGTTACACATTTCATGTTACCATGCATCATTTGTTTTAATGACAAACAATAAACATTTTATATTCAAACAGTGGACACTCGTAAAAGACTTGTAGAGCTCCAAAGTCCACTGGCTCGTCTCTTACTCACCCTCTGGAAATCACCATCATGTCAATCCTTGTGTGACCTTTGGGGAGGGAAAAGTTTTTCCAGAACAATTAGACATAGGTACTAAATCTTCATTCAGCTCCCACTAATCTCACCCTGAAAGTAACTGTTCTCAAAGCTAAATCAAAGAAAGGCTTCCATTAAGCCGTGCACAGAAATAGACAATTTGTTTCAGACCTTTAAGCATTGTCGGACTTACGCTCAGCAGCTGACCTGATGTGGATTAACAGAGCATCAATTAGTTTAAGCAAATGAGTGAATGAAATTGTCATGTAGGTTAAGCTTTAACATACAATTTAGGAAAATATACTCCCTATATCAAATAAAATGTAGACTTTACACCATTATTATTTTTATTAGGAATATTCTGCGGCCAGCAGGAATCGATGTACAGTGGAAACCTTGCCTTACCAGTTTAACTCATAATTCAAAACGCTCATAACTGGAATAATTTACCCCCGTCGAAATGAATGGAAATGCTATTAGTCTATTTCAGTGCCCCGAAAAACACAAAGGCACAGTTGTCAAACTCAAGCGCAGGGTCCAGATCCGGCCTGCCACATTGGAAATCTTGTGCATCGACTTCCATGATTTATGCTAAAATGTCCCCAAATTTCAAATTTCCATAAGTAATAAAAGAAAAAAATCATCAGATATTGCAGCATTTTTACCAGACCTCTTTTTACAGTAATGTGGACAACTATTAAACTTTCCTTGACTGATTCTAATTTTAAAACGAATTATTCATCAGTGGGTTGTTTATGTCATAATATGATGAGACAAACATTTATATGGTTTCACAGTCATAATGGCGCTCTGAGAGAAACCATAACTACAAATTAGCTTTACACCCCTGCTAAGGACTCCATTTTCATAGAGAGCCCACATGTGCTTGGGTGTAAAAACAAGCCTCCTTTAGCATATTTGGGAATTTGGCAGACCGTGCTGTGCCATGCTGGGTGTTTTGACGGACCGCAGGCGTTTTCTTTTAGATGCCGCTGGTGCACCTTACAATTTGGTGGCTGAAAGCAGACTTATCTGGAAGGTGGTCTCCCAGTGCCCAATTCACAGCAGCCAACTTTACACCATCCACAAGTGGAGATCTTGCAGTTCGTTATGAACCTACTTTCGTTCAAAGCGTTGATCTCCTGCATGCACTCCAGCGAATCCGTTTATGCTTCTGTCATGTAGACTGTGGCGTCTCCTACACTTAATTTAAAGGGAAAAGGAGGAGCTGCTACCAAGTCACCTGTGTTCATTCCCACAACAGCGCAAACACTTGTTTCTAACCGCGAGCGTCTATGGAAATACAAAAAGAAAAGAAAAAAAACCCTCCACCCACGCACACAGCTAAAATAGGGCCCTAACAATTTTCTTTAATAGGGAAAAAAGGCATTCTATATCACTGAACATCATAATAACATACAGTAATAACATAATTAAAACATAAAAGAAATAGAATAGAAAAGAAATAAAACAGTTTTTTATGATAATCTTATCATGTCATGTCATCATTGTGATGTTGACAATTGAGCCCAAGGGCACTTTGACGCCAATTTCAGGGGGCAATGCTGCATAAAATGTCAGCCTCCTTTGGCTGAAAACGGGTGGATTTATCTGCTTATGCCACCAACCCAATACTAATCAAAGTATCGTGTTTAGACTAGTGAGAGAACATAGAACATCTTATTGAAAAGAATATTTTTGACTTCAATTCCACTTTCATACCATGAAGATATCATAGCGTGATAAATGTTGATATTCTTACACCCCTATGATTTTGCGTTGTAGCAAAAAATAATCATACAGTAATTACCTCTTCCAAAGAATCCATCTCTGTTCCCCACCGGCTATCCTTCAAAACACAATAAAAATGTTCTAGAATCACACGGTTGGGAGACAGATGCTAGGCATAGCCTACATCAAGGCTCACCAACAATCTGACACACCCTCTCCAAACAAAACCACACAATTATTGTGGGGAAAAAAAGAAAAAAATCCAATTTTTAAGCTTAGAAATTTTGGATTAATAACAATGGCAGTACACAGAGCGTCCCTGGAGTGAAAGAGATTGTGTTTTGTGTAAGGTCTTATTTGCGGCTTTGATCAATGACAACCAATCACTGATTTAATAATAATAATAATTAGGGCTAGTTAAAGAATTAACTATGGAGATCAATTTATATTTTATAATCCACAAAAAAATTAACTCAGTTAACTTAGTTTTATTTATTTCTTGTAGCAGCGGACCTTTGCTCACTGTGCAGCCACTGTGCAGGACTTTTACGAAATTTTACTTTAAAGTTGCTCATTGGAGAAATCCAAAATAATTTGCACACTTTACAAAGCCCAATTCAAATACCATATTAGTTGTATGTGTTGGTGTATCGTTCATCTGTTGTATTTCACAGGGAAAGAACTGTATACAAGGATCAAAGAAAGCTATTAGAACAGTCTTTAAATCGAAATATACTTTTTTTCCCCACATTAATTCCAAGATTTTACTCAAGTTAAATATAGGTTCCAAGCTTTGTGAAACATTTTAGAGGAAAAATACGATTAATTGTGATCAATTATGGAAAATTTTGCCATTAATTATTTTTTGAAAATTAATCCCTCGAAAACACTAATGATAATACATTTTAGCAAAATATCTGCCGATCCAATCCAGCACACCTTGGGGCAATTTAGACTGTCCAATCAACTTACCATGCATGTTTTTGGAATGTGGGAGGAAACCGGAGTACCCGGAGAAAACCCACGCAGGCACGGGGAGAACATGCAAACTCCACACAAGGAGGCCGGAGCCGGGATCTAACCCACGAACTCTGAACTGTGAGGCGGACGTGCTAACCAGTCGACCACCGTGTCGTGATAGTTAGATCCATTCAAATTAATGATTCCATTATGAAATCATTTGAGCCTTATATTTATTATAACACCACTTTATCATGATGTACTTCCAGATGACATCAAGTTGAGTGGAAGGTAACACGATGGTTAATGGTTTTAGGGCCCTATTTTCGTTCGCAGTGCAAGTCTAACTGTGCTCATGGGTGGAATTTTCTTTCTTTTGGAATTTTCCTAGATTTTGCTCAGGTAGAATTGGCGTAAAGGGTAGTTTGCGCTGCTGTGCGAGTGGCCACCATTTAGACCTGCTTTTCGGTAGTCTAAAATTGAATCAACTTTTCCTCACTAAATGGCAGGCGCGCCGGAGGAGTGTAATAGAAAATGCCCTCTGTCTGCGCATTCTCCAAAATTCACAAACACGCTAACCCAGACTTTGCCCGGCACAAAAATAAAAATGAAATATTTGTATATTCATTTGAATCAGGTTGGTCTGGCCTGTACATCTCTCGCTGCTCCTTGTTGTTCTGCCAACTTGTGGCAGGAATACTCCAGTACCATTGAGCTCCGTTGGATCCATGGACATTTGCCCGAGCCTCCACCATTACCACTGCAAACAATAATACTAGGCAAGCCACCCTGGCAGTTGACACTCAAGAGTTAACGCAAGTACTGTGCGTGAGCTACTGCTCCGCCTGCTCAATTTAGCCAGTGACAGCAAGCAATCTCCCACCAGTACTTCACTATATTCACTCTATTGAATGAATCAGTTATATGCTTGCTCCTTTTCTAACAACTTTTAACAATACTACCTACTTGATAAGCTTGCCCTGAGCTTATACAAAACTATTTCGAAGGTCACCTACGATTTTCCCCCAGGCACGCCCTAAGGACTACATGAGTAGCCCTCGGGCCAGTTCTCGAAGTAGCTCACCATTGATGGGAGATCACATTTTCTAGGAATGTTGTGGAAGTAATCATTTGAACATGTAAACACTGGCAGAAATGTATGGAAATAAAGTTGATCTGTTTCATAATTATTGTGAGAAATCATTAACATGATCAGTGTCTTCGCAATTAATGAGTATCATTAATTATTAATAGTAATATATGAAGGTAATTGAGCAAATTTGTTATTTTTGAAATACCAAACTTGTAGTCCTTCACATTAATCAGTACTCAAGAAGTAGCTCTCAGTGTCAAAAAGGTTATTTTAATTTTTAGCCCTGTCAAGATCAATCACTCATTGATTTCAGCACTGAGCGTGAAATAATTTGGGTAGTCTAATCACTTTCATGCCAATTTGGAAAAGCTCGTATACAAATGTTGTTATTTTGTTATCTATTTTTCAATAATAACATCTTAAAAATATGCAGCATATAAACTTTTTAACACTGGGTGAGAAGGGTTATGTGACTGAGGGTTGAATTAATTGCCCTTGAAAGGACGTGAATGTTCTTCTATCAACCAGAGGGTGTGTTGTTTGCTGAACCATGTAAAGATCTTGCCACCACCCTCCAAGTGCCTTACTAATAATTACATTCGGCTTTCATCAACATCGCTCACGTACAGGGACTGTTTGCAACATGGCGCAGACTCAATAAAGGCGAGCTGGGCTCCGCAAAAGGAGAAATTGCAGCGCTTAGACAGATTGCAGCTGTAGAAAGTTCATGCACCACTAGACTCAATTATAAACTGCCCCAGAAAAGCCTGCTTGCTGAGAAAAAGAGATGTAAATTGTGTTTACGTTAGCCTTGTTGAGTAAACACTTGTGAGCGATGCCATGTAATTCATCATTCTGTCAGCAAACTATCACACACCAAATGATAATTTCATAATTACTGTGGAATTATGTTCACATGAGGTTTTTTTTATTTATTTATTTTTTTTACATTTTCCCAATTTCCTGACTGTGAATGAAGTAAGTCAGACACTGTATTTTTTTATTTTTTTTTAGAAGAAGAAAAGCCGTCATGTTTTCCTTTCCAACAATCATGAGAAGCGGGAGCTTGAATCATGACTGATCCAACCGAAGCCAACACACAGGAAATGATCAAATATTAAGACAGATGTGCTAAAACGTCATTACAAACACTTCCTCACAGAGGAATTGCCATGAGGTTATTGTAATCAAAACATTTATGATGACATGTTAGTTCTAAGGTCTTTCGGGTATTTGAGCAACGGAGTAATTGTAGATTGTAAGCACGTTTTGATTCTGCTGCTACTCAAATGATCAATCTTTGGATATTTTGGGAAAAAAACACTTACATTCATCCCACACGACACTGCGAACTGGAATGACTAATAGTAATAAAATTACTGATTAATTTTACAGTTCTAGAGTGTCTGGTTATAATACTTTGTACATGTGTGTGCATGCAAAAACGTGTGGTGGGAAGTGGAGACAGACTTCAGTCTTTTTTTATCTGAAGGGTTGTGTCAAAGATACAATATAACATTTTCTTGATTGACAATGGGGAAAATTATCAATCAATTAGTTGTTGATTATTTCATTTGATGGAAGCCTCTTAACTTCACAAAGCTGATGTCATATTTTTCTTTAGACTACAAATGTCTCATATCTGTCTTTATTGTTTTTTTTTTTTTTTAAATCAACAAGACAAGAAAAAGCTGATAGCCTGAGCTCTCTGCAGTAAAGCAACTTTCTCCCAGAGATGAAGGCAATGTGTGCCTGAAAAACAGATGAAAGGATGGTTAGTGGCCATACAACAGAAGGAGAGCATCAGGAGAGAAATGTGGAAGATGAGAACAGTCTGGTAAATACGGGTAGTATGCGGGCCAAATACGTGAAACATGCAGTAGCTGGTATTAAATTCAAAGAAGTAAGATCTGGGCAAGGAGGGATTTACATTAAAAAGACTGGTGGTATTTGAAGCTTGGTTTCAGAATCATAGTGTATTAGATTTTCATGAGGCATCTGTCAGTCTTGCGATATTACTATTTTCTCTCTTTAATCATTTCTTTAGAAACATTTCCACACTGATAGTTGCAAAGTTCTTTATCTTGGTGCATTAAAAGTGCCGCTAATGTCTAAAACAGAACCAGACACTGATGATCACTGTTGCAAACAGTCTTCTGCTGTTGCTATGGCTACACTAACTCTCAGGTTTAAGACTTAATTAGCACAGTTCAGATCTGTTTCACAGCTATACAATGATACCCTTACTTACACTACAGTGCTGAATGCAGGTGTCCTTTAAATAGAATAATTAAATGACACTTGATGAAGAATTCATCTTCATTCATTCACACCTACACATAGGTGTAATGTCTACAATAAATAATAATCCATCCATCCATCCATTATCGATACCGCTTATCCTCACAAGGGTTGCGGGGCGTGCTGGAGTCCATCCCAGCTGTCTTCGGGCAGTAGGCGGGGGACACCATGAATTGGTTGCCAGCCACTCGCAGGGCACACAGAGACAAACATCCGCACTCACAATCACACCTAGGGGCAATTTAGAGAGTCCAATCAACTTACCATGCATGTTTTTGGAATGTGGGAGGAAACCGGAGTACCCGGAGGAAACCCAGGCAGGCACGGTGAGAACATGCAAACTCCACACAGGGAGGCCACAGGGATCGAACCCACGACCTCTGAACTGCGAGGCGGACGTGCTAACCAGTCGAACACCGTGCCGCCCCATAAATAATAATATATATATTTTTTTAAATGGTTATGGACTGGTGGAAGAAACAGGAATGTCCAGAGGGATTCCCTACAAGCGCACAAACCGCTGAACTTCACATCAGACAAAAATTGCCTTACACCAGAAAAACCGTCACGGAAGAATCCATTGACAATCCAGTACTGACAATATTACCTAATATGGCTGAAGAATTGCAATTGAAAGAAAATGTCATGATTTCACATTCTCCAATATGTGTTAGCTACCTATTTTAATGACTCTTTCAAAACTGCCTCACCACATGGTGACCAAGATCATGGCTTCCACTAATCCTGCCTTATGATAACTTGTATTCTCTTTGTAATTCTTCTGAAGTACTGAGGACACAGTGGTACTTTCTGGAACAAGCGATAGTCAGAAAGATGTCTGTGCCACTGAAGTCTAGTGTTTCGGCAACTTGAAAGGCTTCCCTGCAGCATCTTCAGTTGCAATGGAATCACTCATTTGTACATAATTGCAGGGCCACCGTGAAGTCAACAGAATCATGGAGCGCATAAGGACAGTCAGTCGTGTTGAGATCATGACAGCATAGCACAAATGTCTGTTGCAGCAAGCAAAGTTAGAAAAGTGCTATAAGACATCATCTCAGATAAGAGGGGGGTATGGTATTGATAAGGTTGAATTGTTTTAAAACAACTCTCCAAAGGGAGCAAAGGTAAGGTATCTACTGTAACTTTAGGGGTTGAACTGATTAGTTGACTTTACTACTCGGCATCAACATTAATAGCGATTAGCCTCACAAAATGTGGCTGTTCCGATTGCTGCTAGTCTTAAAACATTCATAAAAGGGAGAAGTGAAGTTCAATCTTCATGGCCAAAATGTTATGTCCATTCATGCGCGACCAATAACTGTGAAAATGAGACATTAATTCATATCACAACACGCACTAACCAACATCACCATACCTGTGTCACCTTATAACACTGTATCACAACACATGTTTTTAAGTGAAACTGGAATGTCATCATTAGAGTCTCTTACAAAAAAAAAGTATTCTTGGCTTGGTTTCATGTGCTTTGATCGATCTATCCATCATGTCAAGGAAGACTTGCTAAAAGAGCAGGTCTCACCATACCTGTTTGATGCACTTTTTAATGTATTACTAAGCACATAGATTTTTTACTGAAGTTGAGATGTACACAATAATATACCACATTACAATGTTTTAGTATCAGTAAGCACAGTGTTATTGTGATCCCCTGGGTGTGGAACAAATCACCATTGTCTATCTACCTCTGTATTCACATTTTCTTGCATGAATAATTTAGCCTAGTGAAATAATGTACCAATGACTTTGGAGCAGGTTTGTGCTTAAAAATGCTGACATTCCATTAAAGTGCCTCTAGATGGAATGCTCCTTACCACATTCATTTTTAAGACTCAATAGTTTGCACAGAAAGTGAGATGTGAACAGTCAGGAGAATGTCGCCATTGTGACATGTCTTTATTTTAAAAGCAATTGGGCATTTGTAGTTTGACACCACTTTAAAAACTGTGGAGTGTTCAAGAGCGGTGATTGTTTTTCTGTTTTTTTTTTAAAGCTATTTTCAGCACTTTAAATTGGTTTATACTGAGTATGAATAACAGATGATGTGGGGAGAGGCCAATATTATAGCATCTGCAACATTCATTGCTCTGCAATCTGTGAGACGACACAATTCAAACGAGCGTACTGGTAGCCGATAACTGTCTACTTCAGCTTATTGCTGATACCAATTTTGACCAACATAAACAACCAACACACATTTGACCGCCCTCCTTATGTTCGTTAATTATTCTGATTGATTTGATATGGCCTCATGCAAGAGGCCATATTACCCACCAAAATGAATTTCAAACCACATTTGGTTGGTGTTAATTTTGAACCCTGGTTGTAGGCACGTGTTGTCCTGTTGGCATTTTTTTGTTCTAGTTAGACTTTGGTTGGAATTCTTGGTGTTTTCTTTTGTTCTGTTAGTCAGTGTTAGTTAGTCCCTTTTTACTTTACAAGTCACCAAAAGAGTCATAACATTAATTGGATGCTCGCCAAGGGTCCATGTATGTCGGTAGAAAACTTACTGTACAATAATAGTTCTCCTCTTCTGAATCGTTGGTTTATTTTCCTCTTGTGTCCAAGCAACCATCCATCTACTTTGAGGCGTTTGTAGTAGATTCGATTAGATTAGTTTATTTGAAAGGGGACGGTGCAATTTCACATGACTTCATGGTTGAAAAAAAAACAGAATTAGCCAAAAGGCTATTTTTCAACTGTTGTCCCCTAGCAGGCCATGATGTAAAAAAAAGCATTAAGATACAATTACAAAAAATAAATAAATTAATTAATTAAATAAAATCCATAGTAGAGCCATCGCAAGAACAAATAGAAAGTTGCTGCAAGTGTAATCTATGGAAAATGGCTGATTACTATAGTATTCCATACAAGCAAATCATATGAAATTCAATTAAAGACCTTGTTATCGGGAAATTGGTGCAACTAGACATCTTAAATTGACTCTTTTATGCTTGAAGGTGACCAGAGGACAGGCGGATAGCCATTCTGCAAGGTGAAAAACCTGTGATGTAAGTGTGGCAGATTCGCAACCGAAGACGCCATTCATACTTCCCGCGTGTTGATCCTCACGCTACTCCAAACTGTGTGTCAGAGGTGACTGCTCGTCTCCAGATGTAGGTTTGTGAGAAATAGCAGGTGAGACATATTCAAATAGAGCTGGAGATAAAACAGATCCAAATGGAAAATGACACACTTGTTAGTGTACAGAGGTTGGAGCTTGAGTCAAGAGCTCACAGTCTCGGCAACAAGGGACACATCTATGCCAGTCACTTCCACCTCCTCACCATCTACAGTATATTAATTTGCGTTTGCTTGTGTTAGCAAGCATGTTACCCTGTGCCTGTGTTCAAAGCAGCATAAATTGACTCATACATACAAACTCGCCAAGGGATCTCTGATATCTTTTATTACATTGACCAAAAATATAAATGTAACACTTTTGTTTATGCTCTCATTTTTCTCAAAATGAACTCAAATATATTTGCTTTTTTTTTTTAAGTAGGACGGGCTACTGTCCATGCCTGTGATGGACTGGCGACCAGTTCAGGGTGTTCCCCACCTCTCATCAATGGGAATAGGATACAGTATAGTTACGGCTGATGAAACCATGGCACATTTCAAAATAAATGTAAATCTTGGGTGATAGATGCCAGGAAAACCCAAGGTGTCTTTTCAAGATGTGGAGACATGCCAGACAATATGGCCAGGGGCAGAAAATCTGGGTAGGGAGAGATCTGATGTTGGTGCTACAGGAGAAGTGGTGATAATGACCGCAACCCCTTCAGAAGAGGAGGAATCTACTACACTGGCACCATCCAAAAAACTGCCAACTGATGGATGCGAAAGAATTGAAAGGAAGAGAATCTCTGGATTTTAGTGTAAACCAGCAACACAAGATAATTGCGTGATGGTACAACAACAAAGCTGTGACCGGGCTCGCTTCTTTTGTTGGCATAGAAACACTGAGCAATGACAACCACTGGGATTGGAAAGCTAAAAAACATAATGGTTCCCAGACTAGCCATCACTGGCAGTTACAACAAGTTCATGGGAGACTTTGACCTCCTTGATATGCTATTTGCACTTTTTCAAGAGAAGTCAACGCAAACATTTTTTTTTCAAGAATATGTTCTATTCAGGGGCGGCACGGTGGTCGACTGGTTAGCACGTCCGCCTCACAGTTCAGAGGTCGTGGGTTCAATCGCGGCCCCAGCCTCCCTGTGCGGAGTTTGCATGTTCTCCCCGTGCCTGCGTGGGTTTTCTCCAGGTACTCCAGTTTCCTCCCACATTCCAAAAACATGCATGGTAAGTTGATTGGACTCTCTAAATTGCCCCTAGGTGTGATTGTGAGTGCGGATGTTTGTCTTTGTGCCGGGGATTGGCTGGCAACTAATTCAGGGTGTCCCCCGCCTACTGCCCGAAGACAGCTGGGATAGGCTCCAGCACGCCCCGCGACCCTTGTGAGGATAAGCGGTATAGATAATGGATGGACGGATGTTCTATTCAAGCCCACTAGTTGAAACAGGGCATTCTGATTAATGTTGCGTTTGTCGAATAAGTGGTAATCCACTCGTTTTTAGCCATCTCTGGGGGCGGCCATATTGTCTTCTGTCGACTGAAAATGACATCACAACTGCTCACAACGACCAATCACAGCTCATATTCAGAAAACAGGTCAGCCATGATGTCGTTGTGAGCAGTTGTGATGTAATTTTCAGTCGACAGAAGACAAAATGACCACCCCCAGAGATGGCTAAAAACAAGTGCATTTTGCTGCTTAATTTATATTCCACAAATGCAAAATTAATCAGAATGCCCTGTTTGAACTAGTGGGCCTGCTGGGAACATATTCTTGAAAAAATATGTTTAGGTTGACTTCCGCTTTAAGTACAGCTTCAGATCTTGAAGGTGTTACTTATATATTTTGCAGTGCACACAGTGGCGGTAATCAATGCAGGGATCCAATACAGAAGAGACTTTGAAAAAGCCCAAGCAAAAACTCCTGTCACTGTGAATATTTCAGGCTTATGTTGGCACATCTCTTGCGAATGCAGGATGAGTCGATCTGAGTCGAATCCCATTCTGTACTCTTTGGAATATATTGTGAGAAATGAAGCACACAATAAAAAAAAATGGGTGGCAGACCACTATCATCTTCAGAATCAATACCACCCCACCCGCCAAGAGGAAAGCGACTGAGATGCCCATGAAGTGAGAAAGGATGGTTTTGATAATTTCCCATCAATGGAAAATCAACAGAGGCTAGTGTGAGAAATGCAGGGAGAATCTTTGTCATGAATACGAAAAGGAACCATGTTCAGACCTTTCACCCAGCAAAATGCAAAGGTTGTGCAAAACCCCAAAAGTTCTGTTTCTGTTTCAGTTCCATTGTTGTTCGATTTCACAACACCAAATACTGTAGGCTACATACAGTACATTTTTTTGAAACGTTTGGAATAATCAGTGTGTTATATACTGTATATTTGTATCACTGTTTTTGTTTGTTTATAAAATGGAATGTTTTATCATTTTGACTTTTTGAAATGAAAATAGAAAGTCATATTTGAAAATTTATTTTGGTTTTGTTTTGTTCAGAAGGGTCAATAAAGGCTCCAATTTCAAATAGCTGAATTTTCTGGCAAATATTTAATAGTTCAAGCTTGCTTTATTTACACTCACCAAGACATTGGATTGCCACTTTTGGTGATAGAGTCACCCCGGAAATCTTTTTTTCCATGGTGGAATAATATCAACAAGCACCACATAAGCTCATTATTTTATTTATTTCGACTGTCTGGCATGCGGGTGGCACGGTGGTCGACTGGTTAGCACGTCCGCCTCACAGCGCAGAGGTCGTGGGTTCGGTCTCGGCTCCGGCCTCCCTGTGTGGAGTTTGCATGTTGCCGTGTCTGCGTGGGTTTTCTCCAGGTGCTCCGGTTTCCTCCCATATTCCAAAAGCATGCATGCTAAGTTGATTGGTCACTCTAAATTGCCCCTAGGTGTGATTGTGAGTGTGGATGTTTGTTGGTCTCTGTTTGCCCTGCGATTGGCTGGCAACCAGTTCAGGGTGTCCCCCGCCTACTCCCCAAAGACAGCTGGGATAGGTTCCAGCACGCCCGCGACCCTTGTGAGGATAAGTGGTATAGATAATGGATGGATGGATGTCTGGCATGCACTAGCCACCACGTAATGACTATCACATCTACAGCATATTTTACAACACGCAACAAGGCTCCTCCTCCTCCTTTGTATCAACCGAGCAATTCATCCTCAGACTCGTCAGTATTTTGAAGCAGATGTAATGCCTCCTCTACTCTATAATATTTAAAATATATATATATATATATATATATATATATATATATATATATATATATATATATATATATATATATATATCGATCAGGGTGACCAGCAGTGTTTCTTTGAATAAGTGTATTTCACAGGACACAACACCCCAACACACACACACAGACATACGAACAAGCCACCTCCCCCCAGGCACGGACAGAGTGAGTAAAAAAAAACCTTTTCAATGCCCTGATGTTGCAGTAATTGAAATTTGTGTGTTTTTTATTATCATATTGTTATTATTTCTGTCAAAACGTTGCAGCTGTAATGTATGAATGAGAATGGTAGTACGGTACGTTCTTCACGGAATTGTTGGCGATCGGGAAATGGCAGCACGTTCACTCACTGACCCGTTCACAAACAGGAAGTTACCTCACTAATTCCTTCGGTAACGCTAATAGATGTGCAGTATGATGATTGGTCGTTCGCGAAGATTGACGACATGCGCATGGCTGAGCTCAAATGAACTGAGAAAAGAACGAATCACTTGAGAAAATGCTCCATTCACTCACGTTCACTGAAAAGAATCGTTCTTTTTCATTGGCCACGGCCGAGGCTTCTGGTTCCTTCAAGGAGACGTATTTAGTCCGGCTGTGGTGAGGCTTGCATGCTGTGGTGAGGTTTCCATGCCATGGCGAGTCTTTCGTTTCAAGTATCGCTCAGAGGTGTGGGTGCGGGGCAGTGGAAGTTAGGCCTGTCTACATGTAGCCGGGGTTATTTAACGACCGCAACAACAAGTCGCGCAATGACGTCAAAGCATTGTTGTCGCACGGTGATGACGTAAATCTCCGGGTGTAACCGTCCACAGCAAAATGCGGATCCGGAGATATCCGGAGATATCCGCAAATCTCCACTGCAGCCGGAGTTTTGCGTTTTCACTGAAAAAACCCAGAGGACGTGTGGATGATAGGGCTAACAGCAGGCTTATATCCGGCGTTTTCAAAAACCCCGGCTACGTGTCGACAGGGCCTTAGTTGAACGTGGTAGACGGGAACACTAACGGAAGCCCTTTGAAAATGCTATAGGCCTATAGGCAATTACTATTTGGTCCGGCCGGAGAAAAATGCGGCTACATGGATCTCGGAAAGGTACCCCGGCTGCAGGCGGAAGGCGATAAACAGACAGGGATATTTTGGTAAAATGCCCAGCTCTGCTGATTACTTGATTGCATCATGCGATTTTAGTGAAGTTATGCATGTTTTGATCAATCTGGGGACATTGGAAACCTTTAGCAATTCCCGATTGCAATATAGTTTGACTATACAGCTGTCAGCTGTTTCCTGATGACATGATGATGAAAACTCTTGTTGCTCCACTTCAACATTGTCAATTAGCAGGAGTGAAATTATGAGATATCAAATTGTGGCACAGCTGTGAAAGAGGCAGGAATAAAAAATGCATCTCAAACTCTCTTGCTGGATAAATTGAAACAATGCACCCAAATTAGATTCAGACTGTTTAAGATATAGGGGGGAAAGCTGTATCACCTTGCCACTGGTTGCTCTTCTAATGATTTAAATTAATATGAGCCCAATAATTATTTACCCCAAATCACTCTCATTCAGTTTTACAAAAGGTTTTGAGGGTTAAGCATCTCACCACACAATATAAGATACACATAAGAAGAATGAATGAATACATAAATAAATAATCGTTTTACTTATGCATGTGTGTGTTTAATATGATATGCAAGAAATGATTATTTATGTTTATGTCCTTGCTTATGTGTAAGTCCCTTATAATGTTTAAGAGACTGGTCAGGCTACTTGTTCTACATTATGCATTACAGTGCTCCATAAATAAATCTGACTCAAATCCCATTCTGTACTGTTTGGAATATATTGTGCGAAATCAAGTCCACAATCCCTTCCATTGAATGCAAATTCAGATTTCTTGCTGAGCGTCTGCAACCGAGTGAGAGGGCTCTAATTGCCTGCATTATTTCCTGCTACATTTTCATGGTCACTGAAGCCATCTTGTACAATGACAGGTAAGGCATACAGAAGTATACAGGTAGGAAACCTTGCAGTAAAATCATGTAACTGCCATTCTCTTTCAAAAATACTACCCATAGTATGATGGACAAATCGCAAGGATCATTTTAGGCAGATATGTTTACTTCAACAATTTAATGTTTAGAAATCGCCCAAACAATGGCACCTATTGAAGACAGTGCATTGATGTCAGCACATAGCAGCAGTTTTAGAGCTGGAAATCATTTATCTACTAAAAGCAAGCAAATGTTTTTTTTTTCCAATCAACTGTTTTTTATTTGAAGCAATGCTTTCACTTCTTTGTACTGACAGTGCTTGTTGAGCTGTTATTTAGACTGCTCTGTTTTTATCTGATTGGGCTATAAAAACAATGTCCATTTTGAAACCAACAGACATTAAGGATGAAGAAGATGATCTGTACCTATTCAAAATGATTGTTAATTAAACAAATAAACTCGATCTATCTATCTATCTATCTATCTATCTATCTATCTATCTATCTATCTATCTATCTATCTATCTATCTATCTATCTATCTATCTATCTATCTATATATCTATCTATCTATCTATCTATCTATCTATCTATCTATCTATCTATCTATCTATCTATCTATCTATCTATCTATCTATCCATCCATCCATCCATCCATCCATCCATCCATCCATCCATCATCCATCCATCCATATCTATATCTATATATCTATATATCTATATATCTATATATATATATATATAGATATTTGAGTAATGAATTATTGCGTTAACAATAAATATACAAACATAATTTGTCCTGATTAATACAAGCAAATAAAACAAAACAACCCCAAAAAAAGCATACCGTGATCACAGACAGCTTAACATCTGCACATACAAAAATTAATACAAGTGTTTTGATTCCGAAATCCATCGACTCCTTATCTCAACTTGAATTGAGACCCGTGTAACATCCTTTGTCCATGTCTTTCCCAAGGTTGTGATGGTGCGAAATGCATTCATATTTTGCTCCATTAAACTAATTACTGACTTAAGCGGCAAGATCTTCTGTCTGCCAAAGGCTCCGTGAACCCCCGGGGCTCTCTTGAGCGGCACAGCTGACATCTACTGCTGCCTTAGCGACTCTGTGGCTCCAACTGTGCCAGCATTTCCCATCAGGGGTCTTGTACACAACTTATCACCCCAACCCCCCACCTCTACACACATACTTTGTACAACCCTCAAACTCCCGTATATGTCTCCTTTGCCGCCTTTAGATCAAGGACCCATGATGGTGTTCATTTAACACTATTACAGGTACACGTACAGTATATAGGCAGACCTATAATAATCTGTGAAAGGATATATTTCCTGAGATGCAGTCCTGCTTTGCCCTTTGCTGCAGCTCTGGTGTCAACAATATAAGAGGTATTGCCACAGAAAAATGAAAGTCCAAGGCCTGTCAACAAAGGTAAAGTGCTCTACAGTCAGGGAAGTACGTGGATGCAACCTATATGGAATGATGAGTTCAATACCAACATGTGAAGGTATCATTCTGGCTGTAATTATGTGTTTAGTTTATCAAATGATCTTTTTTTTCTGTAAGCATGTTATCAAAAAACAAAGAAATTATAATTATTGATAAAGTGATGCATTGATAGGTTTGACAATGACAGTGTCAGTACTGTGATTGACAATTAAAATATAAGTGGTTGAGAAAAGATGATATCTGGAAGGCTCTTTCGTTAAAGTCTGAATCTTTACATACATTACTATGCAGTGGGAAATCATGTAAGGCATTGGTGGGGACTCATAAACAGAGACATGGATGTGACTCGCTATACTCGTGGATTTTTAATGCACATTTGGACTTGGGCACGCACAGATGTTTGAATAAAGATCTACCCTCAATGTGTCTAAATGTGCCTACTCCTTGGGAGCTAATTGGTATTTCCCAGTCCTATTATTACTGCTTCCAATCTGTTGCCCTCATGAAGATACTTTACAACAGACACCTACATGGGGTTTATAAATACACATTTTAAATTTGCAGCTTGGTGACAGCTCAAGTTTTTTTAATGAGCAGGCAGAGATGAAACACTGGTGTTTGCCAATGGAGCCAGATGTTGGGTTTGAAACAAGGACTTAAAATACATAACAAACGGCCCCTGGTGACATCTCTGACGGAGACAACAATTTGCAATAGAGATGCTTGTTTTTATGTGAAATTCTTCAAAAAAGAACATAATATTATAAACATGCTCCGAAAGTATTGGAACAGTGTGGCCATTTTTTCTCTATGATAAAAATCTTTAAATTTGGCATAAAAAGGTGAATATCAGAATACGATTTATTGTCTGAGAATGTAAAAACACGCAAGAAATTTGTCTTCACAGTCAAAACCTCTTCAAGAAAAAAAAAAACAATACATGGGCCTCAGGGCAGGACAGAATAGGGAGCTTTAGCAACCTGTTGGCACGAATGAAAAATAGGAAAACATGGGGAATGTGCGAGGGAAAAAAACAAATTCCAATTTGAGCAACTGTGATGTCATTTTCAGTCGACAGCAAATGATAAATTGGCTGCCCCCTGAGATGGCTAAAAACGGGTGGCTTTTGCAGCTTAACCCATATTACGCGAATGCAATCAATATTAATCAGTATGCTGTGTTTGCACTAGGGGAGGCGCATAGAACAACAACCCTACTTAAATGTATGCAAACTTACTATTTTCACGCGTTATTGTCCAAAAAACACCCAGACTTTCAATATAGGTGACAATTTAGCCATATAGCAGAGTTTTTGCAACCCTTTTTTTGACATTTTGAGAATTCAAGAGTGCCAGTAGTTTGTTCACAAGCTTTTTTCATCTCTTTAAATTGCTTAATATTGTGGAAAAATAAGAGACATAGTGCGGACCAATAGTATAGAGTAGTGAAAAAATATGAATATGAATTTGGTCATCACATATGGAGTTGCCTAACAGCAACAATATATTATTCCGTACTGTAATGCTCTCGGAAAGCGACAGTCACCGATGTACTTTCCAGCCTTTTATTGAACTCCAGGAGAACAGTAAAATACATAAAGGAGATGAGCATACTCACATAGAAGCTTGTTATTGGCCACAGCTCACATCAAAATTCCAAAATGCAGACTCACTCACATTATATTTTCACCTATTGCGGGGGTGTCTGGAATGTAGAACCATAAGTGTGGGCTCAATTTAACTACTGGTAAAATCAATGAATGAACAGCAGCACAACTTTGATTGTTATACCCGCAGAGGCTTCATCAGGATCTGGAATGCCTTCAAAATCAAGTGAGAAGTGCAACAAAAGGCAAAAAGTAGAGGGAGCATTTGTGAGCATTGCAGGTAAAGCTGAGAATGTATTGTGGGATAAAAAAAAAAAAAAAAGCACTGTTGACCGGCTCTCTCTCACTCTTGAATCTGCACTTAGAAATTGGATGATGGTGGTTGATCATGTAGTATATCTGCAAACCTCAAAATGATGATGGCATGGAAATTACTACAACAACTACAGTACTTGTTGGACTTAAGTGGAATAGTGCCAACCCAAACGTGGTGTGAGCCATCAAGTCTCTCAAATTATGTACTACGTTTAAAACTGTAACGTATCCCATTGCACAGCTGACTGCTGGCTGTCAAGCAGTCCTTTAGATTTGCATTGGTGATCAGCCAACTCACATGCTGTAACTAACCGCAAAACAGTTATCTTGATTGATTTGTATATGTTGGCATCACTAACCTTAATGTTACATCTTGGACATTACAATACCGAGCCAACTTCTGACAGACATTGGAAGTCACGTGATATGGTCCGCTAAGACACAAATAAGTAACAAGCTCCCTTGAGTAGACCTCATGCATCACAATTATACTTCTCTTTTCTCTAGAGGCACAGAGAAACAAAGGCAATTTGAGGTAGAATGAGTAGACCCAACTCTTGACCCTAGCAGCAGCAAAGCCATTCCCATGGCCCTCTCTTTGGCACGGTGTTAGGTCCACAGAGCAGCTGGGAATACCGTCAGGCTCCAGCAGAACCCAGATGTTCCTATTGGCCCTTCCTATTGGTCTTTCACACACAAACACTTTTTAACTCTCTTTTGGTTCTTCCCAGTGAGGAAAAATTGGCGAAATTGGATTCCAGATGCAAGATCTTTGCGTTCGTCTGTTCAATAAAAAACTCTGGAATGACAAGGCCTGGGGATAAGGGATTTATTTAGCCTTAGCCATGTGACAAAAGAAATGAGTGTCAAAATGTGTTTGACAATGTTGCACAGCATCTATGGGTTGTGGACTTACATTTGAAAATGATAACAACATATATTTTGTTTTGTATTTGTTGCCAGGCCAGCCTAAATTTGAAGTCAAGTTAGCCGCCACAATGATTGCTTCCAGGGGCCAAATTCAAAATAAAAGGGACGTAGACATTGGCATCCATAACAGCATTGCTTGAGAGAGAGAGTAAATTATGCTTTTCTCAGAGTAAATTATAATGACAAAAACAACAATGAAAAGTCTGATGGCGGAACACAGAGTGAAGGTCAAAAGTTTTTTCCTATCAGAGCCAGCCCTCTGAGACATATCCCTGTGGCCTAAGGGTTGTTTTGGCAAGGATTACCATATCAAATGGGAGAAAACCTCTAAATGCATACTATGGAATGCACAAAATAGGAGCTTGGATGTTTCAGCTACAAACCAAAATGACCTTGGAAAGGTAGACAGTCGAATGTCATTGAGGTAAATACCATAAAGATACAAGCAAACACTACATTTACAACAATAATGTTATTGAAGCTAGGAATGTGAAATAGAAGTGCAAGGATGCTGTTTCATCAATGTAAAATAGACACTAATACTTCGTTTCAATCTGCGCTTGACACAAGGCCACACAATGCAAGGTGGTATACAGAGTTTACCGGTCAAAGAGCAAACTGGCTCACATCCACACTGGATCAAATACAACTTGAGATATAGTAGATGTCATCAAGGGACAGCTGATCCCCATACACACACACTCAATTTGGACAAGAGGAATTCTGTCTTTCATTGAGTTAGAAAAGATTTGGCACTGCCTCCGTACTTCCGATACAAGCTTTACCAAAAGGCACTCATTTCAGGAATGTTAATTCACTTCAAGTGGACATTGGCCCTGCTATATAGGCTCTCCCCCTGAATCAACCCATTATTATCAGTTCTTGGATAGAATAAATAAAGATCAGGGTAGTTGATGCATACCTCGTTGCCGGTGTTAACATGAACACCTTAGGTGTGGAATTAACAGAGATAGGCATTCCGTCCTGGACGGACGGCCATTTTGTGGACGGACGGACGGACGTTTACATGACCAATCAAGTTTGCACCTGCTTTTGCACACATAAACCTTTAGTAAATCTGGCTTATAGTATGTAGTGCACAAGAGAACTAACACAACACACCACAACACAACACAACACACCACAATCACACATGGACACAAACAACCGTCTCCAAGTGCCCACTTAACAGTGATGATCTGTGATCACCCTGGCCGCTTTAAATTATCGTCAAGTGGACATCGTCTAACATTCCCTTATAATCATACTTCAATAATCAATCTCCTGTAGGGACTCCTGCAAGTCAGTTTCTGCTTCCACCATGTCCAAGACTGTGTGCCTCTCTTGCGCTGAATTTAAAGGGAATGAGAAGAGATTGAAAACTACAAATTGCCCATAGGTGTGGATGTGTGTGTGTGTGTGAATAATTGTTTGCCTACAGTATACATTATCTGGCCTGTGATTGACTGCAACCATGTCTGCAAGACAGTTGGGATAGGCTCCACCTTGAACATACCAAGCAGTAGAAAATAGACTAACTGGTGGATGGAGAAAGCAAACAAACAAACAAAAAACAAACAAGGTTTCTTGCTAGTGTATTCCAATGTGTTAGAGAAATGAGACAATAATACTATACGTATTGTTTCTGACCTTCTCTATAGACCAGAGCACTTCCTTAAAGAGACACTTTGATGAGCTTAACATTGGCACTTATATAATAGTTTTGCATGTAAATATGACATCAGCACTAAATAAGCAATGAAAGTACAATGATTTCCAATGGAGAGTTTGTAATCGGTCCCCCCAGTGACTCCGACCGAACAAGAATAGAACGGTAGGGGGCGTGGACATTTTCCTCATTAAAAAGAGGCATTATTCATGGTGTCACTTATTTCCTAATTCCTCCCAAATTTATTGATTAAATAGAAAATGACAACTCTTCGCATTTTCCTGATCAAAAAATATATAAAATGAACTTGTTAGTGAAAACATGGCCATCATGGCCCAACCAGCCCTTTAATGCCACTGGAGGTGAATGTATAGGAGGAGTGGCACAAGTACATAAAGAAGGAAAAAATATATCTACAGTAAATCTGACCAACCACCTGCTGTCATTACCGGCATCATGCCTTTGTTTGTTGATGACTCTATATTGATTCCCTGGTCTTATTTCACACCAAACAACTAATCCTTCTCCTTTCTGTGTCGTAATTGTCCCTCAACTTTAAGGTGAGTTTTTTGTCCACACGTGTTTTAAGTCTCATCACTTTATCTCACTCTGCACTGCGGTTGCAGTTTTGTTCACCTTTACACACAAACGTTTGATGTATTTCAATCCATTTATTGAAAAAAAAAAAAATATATATATATATATATATATATCTATATATATATATAGATATATATAGATATATATATATATATATATTTTTTTTTTTTTCCAATGTGAGAAACAAGCAGTAATTGCAGAAATAATGCTAAAAAAATGTTGGGACACCTAGCATGTGGAAGTCAATGCCGAGTATGCAAGCGATGGGCAAAGGTTCAAAGGAGAGTAGGCTACTTTACACTTCGGAGCTGAACCAGATCAGGATGAAGTTCCAAGATGATCTTCTCCAGAAATCTTTGTAGATTTGTTATGAATAGTCCATACTATTTACAGAGTTGGAGCTTTTCAGCTTTTCTGTTCAAGTGTTGTACTGTACAATAATCAGTTGAGTACAAATATTTAACACTATTACATGTCAGAGTGTATGTCACTGTTGAAATGCATGGCATTTGGTAGCAAGTAGCAGTTGCATGTGCTCAAATGCGATGATTCAGATATAATACAAAGCACTTCAATTACACTCTCAAATCACTTGTTCTCGCATCACTACTGCCCTTTATTTCAATAATACTCCGACTGTACTTTTATTTTGCCCACTATACGGGCCAGCATATTCATTCATCATTCCTTCCCTGCGCTCTGCCCCAAATGATTGTTTGAATCTCCACAGTGGGAAGTATCAAGGCCAAACAGCTGCTGGCGGGAAAGGCAGACTAAACAACCTTGCAGGGCCGTGTGAGCGTTGTTCAACCACAATGGGAGGTGAGTAGCCATTAAAGAAGGAGTGAGAGTCTGGTGCACAATCGATTGGCAAAAGCTGATGGGGTCGAATAACATGGGGTCAAAGGATTGACTGTGCCATGTTGCATTCATTGCCACTTTTTATCTGGTAGTTTTCTAGGAATAACATCTAGCTCAGAACACATTCATTAAACCATATCTGCTGTTCAGTTTGGAATATCAACAGACCAGCACACCATTGTTCTGCTTGCTCCAGTTCTCCCGTGTGCGTGACTCACTCATCATTTTGGATAAGGGTGGCAAAATAGTGTGTTAATTGCGATCAATTAATTACAGTCCCAGTTAAAAAATTATGCTTTTTAATCGCGTTAATCACATTTTTAATTATATGTAAATGTATGTTAGTTGTCCACTGGGGGGCGCCTGATGTAATTAGTAACTATTTAACTTGTTTGTGCTTAAGGCCAATTGTGTTGTTTTCTTTTTATAGTTTTCATGCTTCAGGCTACGTTGTGCTTCCAATATGAATGAAAAAAATCAAGCTTCATTCAGTAAAGAACAAATGCACCCGTTTGAAGCTTGTCATGTCATGTCATCTTCCAAACCGCTTATCCTATACAGGGTCGCGGGTAGTTGCTGGAGCCTATCCCAGCCGTCAATGGGCGAAGGCAGACTACACCCTGAACTGGTCGCCAGCCAGTCGCAGGGCACACATAGACACTGTCACTGAGTGGGAATCGATCCCACGCTGCCCCGTTTGAAGCTCTCCATCTCAATTTATTCAATCTGTGGGACCTCAACACTCTAAATGTACTGTTTCTGTATGAGATGATGATGAGATATTGATATTGATGTGTATTGCGTGTGTTTGAGATTGTTGGGGGTGTAAAACAATAGTCAGTCAGTGACAGAACACACCCAGAAGTGGACACTGATTCGCTGTCATTGTGTTAGGAGTTTCACTTACTCTAATGTTCTGGATTGTTACTTTTTGAACAGAAGTGGAATCATTATTACCATGATGAATGGTATTAACGTTACAAAATCTATGACGCACACCCGGATGACGTGGGCGTGTCAGGCTGCAGTCTGAAACTCCTGTCCATCTGATCAAAGCTGACTAACGGGAATGAATCATGGCAAGCATTTAATGGCACAGCAAACACAAGCAGGTAATGTTTGTGATCAAAATACAAATGTGGCTGACCTATGAGTGCAACATGGCCGGTTAGCTTTCAGTAATGTTTAACCAAGAACTGTTAAGGGGAATAGTGGATTTAGATTTCCAATTGTCTCTCACGTTCAAGTTTTGTTTATGGGAATTTTGAGATGACTTCTTTGTGGGAGATCTATGATGGTAGATTCACCACCAGCAGTTTCCAATAGCAACCAAACCTACAGGCATCTCCTGTCTTATTCCACTGGTGTTATTTTTATCACAGGATCTTTATTTGAGCCACCTAAATATTCATATTTTTTGACACAATTTTCCCAATCCTGTGATAGTTTGAGATGCTTCTGTGAAAACAAAGAAGAAAAGCAAGCTTGTAACATATCTTTTTAACATGCTGTTCTATGCTTTGGTTCACTGACAGTCTAGTGGTTCACTCACCTAACTTCCGTGCAGGCCAGGCATTTGACAAGGTATTTTTTTTATACGAGGAGTTTGTTCTATGTACACTATGTCACTATGTGGTGCATAATATGTTATATGCATATGTTAATGGCCCTCGTAGTGAAATGGATTTGCCCAAATTTAAAAAATATAAATTAGGGGATTAGAACTATTGTAACCTACAATTTGATACACTGAAATATTATTTAACACTTACATTCATTGTGTTTCATGTTATTCCAAGTTAGGAATCTCGGTTTCAGAGAACCATTGATTTTCTATATCTCTTTTCCTATATGGTTCACACGTTAACTTAAACCTTTCAAATTTTGAAAAAAAAATGAACAACTTTTAAATGTTTCTGTTTTTCTTTTTATTATATTTAATAAGCCATTGTGACATAACATAATTGTTCAAAGCTGCAGTTAGTGGTCAATAAGTTATCTGCAACAATAGTTATACTCAAGTACAAGCGGCTCAATTCGTCTTCTAAGGGAGCATTGAGAAATTATTTATTCAAAGATGAAACTCAAAAATATTTCATTCCACCCACACATAATGTGCAAAGTGCAAACAAGTGTTGGACAGAAGAACAACAGTGGTGAAGTGACCGGGGAGAGAGCCTGGGGATTGTGGGTGTGAAAGAACAGATAATAAGTGGTAGACATGGACGAGTGGCAGTGTGCATCTGGGTTATGAGTGAGTAAAATGTGTCATAGAGGTTTAGGTTGCCACAGATGGAAGACAAACAGAATGGAAGAGAAAAGGGTGAGAGTTGTGCACAGGGGGTGGATGAGAAAAGGAAGATTTAATTTTAATCATACAACTGCTGTGTAAAGTATCCATTAAATCAAATAATTCACAAAATTACACCAACTAGATTAGTTCATCTTGAACAAGTGAATTTCAGGCGTCCTTTATGGAAATGTCTCTACCAGGAAGAAAAAGGAAGAGAAATCAATAAAACAATACGTAGGGATTGTAGTCGTAGTAGGGATTTTCCACTCATTCCATTGACACAGCTCATTAGTAATGAGTGAGTAATGACAGATCTCCAAAAAAAAAAAAAACACCTAACCCATTTTTAAAAGTATTTGAATTTAATTAATTCATGTGTGAACTGGAGTGCACATGAAATCATCAAGAACATGGACATATAAAAAAAGTTATGTTGCAGCATAGAACAAAAAATAAATAAAGGATAATATATGTGTGAAGACAACATTTATATTCAATCTGTATTTCCAAATTGTTGTACTGCAAAAAAAGATTCTTTGTATTTACTTAATTCGAACATGTACATCGGTTTCACATGATTGAAATGTGGTAAGATGATGTAATTTTCCCGTTTTTTTTTCCTCAAGAATAAACAGATGATGTGTGTTAGTTTAACAGATTTTAATCATGTGCAACCGAAAAGCAAGTACATCTTTTTCAGTGCTAGTGCTTGTGTGAGCATATCACACGTTACAAGATACAGTTCCCTCATTCAGTCAATTACATCCCGCAACATTGTCTGAGTTGATCAAATTTAACATTTGAATTTGCTTGGCATTTTCAGTAGACATAAGACTGTGAAAATAGAGTAGGTGCTGATTCTGGAAGGGAAAAAAAACAAAAAAAAAAAAAACTGTTGTGCTATTTAGATATGTCTAGTTCACTCCGGGCGGCACGGTTCGACTGGTTAGCATGCCCGCCTCACAGTTCAGAGGTCGTGGGTTCGATCCCGGCTCCGGCCTCCTTGTGTGGAGTTTGCATGTTCTCCCCATGCCTGCGTGGGTTTTCTCCGGGTACTCCGGTTTCCTCCCAAATTCCCAAAACATGCATGGTATATTGATTGGACACTCTAAATTGCCCCTAGGTGTGATTGTGAGTGAGGTTGTTTGTTTGTCTCTGTGTGCCCTGGCTGGCAACCAATTCAGGGTGTCCCCCGCCTACTGCCCGAAGACAGCTGGGATAGGCTCCAGCACGCCCTGCGACCCTTGTGAGGATAAGCGTTATCGATAATGGATGGATGGATAGTTCACTCTGTGTCCTACCACAATATTAGAGCCTGAGCAAAAGTGGTGTTTCTCAGTGACACTACCTTTATAAAAAGTGACTTTGATGGTGAAGAGCTGTTTTTTTTCTATTATTCAATGTTGTATCCTATAAGCAGTATGATGCTGCACCCTGCAATTACTCACATGCAAGGTACTCAAGATATGGATTTTTTCCACTCACTCTTAGAACACTACAGTTAGTGATACATGGGACAGGCCAGAACATCATCATCAATTCAAGTAGATTCACTTCACCACTCCACCAAAGGCTGAGTGGGATCCAAACATTTACAGCCCAAGTTGAGGTATTCCTTAGTTGAGGACTCAAAAAATAGACATATTCTCTTTTATTAAAAAGGAATGTTAGGGCAACACATCATTCAAAAAGAACAATTTTGAAATTTGATTTCACCCATAAATGTAAACACAACAATCTGAGACAATAGGCCGCTGATTACAGGTAAAGCATTTAGTGGAGATACATGACAACATAGGCATCTGATGTATGAAATAAATACACCAATGCTAATCCCAAACACGACCTGGGAAAAAAACAGATACATGTTTTTTAAAGACAACGTAATAGAGGCTTTTTTTTTTTTACAGACATACCAATTTGTATTGTCAGTATACTATGTATACATTTAGGGAACACATTACCTTGTTTATAATTCTACTCCATTATGTTAATTTTTTTCTCATGAAATTCTAACTTTATTTACATATCAAAAGTTCTTAAATAACGTCTTTCCTTTTAATCAATTCCAGACATGTCAAAAACCACATAAGCAAAACATAATACAATATAGGAATATACATAATGTGTGTCTATTTCAACTTGCTTGAAAAGGAGTTGAAAGAATTTAGTGTCGTCAGTATTTAGCCTATTTTTCTTTCTCAGCTTTCAGCTCCAATTCTTCTTTGTAATACTAGACATTCTTTTTTTTTTTCATTATTTTATTATATTTCTGTTGCTCGTGAATTTCAGACCAAGATATAGGTAGGATTACTTGAATTTGGAAGTGGCAAAGTGTTCCTTGGCAGCCACTTAGAACAGGAGAATAAGGAGGCGTATCAGTTACTGACAGAAATTGAGGTGGTTGTGGTTGGCGATTAGGGAGTAGATTTTGCTTGGTTAACAAAGCAGTGTAAATAAGGTGAGAGTCAATGCTCTTCCGAGTTGTTGACTGCTACAGAGAATGCTCTCAGTCTCATGGAGAAGAAAAGTCAGAAATAATATAAAATTAAATAAAGCTCTTGGACATTAAGGTGGTATGAAAACTTAACATTTGCATCCCACTGCCAAAAGATTGAACTCATAATCATATATTTTATTTATTGTAAAAAAATAAATAAATAAATAAAGGGCTTGGACATTAAGGTGGTATGCTTAAAACTGCCAAAAGATTCTACACATAGTGTTTAAAGAGGAAGTCAACCCAAACATTTTCATATATATATATATATATATATATATATATATATATATATATATATATATATATATATATATATATATATATATATGTATATATATATATACACATACATATACATACACACCAGGGGTCACCAACTCCAGTTCTCGAGGACACCTGTCCTGCACGTTTTCCATCTCTGCCTGTTGTAACACACCTGATTCAAATGATCAGCTCATCAGCAAGCTCTTGAGATGCCTGATAACGATCCTGATCATTTTAACAGGTGTGTTACAGCAGGGAGAGATGGAAAACCTGCACGACAGGTGCCCTCGAGGACCGGAGTTGGTGACCCCTGATATAAACAGGACACAGAGCTGGGCATGGTCCCGCCGTCCCCAAGTTTCCGTTCTGCATATTTAATCGACCCATGTGGTCCCAGTCGGTCGGAGTCAGCCAACCGGCGTCGAGAACGGACTTAACCGATACCACGTCACATGCGGCATGCGGTCGAATAACGAAAAAATAAAAGAGTGTTGTGTACCTTGCCGTCCCACAGACGCATTGACGTGCTCATATTGTTTTTATTTCACCGATCACCATGCTGTGCGTGTGTGTCATTTGTTTTTGTTTGATATTTTTTCTGTTTGGCTGCATGTCTGCTTGTGCTGCGCCTGCGTGTGACGTGAGGATTACGTTCTTGACGCTGATTGGCTGTTGCCGACGAGGGACCACGTGGGTCGATTGAATATGCAAGATGGAAACTCGGGAACAGAGGGACGATGCCCAGCTCTGTACACATATAGATTTACTATTACTATTTTTAAGCTTCAACAAACGGAAAAGGAGTCCATGAGTTTGTTTTTTCAAAACCCCATATCTCCTGGAGAAAACTCCACAAGCCGTTCCTGGTAGAGACTTGTTTGGTGATGCGTCCACTCTGTATACAGGTACATGCACTACCTCCCAATCCGCCAAAATTCTCAACAGCTCGTTTCTAGACACATTTTCCGAAATAGTCAGATTTGGTTGTGTTATTTCAGAGTTTACGGGAAGGCAGGCACTCCCGAGACAAAGTTATTTGTATATCCATCCATTCATTCATTATCCAAACCGCTTATAGGTCTCAGACATGCTGGAGCCTATCCCATATCTGACTTTGAGCATTAGGCGGGGTGCATAATCAAATACAATTTTCATTCATCAATTAAAATGTTTTCTTTCAGTTTTTAATTTTAATTTTTCCGTTTGGATGATAACACAGACTAATCAGTGCACTCACTGGCCATTCCAAAATGTAGTAGGTATTCGCCTATAAATTTAAATGATTAAGTTTTGGGTTAGTTAAAATTGACTTTGCTCATCTTTAGATGAGACATTTTAAGATTGTTAACCAGCATACTCAAGGGCTTGGTAAAACCTGAGAAGACGTCCCATGTGAAATTTGTTACTTGGATCACCATTTCTACATTCAGTGGGTGGGGAGATATAGCACGAAGGCAGAGAAAAGCTTCTTCACAGGTGGTCTTCTGTTGAAAAAATGTGTCAACATGCTGAAGCGCTGCAATCGGGCATCCGGTGGGAACGCTCGGGTGGAGAGTGGCAATGTTTTTCATTTCCAACCAAAACAACTTTTCCCCTATGTCGATTACCCTTACGCATAGGTAAGCAGTACATACAATCACCACATCAGAATTGTTTTTTTTTGTTACATGAAATTACAGTAAGTTTTGATGAACAATATCACAAGTTTTTCTTTATTGTTTATTTATTTTTTATGGAAGAAGCAGGGGGTCTTTCGGATTGAAAATGTCATGACATCATTGTTTTTTGTTATACAGCTGTCTCCTTTACAAATGTGTCAGATGAGGTCACAGTGATCTTGACAAGCTCCAGCTGACATTTATTGCAGGTTTTAAAGAACAAGATGATATCTCACCAACCGGGTACTTTTCAGGTTATTCCAACCATTCATGCTCTTTGGAGTCGATGATATTGGGAACTTGTATCACAACACAATGTAAATCAGTTCATCTTTGAGTCCAACAGCAAAAGAAAAAAAGTGTTGTGACACTGTTTCCATGATAATATTGGGTCTGGAGAAAAGAGTTTTGGAGAGGTCGATTAGGAATGTAGCCTAAATTCAGAACCCCTCCCTCACCCTTGAATCACTGGCCAAAACCCTGTCCCTCATTGATGTACATTAGCATGATTCTCAAACATGGCCATTCACAATGGCATGCATTATGAAAGTGAAAAGTTGTGATATATAATCACAGAGAACGCTCTCCAGCTTCAACAAAATGTCAGCGCTAGCAATAGAGAGCCAACATTAGCAACCTCAACAGTCAGACGTTAGCCAAGTCTGCTAGTGCTAGTGAAAGATTAGTCGGATTTGCCAACGGACGGCCGTTTAAAATTAGAGGCGGACTGGCCTATAGACAGTTACTATTTTTTACCCCCAGGAAAAAAGGCAAATGACGTCACTGATGAAGGATGACGAATGATGGATGCTCAATTTGTCATAAAATGCCCAGCTCTGGATATATGTGTACAGTAATTGAGTGTTACTATAACAAGCCAAACTCCTGAAGCCCAAGTTAACAGGTCATTGTGATGCCTAAAAAGAAGCCTTTCACTGAGTAGGCTGAGATGAAATTTGGCCGCCTCGCGACCACGTCAAACGCATGAGGGCCGATTAGTGGGGCGGACTAAAATCCACTTACGGCCATGCTTAGTCCAGCCATTTTTTAAAATGTGCCGGCCACGCCCCCAGCCCCGCCTCAAAAATGGGCATCCAGCCGGGCCGGAGGGTCCGACCGGTCCGGCCCAGGGACGGACTGCCCAGCTCTGGCGAGTATAAAGGTAAACTACACATGGCATTGTATGCAGTGAGGAGGCCACAAGACTTGTGCTGGGAACAAGATGGACTGGGTAAGCAGAAGTGGCTATCAAGCACTGAATGCCATATGGGCGCATCCAACATCAAATTACTTTATTATTACTACTATTATTAATATTACTTTTTCTGCAACTCCCTAATAGGAAAAGACCTTGAGCAGGTAAGAAAAATAATGTTTCAAGTTTGTTTTCTTCTGAGGATAAATGTTTTATGGGGGGAGTGATGTACCGCGTACGAAAGAGATCGCCTGTGATCTCAGCACAATTCACAGTTGCTAGGTGTGTATGGCAGGTGCACACTATGTAGAAAACAACAAGTGAAGTAAGAACTATTGAGGTGAAAAATGAGAGCTTTCACAAACAAGTAGTCCCATGCAATGTGATTTATTGATTGATTGTTTGTATATCTCACAAGTTTATCACGAGTATTATTTATTTATTTTTTTTGTACTTATTTATATTTTATGTCACACTTCCAAATAGGGCGCATGAGTCATCTGAGATCGATAAGAAACGGTGTGTTTCTTCGCCTAATTATTCCTGCAGTGTATAAAGAGTATGAAAAATCCTGCAGATAACGAAATAGTACATGGACCGATATAATGTATGAACAGTGTGATTGGGATCAACTTCCAGGTGCTGTCACAGATAAGACCTGAGGCATATAACCTCTTTTCTCCATGGACACATCGAATCGCACACCATTTACTCATGGTGCAGCAAAAGAGAGGAGAGGAAACCTATCCAAGGAGAATTACAAGGACATTTTTCTGAAAAGGCAAAGGACCACCCCAAAAAAGGCACGGGTTTGCAGGATTTTCCAACGTCACAACATCTGCCTCAAAATGTCTGTCGCAATTCTGAGACCTGGGTTGAATTTGTGCAATAAATTAGCATATGTATGACACAGTATGGTTCCTCGAACAACGTAAAGTTTTAACCTTGACTGAATGACTGTGTGCTGCTCAGAGAACAGAACCATAGACCCAGGTACTAAGAACAACAGGTACAACGCAAACTATTATTCACCTGATGTTTTCACACCTTTATTACCATGACGTCTGGCAGACGTGAATTCAGAGTATGTATTAAAATTGTAAGGATGGGCTCCCATCCATCCATCCTCTTCCGCTTGACAGCACCTTAAGCAGGGAAACCCAGACTTCCCCTCTCCGCATCCACTTCACCCAGCTCTTCCAGGGGAAACCTGAGGCATTCCTGGCTGTGCTGAGAAATTCTGTCCATAACATTATGAACAAAATGACAAATGACAAAGGGTAGCCTTAGTGGAGACCAACCCTCACTGGAAACGAATCCGACTTACTGCCGGCAATGCGGACCAAACTCTGGCGCAAGTTGTGCAGAGTCCGAACAACCCGTACGAGGGCGTCTGGTAACCCGTACTCGGAGAGCACTCTCCACAACATCCTGACCCTTTAGGAACGCAGGGCAGATCTCAGCCACTCCTGGGGCCCTGCCACCGAAGGGCTTTTTGACCACTTTGACTCCTGAGGTAGGAGAGCCTTCCTCAGAGATACCAGACTCTGCTTCCTCATAGAAAAGCGTGTGGGTGGAATTGAGGACTTTGAAGTATTTTCCCCACCAATTCGCAACTTCAAGAGTTGAGGTCAGCAGCTCCCATCCCCACTATACGCAGCGTTGATGGTACACTGCTACCCCCATAGAGACGTGGGATGTTGGACCACAAAATGACCACAATGTTCATCATTGAAGTGTGGCCTAGGGTGTGCTGGAGCTCATGTGGACACCTTTATGTCTGAAATATAAATTGTCTTTGTAATTATATAAATATTGTTTTAGTATTTGGGGGAAGCCAACCCCCGTTTTTGTGGAAAATGCTTAGTGACAGTTTGACCTTGTTTTTTAAAGAATTTGGAGGGGGGGCTTAAAAAAATAAAAGATGTTTTATGTCGATTTTCACGATCCGCTGGCCAGCCTAGTCCCGATCCTCCACGAACAGTTTGTGTCCACTGAATATGGGATTTGTTATTATCACAATACCCAATGTCCCAAACACATTTCCTCTTGGAGTTATTATCATGTTTGTAACTGATCCAAGGTGCAAAAACAGGCTCCAGGTACCCAGCACCACTCCTTTGTCCACAAAGCCATCATAAATCAAACACACCCAAACCTTGCATATGTGTTCATGGTTCCATTAAAATTCACAATTGATTTTTTGAGAAATCAAGTAAAATGTTGAAAATCACAATGTAAAAAAAAAAAAGTGGAAATGAAAATCTGGATCGTTACACAAATGTCAGAGATTGTTCCCTCGCCCATGCTCTTGGTTGAGAAGTTATTGTGCGATATTGTTCAATAAAAACTAAACTCAAAAAGACGAGCGAATCTCCAACTACAACAGCAAATAGCTACAACTATAGTTCATTTTATTTAAATCCAAAAGATGACTGGATATGATGCTAACTCAAACACAAAATCTTTTTTAGCAGTAGTCTGACAGTTTCTAACACTGATAGAATCGGTTTTCCCTACTGAATTTTGATATTCAGCTGACTGTACAGTCCTACTGGTACACATAGTTATTCACCCTGAGAGCATTACATGCAGAGTATGATTTATGCTTAAAAACCTGATGGGTGACAGTTTGTCAGTGGGACAAGAAATTTTATTTTCAGCTCCTCAACATCAGCATTCATTGAGGCGTCCTTGCGGCGCATGTATTTGGTGTCACAATGAGTTTTTTTTTTCTTTTGCAGACGAGCATAGCATAGTTCCTTTTTTCCTATACTGTTTTAAATTCCACAATAAGAGAAAGACAGGTATACACAACATAAATATTTTACCCCTTTGTTTTACACAAAAAAAAAAAATCCAGCACACTAATTCCGCAGGAAAAAATCCCTAATTGAAGACGAAAGCACTTAACAAGTCAATACTGCCCCTCTATTAGGAAGTTCATGAGTAAAAGTTGACAAAATATGAAGCACATCAAATTGAATACCAGAGGTGGGCATTTACACTTTTCATCACCTGTCTGTCAGTACCAACAGAAGGTGGGTCCGTCACTGACTGACATCCGTTTTCACTGGCGGGTTGATGACCGGCGGTAACTTTTAAACACTGATGAAATAAGTGCAGACGGAAGTGAATTTCTGAAAAGCAAAGGCAAGGGGCAGTTCAGGGATGATAAGCATAAGGAGGAGCAGTAATAGTATAAAAATGTATAGATATTTTTGGTTTCAAGTGGTCCAAACTGTTTCTAAATGACACCTTTGGAGACATCTTATTTTAGAGAAATGAACATTCAATGCACGAGCAATAGCTCTGGTTGACATTCCTACTGTCAGCATGCCAATCGCATACTCCCTCGAATGAGACATCTGTGGCATTGTGATTTGTGATAAAACTGGACCTTTCAGAGTGGCCTTTTATTGTGGGCAGTCTAAGGCACACCTATGCACTCATCATGGCGTCTAATCAGCATCTTGATATGTCATACCTGTGAGGTGGGATGGATTATCTTGGCAAAGGAGAAGTGTTCACTATCACGTATTTTGACTTGTTTGTGAAAAATATTTGAGAGAAATGGTGATATTGTGTATAAAAATTGGGAGCAAAAACAAAGTGTTGCGTTTATATTCTTGTTAAGTGTATGTATATCTATATATATCTATTTGGTCATGGACTCTATAGAATTGATGGGCAAATTGAATGATGGAGGGGGCCACAGTTTTTCATCACTACTGCAGGGACCTCACGTTTCCGAACCAGATGTTTAGCAAAAATGTCATTTTAAATAAGAACAAAATGTGCTTACTGTACTTTCTTTTTTTATTGAACTAATGTACAGAAGAGTATCTGAATTGAACTTAATTCTAAATGCATATATAAAAGAACCACTTCTAGTACAAAGACTTTGAATCGAACAAAAAATAACCACACGCTGTGATCCCCACGTGCAAAGGGCTTTATTGCATGAAAATTCCCATTTTCAAAGATGGCACAAAACTGATGAACAGCAAACCAACATTAAGTGCAAGAACTCATTTTGTGCAGCGTCTCACAAAACTCAACTCATTCAAAGATGTCAATATTATACTGCCATATGCTTGTCCTGTATATCATTAAAAATCCCCTCAAATAGGCTGGTTTACTCACCTATGTGAACACAATGACGTATAGAGCAGTAAAGTTTCCCCCAGTGCGTCCCCTCTGCATCATCGCAAGTCCGCAATCCGTCACAACAGCCACTAATCCAAGCCATCATATGTGTTTGTAACACTATCAAGCGTTGAATATATCCATGTTTTTGGAGGACACACATTTATTAGTTGACTGTAGTCATGATCTGTCCAGTTTGAACATACAAACTTGAAGAGACAAAAAGAGGATAAAAATGTGGATGATAAAACTCTTCTTTCAAACATGACCTATTATGGTTACATGTGTGACCTGTAGTAGTGCAGTAAAAGAAATACTATAGCCCTAAACTATTACACAGCATAAAAAAGCACCAACTGTAAACACGTTGCATCTTGGTAATAAGTGGTTGGTGCAGTGTACCCAATCTATCCATCTAAATAAGTTTTAGTCATAAAATTGGTAAGATCTCTCATATGTGTTTAGGCCATAAAATGTATCCCTTTTAGCATCTGAGAAACTTAGCTGAGAACCAGCAGCCTCTCTTTATGTATGCAGGCTCTGGCACATGATCATTTCCATTACAATCATTTGGGTGAAAATATTCAGCATGCACAAACACAGCATTAATTTTAATGTGATGGTGCAGCTCTGTTCAATTACATTCCATAAAATATTTACACAGAATCTATACCTGTCAACAAAGAACTATCAAAATGCAGGAGGTTTTGGGTGTGTGGGTGTTTATAGTCCACATGCATTTAGTTCCTCATCCCTGACCAAGCTTCTGTTGTGTATACGTCTTCTTCATCTCTTTCTAGTTTAGGTCTTATCCAAGAGGCCTGGAAGCTGGAGGGTTCTGCGCAGGAGCTTAGCTGTTCCCAGTATTGCATTCTTCTGGACGGAGACATTGGATGTTGCTCCTGCTATCTGGTAGAAACATCCATCTAGTGCCCCGATCACTACTGGCAGCATTATTACCTTCACCATCCACATTTTCTCAAGGTCTTCTTTCAGTCCTTAGTTTTTCTTCAGCTTTTCATGTTTCTTTTTCCGGTTGTTGCTATCACTCAGAATTTCCACGTCTATCATGGCCACTGTTTTCTGATGTTTCTCCACCACCACTACATACTGTATCATGCTTGTTGGCCAGTTTGTCTGTTTGTATCTGAAAGTTCCACAGGATGTTCTCGACCACCTTGTGTGGTATCTGCCATCTTGATTCGGAGACCTCTAATCCCTGCTTATTTGCACGAAATTAGGCCAAGAAAATTGTGTCTTTCAGGTCAAATACAAAGGAGATTATATGTTCGCTGAATGTAAACACAAACCCTCTGCCTAGTTTTCTAAGAGACACTATCAGCCATTAAATATTTTAACATAGGTTGCCAGTACAACACCAATCTCAAAAGTGCTGCAGACAAAAAAAATCAGCAAATCAACACCTGTTGATAGTTTGTTTGGGGTGCATAACCCCATAAAAGACTGGTAGTTCATTGAATACCTCTTAAATGGACACTTGGACGGGCTGAACATTGGTACTCACATAATAGGTGTGCATGTAAAAATTAAATCAGTACTAAAATTCAGCCCCCTAAAAGACTCTGTAGTGATTTAAGGGCTTTTTAAGGATGAGATTTGTGAGAGATTGGCTCGGCTTGTTTTTTCTGTCTCATCTGTTTTACGTCACAGCATAAAGGCAAGCATTGAAATATGCTTGGTTTGTCAGTAGTGTTGTCTGAAACGGCAACTTATCGCCACCAAATTTCAAATGCACATATACTCTTGTCAACTTCGACCTATGAAAATATAAAAGCGTTCTGCACAGTATTTTGGATCAAACCTAAGCTCATATGTGCAAAAGCCATGATCACTTCCACAAAATCAAAAGAAAAAAAAACATGCCAAACGCTTCTTCACTTACATAGAATGAAGCGGACAAGAGCATGAATGCGTACACAAACCACAGTGGGAACTGGCTGTAGTTTTTGGACATTTTTCTATGCTAAAGTTTTGTTAAGTCCCAGGAGGCTGCCGGCAGGTGACAAATTGTGATCGGTCCCTCGCGTAATTCCCACCAAGACATGAAGGGAGGAGAGGGGGGCGTGGCCATATTCCTCATTTCTCGTGGGCGGTTTTATGGTCATTAGTATTGTACTGATTACTCCAAAACAAATTGAGAAAATTGAAAATGAAAGATAACATCATTTTTATTACTAAAAAATACATATATTGAACTTGAGCTTTTAAGTACTGTATATATTGACTTTACAAACACCCTGTACAATAAGGTAATTTAAGGAACTCTCAGTGCTGTGCCTGTTATTGCAATGGGGCTTCATCTGATTAGTGTGTTATTTTTTTCTGTATTACTAATAGATTACACACCGTTCTTTAAATTTGGCCATTATGTTTGTTCAACCCGGCACTCAAAACATATTTATTTTACTTTGCCAAGGGCATTGTCATATCAGTGTTAAATTATAAGACATGAAGTAATGTAGAAAACAACACCCGTGCTCATCCCAAATGCACTACACATCCTCATGCTAATTGACTCTCCTTGGAGATGGTCCTGAACTTTCCTGCAAAGTGGTGAGGAATGTTCAACAATGACAGCCATATGCCAGTTATTATTGAATGAATATACAGTAGCGCCTCATTAAATGCAGACCCAACAGCGTCTTCTGTCACTATGGTTAACTGGGGCTGCCTGTCTGGTGCAATAGGGGTCCAACCCCTGGTGGGTGCATATGGCAAAAGCCCTGGCATGATGCTCCTTTAGAAAGATGCACCGCAGATTAGTGGGCAAAGGAGTGATGAGGCCTCCATTCTACATGTAGGCTTGCAAATATTGAGAATGTTAACATCCATAATAACTATATATAATAATAACATATTATGGGTATGTCCAGAAACTACATTAAACAGGGAAATGAAGTGGAAATAAATGTGAAGATGTAAATGTCAGTAATAATTATTATTCTAATACTACACGTTATTTGCCATTTTAACCGTATTGCTACTCTGATTTCATGCAAGTTCCCAGATGCTGGTCTTAATTTATATTTGGGCACTCCAAAACACCACAACAGTTCACTGAGGCATACACATGAGAACCACAATCCTACCCTGCTACCAGTAAATTAGATATGAAATTAAAAAAGAAAACAGACATATTTCAACATTATTCGCATAACTTTCCCATAAGTGCGGTTAGAAATATACTGAAACTCAGCTAAAGAAGGGAACCAAGAAAAACAGTCAGCCACCACCTTGCAGCAGCAAAATTTGCACCTGCATTTACGTTTTATGTTCATATCCTAACTTAAATATGAGTCACCTGGTTCCTGGCCAACTCAAATGGGAAGGATTTCTTGGTAATTTGAATAAAATGACAACAGTTTCTTTTTTCATGCACTTCATATTTTTTTCTCCCCATATTTTCTCTGTCCTTGGATTCTAATTATTCATTGCAATTTTTCAAAGTAATGGGTCTCAGAACAATTATCAAAGAGCCATTGTGATTTTATGCTCACTCTTCTGTGGGTTGATTAGGAAAATACAGGATTAGGCAAAAAAAAAAATCATGATTTAAACAATGAAATTAGAGGTCACATTAACAGAAAAAAACCGATATGGGGTTAAAGATTAATCAATGCAGATCACAAGTTGGGTGCTATTTGCAAAGCACATCACGGTGAAAATAACATCACAATATTTCATTTATTTAATTTATATCCATCAGTGACTGACTAACGATCCGTCAGTGACAGACTGACGGAGCATCACTGATGGATGCAGTTAGTGACGATTACACTGACAGGTAAAAACCCACTTCCATCATTCACCAATTGGTCATTTTTAGAAGGTGTTCCGTCATTCGTCAATTATTAGCAAAAAAGGCGTCTATCAGTGACGGACTGTTAGACCAGTCCGTCAGTCCGACAGAATCCCCGCCTCTGATAAAGTGTTCAGCCCTATAGGCACCACCCAGTGGTATAAATAATGGCTGTGAAAACGTGTGATAAAAGGAGCATAGGGGCTAACAATGGCTAACCAAAAAGTGGGGGGTTTTGCCAACTTTGGTGGAAGCTAATCATCAGCTTTGGAAATGCAATAACATGCTGCATCTCCTGAGGGCCTCTTGTCCAATTCCCAAAGCTAATTCATGGACACATTCCTAATTCCGCTAATAAAGAATTTTGAAATAATTTAAAGGTTGTTCCAGGAGAAAATTATATTTTAATCAGAGGAGTGAACATTAACTGTGCTTTATAAAACCTGCAAAAAACAACAACATCAACAACAACAAAGCACAGCCTGTGGCATAGCGGTTACTCACTTTTAAGTGCACAAAGACAAAATTGTGTAAATTGACCATGCCACCCAAATTGCAGGGGTGGGACACATGAGCTCAGTTTGACCTTGAAATAGAAGTATTTTATTTTTATTCTGTTTTCATCATTTCCAATGGAAATATTTATTAGAAAGCATTAACAGTTTGGATAACAACCAGATTGGTTTATAAAATCATATTTCTACATGGTGACCTTCAAACAGCAGGACTGGATTCTCAAGAAATTCAGTGCATAACCTCTGAAAATCACGTTAATCTTGTAGTTAATTAGGCGATTAAATGTTTCTAAATAAGCCCTTTAATTTACTATTCAATGTACATTCAACATTTTATTGGAAATAATGAGACACGGGGAGGGTGGATGTGGGACAGTGGGGAGGGAGTGAGAGAGCAGTTAAAGTGGTGAAAAGGAATGAATCAGAGGGAACAAAATGTAATTTGTCAGCCTATTCAGACAGCCAATGCCTGGAATAAGAACAGTAGATGTTGAAGACTGTGCTTTAATTGGACAAGGCCACTCTTGACATTTCCAAGCTAAACTTCAGCGAAGATAATGGGAGAGGAGAATGAGTTACAAATACAAATGATTCTTTTGGCCACCAGTGCAGATGGGTAACTTTGCAAATCAGTTAGGTTCTTTTCTTTCATTTACATTATGTTCGACTCAAACCAGGGATCGACAACTTTGATGACAGCCAGGACCACGATTGTTCTATCTATGCTCGCTTGAGGGCCAGAATCACTCTAAAAACAGTTGGGTTAAAAATAACACGATTTTGGGTCAAAAATGGACCAATCCTCAACTTGGGTCAATTTGACCCAACTGACCCCAAAAAATCTGTAGTTTTGTACAAAACAACTCCCCAAAATGGGCTGTTTTGTGCAAAACAACGCAAGAAAGTTGGTCAGATTGACCCAATTTGTGGATCGGTCCAAACTCGTGTTGTTTTTAACAACTGTTTTTAGAGTGCAGCTGAGCATAATAGAAGAGTTAGCAGATGGTTTTAAAGTCAGCCTCACAGCTAGCACTACAGCTGAAATAGACCGAACTGGACAATTGCGAGCAAATTACAGTTCGCAACGGACCATCGTACACTTACCAACGCTCAACAAGGCGCTCTTATCGCAAAACAACGTTTTGAAGAGCCGTCTATATTTTCTTATTGAACCACAAACAACATGGTGCTATTGGCAAGGAATGAATGGCTTGCCTAGGTCGCTGCTGCTTTATTTAGTCAGCGGAGAAAGAAAAGTGAAATGAGGAAAGCGAGGATAAGGATGCAAAAGTGCCATTTTCACATCTTGTCACCAAGTTTCAAGAAGATGATTACGAATCCTTTGCAAAATTCTCCAAGATGGATCTGGACACATTTGAGAGTTTGCTTGCAATGACAACCTATTCATTGACTTCATGAACACCAAACTTCATTCATCCATCGTGGCAGCAGAAAGACTCTCCACAGCTTCACTTTTAAGCCAAGTACATATGAAATAATACAAATATTGTAAAGAATATAGCAAGATATACAGTATGCACTATATACAGAATTCTGTATTTGTATGGGTTTGCAGCATTGGACCGGATCTCACTTGGTATCCATAAACCACATTTTTATATCCTGCCATTTTGATTGGCCAGAAATACAAGGTCTGTACACAAATACATCTCAGCTGTTGTAATCAATTATTAAATTAAGCAATGAAATAAGTGAGAAAAATGCATTATTTTGAATCCATAGAAGAATCAAGGTAAAAAGATTGCTACCAAGGTGCCCTTGTTAAAAAAATACGTGATCACCTGACGTTGGACTCACTGCCCAATGAAATAAAACTGAGATAAAGTAAACTCCCAGAGGAAAATGTCTGCAGCTGATAGTGAGAAGCAAAACTGATTTAAAACATCAGTGATTTGAATTATTTCACTAGTTGTGTCTGTGTGTGTGCCTCTGTGTATTGGCAACTTTTTCTTTTTTTACACTAACCATGTAATACCTAACCCTTTATCGGATGACATGCACATGCATATTTTACTGAATGATAATAATAATCATGTGTATATATATGTATATATTTATTGCAAGTTTTATCTGTGGTTGTAAGGTGCTGTGTAAGTAATATTCTGACTGGAAGCGGAGCACCTCTATTGAAATTGTAGAATTCCACTTCAGCTAAAATCCCAATCTAGTGGGCTGTTTAGGAAAATCTGTTGTGCAAAGTGCTTCTGGCCAAGACTGGCCCTGCTGGCAGACCTGTTAAAAGGTCTCCAATGAGCTATGACATTTTTGTTAGGTTTGAAATGTGTGATGTTATTTTGCTAATAAATTGAGAATACAATGAAGCAAATGTGACTGTGCATATGTCACCAAAATATTCATGCATTAATACAGAGTGCAGTGTTTCAAAAATACCACACACGCACGCACGCGCACACATTTAGACACAATTGCTGTCACTTCAGCACCAATGCGCCCGTTTGTCTGCAGGGTATAGTGCAGCACATCCAAGCCCTGTGTGGTGGAATACTTGCGCATCGCTTTCATTTGCATGCTGGGTATGAGCACCTGTCCATTCGTGTGTCATCACAGTTGTTGTTTAGCAGGGGAAAGGATGAAAGATATTCATGACAGATTACTCTAATATTCATGTGATGTTACTCTATAATTAGATCCCATTCATGGAAAGTATGCAGAAGAGAGTTTATGTGCACAGGAAGAAAAAGGGAAGCCAAGGATCCCCCATTGTTAGGGGGCAAGTTGCTTGGCTCCCCAACTGTTGCATTTTTAATAAACTGCACATAACACAATCCCGCGATCAAGAAGTTTAATCTCAGCAGCCCAAGTTATTATGAGATATTAGGGGGAAATTGTACAAATTGAATTTGATTTGAACAGGCCCATTTTCCAGCTACAGGCTGTGTGGTGATGCACAATTCATCATTGCAATGCTCGAAAGAAAAAAAAAAAAAATATATATATATATATATATATATATATATATATATATATATATATAACAATTGAAGGCATTGTTTTACCATCATTTGCCGTTTTACCTCGGCAAGACTTCACCACAGTAATATGCCATTAAATAACACTCTTCTATTAAAGTTGGGACGGTACTTGGTTAAAGTGGCTAGAATTTGGTGAAAATAAGACCAGTTTTGTAATTACGGTCTATGGTTTTACTGTCTGTGTTCCATCATCGTTTGATTATTAAATCAAGCACTCAACAAACTTCAATGTATTCAAAATGCTGCAGATAGAATTCTTAAAATCAGAGGGGTATGAGCACATCACTCCAGTTTTAAAATCTCTCCTTTGGCTTCTCTTCTTGCTGACTTTTAATTAATTTTGTGTGTTTGTTTTATTATTGTATTGTTTGTTTGTTTGTTTCATTATGCATTATATATGTATTGCCATCTTGCATTTTACCCTGAAGCACATTGAGTTTATGTTTGCCATATGAAATGTGCCATACAAATAAAATTGACATTGACATCTTTTTCCCGAGTTGCGAGTTGAGTCCACAGTTGAGCGTACAATCAGGTGTCGACTTGAATTAAATTTCACTTAATTTAACCAAATATATATTTGCAAAATAATAGCCAATTAAAGTATTTATTTTACCTAGTGAATGTGATTTTTGCTCCTAAACGTCAGTGCAGCTTCAGCACGTCACTAAGGCTGCAAGATGCCACCTTCGTTTTCACACATGATCGTCACACCGTCGATCGTCGTCGCGAGCATTATTTGTTCTGAATATAGTTCATGTAGCATGCAGCATGAAATATTTTGTTGTCTTCAGAAACATGTATTCTCTTTATGGGCAAAACACATACCGAGGCACAATCCCTTCCCTTGGATCACTAGCATTAAACGTACCTAATATGTCCACAAAATATATTAGATGCTTAGAAGTCCTAAAATTAATAACCCTTTCTCTGCTGTCAACCAGTGTGACAGATCCGCAGGTTGTAATTAACTGAGGTTTTGAGTCTACTCTCCGTTGTGCAGTACTGCACTGCTTAACTGCAGTACCACTGCAGCAGCAAGCAGAAACATGTTAGAATTTTCATTATATGCACCTCTAGATTGAGTCAATCAGGCAAGGTCTGAAAATTAAAACTAGGCTTCCATTGAAAAGATGTATCCGTTCAGTTCGACCATGTCGGATTAAGGCTGTATTATATTCCCCATTCACAGTCCAGTTGAGGAAATCCAGTTACAATCAGTTGACCTTGTGCGGACTACTTGAAGTAGTATATGAAGTCATTTAGCTTTGCCATTCACACATCAACCTGAATATGTGGATGTCGAGCATTCACACTAATGCACTGTATCAAAATATTTTTTCTTTGATCATAGAGAATCACACTCATTCAAAGAATTGTATATATATATATATATATATATATATATATATATATATATATATATATTAGGGGTATCAGTTTAGCGCATTATTATCGGCGTTAACCGACTCCCCTTTTGACGCTGTCAATTTTTTTGATCGTGTGATTAAGGTTTCCATAGCAACCAGCGGCTGCATTGATAAAGGCTGCTGGTCACCATGATCTATGCATGTATATTTAAAAAAAAGCTTTAGAGTAGAGGAGGCGTTAAATCTGCTTCAAAATATTGACGATGAGGATAAATTGCTTGGCTGACATATGGCTGAGTCCCCCTGCCCCGATGATAGTCGTGACGTACGTTGTTGGTAGTGTAACCCTTAAAAGTTGTTCTTCCTTATCTTCGGAGGCCGTGGTATGGTGGGATACAATAGAGGTATGACTTTATGTATTTCTTCTGGTGTCTTCCTTGCTAAAGACAACCGACACGACAGGACAGTGTTTTGTTGCGTATTCATTCAGACATGAACAGCCTTACTCTAATTCACCTCTCTCTCTCTCGTTTCTTCTTCACTCAGGAAATGTGCCGTACACAACCAAATCAAAAAGGAATAAATATTTAAGCACAATATAAATAAATAAATATATACTCACAAAAAATATTGCAGCATTTTAGAAAAATAATAAATACAAAATAATATATGCGGATCGCAAATTAATGAAATTGGAAAAATATCAATTGGCAACCAAATCACTCATGTCTTACAGTAGTACATACCAGACAGTCAAAATCAATCAAATAATAATCTTATGTCATGCTTGTTGACATAATTCCCCCATGGATAAAAACGTCGACTTCCGGGTTGCCGTTTGCTGTATTTTATAACAGCACGACACACACGAAGACGCACACACACGAGAGCCGTGTGTGACAATCTCAGCGGTCTGCTTCTCATTCATTTACCTGACACAATTTACATTAAAATATACCCAAAACCAAATTTTAATAAACAAAATACCCCTATTAGACACTCGAGCAGCGAGTAATAATATTTTTAGTTTAAGTCATTGCCACAGTGCAATAAAAGTGACATCCGTAAAAATAACCGCTCTGGTAGTTCTAATCCTGGTAGTCAAATTTCAAGCACAGTCCAGAAAAGCAAGCGGCGCTTGAGCAACAAGTCGCCCTCAAGAAGCAATAAATATAATTGTCAGAACAACACCAATGTACAGTGGTACCTCTACTTACGAAATTAATTGGTTCTGGAAGAAATTTCTTAAGTAGAAAATTTTGTAAGTAGAGATGCATTTTCCATGTAAATGCCCTAATACGTTCCAAGCCCCCCAATATTCAGACATAAATGTTTTATAAAGCATACAAATGCATCGAAACATGTAACAAATACACGTTACAATTAGATTATTGCACAATAAATGAGAGCTGTGTATAATGTAAAAAAACATACAAAAAAAAAAAGAATAGAGTAAAGAATAAAAATAATGGTCGTTTACCGTTTAATTGCTGTCCTCATCGCTTCTTGCCCTCTTTGGTTCATGTTCTCTCTCAGAAGTGGTTTTTGCCTGGCGTTTTGTAAAGAACTGATTTAATAACGTGGCGACTGTCATATTCTTTGGCGAGACCAACGCATCCCCTCATCATACTTTTCTATTATCTCTTGCTTCGTTTGTATGGACAAAAAAAAACAAAAACGATTTTCTCCTTTTTTTCATTTCATCGTTTCTAATTCACGTCAAACTATCGGAACACCTCATGGCCCGAGGGGCGAATGACGAGGACGCTGCATAGCCATATCTATCACATATATATCTATCTATCTACCTGTGTATCTAAACAAACACCTCATGGCCCGAGGGGCGAATGACGAGGACGCCGCATAGACATATCTATCACATATCTATCACATATCTATCTATCTACCTGCACACATAGACACATACGGTAGAGGTCCCTCTTAGCCAATGGGATGTCAGGAAGATGCTATGTAATAGCCAATGGCAGAGCAGCTATGAGTATGTTGAGTTCAGGAAACTCCGGAGCTGTGAGTGGCAGTCCATACTATATTTTTACCTTTCGTATCTTGAAATTTCTTTCGTGACAAGAGGCAGTATTTTTCTGTTGAGGTGTTTCATAACTTAACTTAAAGTTAAAGACAAGTTGTCATTACAGTACATGTATAGACTTTTTGTTAAAAAAAAAAAAAAAATACAATAACAGTGTCAATTATTGCTAACTATATTAAAACTCATTTTGTAATGAAAAAAATGTAAAAAGTCTTTATGAAATTGTATACACTTTTTAGGCATCTTTGAATGTTCAACAGCATATTGTAACGAATTGGGTTATCTGTGTTGTGGTCGGATTTGTGTGTTGCTGTTTCCGAGGTTCATGAATGCATCATACAGCAAGCGAGTGGAGCAGCGGAGAAAGAAGAGCGCAAGCAGTTGTACTTGGATTAATAAAAACGTGATAATTAAACTACGTCTGACGGCATGTTCCTGGAAGATGCTACAATATGATAAATCTCGCTATTTTAGTTTGACGTTTTGGGCTAAAAAGACTGCTTGCTTCCTCGTCTAAGAAACCTTCACAGTCGGATGATGCCGTGCATGTTAGACGTTCTAGCTGCAACATAGCCGCCGATTTCATGTAGCAATGTCGGCATACAACTTTCGGACTTATCACGCACCTTTCGGCGTGGAACATTCTATCTTTCCTGTTCCCCATCGCCGAAGGCCAGAATGTTCCCAAACAGGAGACCGCAGTGTATGTGGGAACCTTCGAGCTCTGGCTCTTTTCAGGCTCTCTCTTTTATGCCGCCACTCTCGTCTTCCGCATGCAACAGTCAGCGTCCGTGCGTAAGCTCGCGCTAATAAGTGGACCGAACCGAACATGCCATACCGAAACGTATTAATACACCCGAGTGCACCGTCACACCCCTAATATATATGCTGAATGCACCGTATACATTAGATTCCCTCTCCTTTCATCCTGCTGATGCATTAGGCGTTTTTTTTATGGTCCTACATAACACAAATTTCGAGACACATTCAATATCATTAAAACATCTGCTAAACCAAGTGTAGCCAGCGTCGACTCCTTTTCAGTTTTTTGTTTTGTCGAGCCAAAATGTCAAAATTGCACACTGTTTATGAGGTGATAAAAATAGAACAGTATTTTTGTGGAAACATAACAATAGGCCAGAACCTACACATCACTTCATGAGCTCAAATTCCACTCCTCACTTAACAAATAACAACGTCTCAAGGAATAATAGGCTCATTGTGTGTCCTCTCACTTTGCTGATGCTTTGTTTCAGCCAACATATGAGTCACAGCATGAGAATAGCTGGGAAACATCCAATTAGGCTGAGCTAATGGGAAACACTTCAAATAATGAACTGCACATGAGACCTCAGTAAACATTGAATTGAAAATGAATTAATGGGTTCAGGTGGAATTAATGAATAGTTTATCTATTGTATCTTGCTTTATCTGCAGAGGAGATCTTCGGATCTGCAAATAATGTCCACAGATCTTAATTTTAGGGTCAAATCTACCTGGAAAGCATACAAGACAATTATAATGGCAATTAATTGATCATATGCAATTTTATAAGCAGCTAATGTTTTTTGTTTTGTTTGTTTTTTTAATAGTTAAGTGATAATGGCTCCACTGGGGATTTACTAAACCCTTGTGCTGAAATCTCCATTCAAGACTGATAGTTTTAGAATGCAAACCTTAATATTTTTAAGTGACTGGTGGGGTTATTTCTGCTCCCCTAACAGAGCCACTAAGGCTGCATTGTGGCTAGAACAATGTGATGACATGGCTGTCCTTTGGGAGCATCTAATTAGTTCCACTAGGGGAGCAAAGCAGCACTGCACCATGCCCTGATATTTGGCTTGTGCACTCAGTGGAAAGATAGCCACGGGGCCCACTTTAATTGCAAAAATGCCACCAGAATATGTGTCTCCAACTTACCTACCTGTCGCTTATCATGAGGCCACAAGAGATTGCCCATCTTTCTGCTCGTGTGCTGACATGCAGTGTACCGTTGTGCACTCATCTCTGAGACACTGTGAGCCTGTCTGCATAAAAATACACCTAGGTATGTCAGTGTGCCTGTGTGTCATCCAAACTCAGCAGTATTTGATCATTTATCCCTATAGGCAGGTGTTCATTGGACTTGAGCTTGACGTACCTTGTTCTCAGGAGCACTTCGGTTGTTACATTATTGAAAACACACTCTAAACCATCGGCATGGTTACCTGTCCAGTCATGTTGGAACAGAAAGACCTTTCTTTGTTGCAGCGTGGCTCCACAAAAACATTGGAAGCATGTCTTGAGTGGAATTCAGATTTAAGAAGAACAAATTATTGTACAATTATCCACTACTTCATCACAATGGGTCAGATAAAATTGATGAGTTGAATGTGATCAATTGAAATGTATTTAAAAAAAACGCTAAATGTATGATCCATTTAGGGTGGTCTAACTTGGTATGTTTGTATTTCAATACAAAATTTCCCAATGAGATCAAATTGTCACAATCCGAAAAGCTTTATTTGCTATTGTGGCATGTTTTGCTTCTGTTGCCATAGAAGCATATGACCAGTCAAATATGGTTACGTCAAAGACAATATAAACCTCTAACCCTTCAACAACTCTCTTAAAATAAATAAATGAGAATAAGGACGGTTAATAAACGTGCTGCTGTTGTATGTGACACGTTGTTTTCACATGAGATGAAATCAAGCACAAATGTAATGTAAAATGTTCAAATATAACACACATATAACATTCAAATCCAGGTCCAGAAAGTAAAAAGCCTGTCACAGTTTTTTTTTTAGCCACGGGTGTTTCTACTCAACCGGCAAGTAACTTTAGCAAAGGAGAACCTTTACGAAAGGATACTACCCAGAATTCTTTACGTGCGCACTATTTAAAACAACAGGACACCAATGTAGTTGAGAGACTACGTGAAGACGCTTGACTTTCATGATCAAGACTTTAAAATAATGTTTAAAAGAACACTCAATCTAAAAAAAGGTAATACCATTTTTTTGACAAGCGGATAGTCAGTGAGGCCAAGAAATACATTCAAAGCAAATGGAAAGGTGTGGGTCCACACAATCTGAAGTAAAATTATAAATACCTTTCCGTTATTTAATAGAGAATGGGCAATTCCAAAATCAATGAAAAGCACCATCAGTGATACTTTACAAAACAACAATTAGTATCTGTATTTATTTTTTTCATTTTATTAAGCTAATATTTTGCAGGTAAAGTCCGCAAGCTAGAGATTTAGGCCAGCAATACACGCCGTTGTGCAATGATGTCAGTTGGGAAAAGTGGAATCGAAATTCATTAGAACCAGTCATTTATTGTGTTCGAAAGGAAACACCTTTTCATTTCTCCCTGACCCAATGACAGAATTCAACAAAGGCGAAGGAAAGGTGGCATAAAGGTTTGGGGATTTGATTTTTCGAAGAGGCCCCAAGATTTGACACCTCTGTGAAAAGTGACAAACATATGCAAGCTAACCATTCACTACAAAGCAGTACATTCAGCAGTCTTCATTCAGTGCTCATTCTTGTCAAATGCTGCAAACAGACGTTACTCAAATGCACACCAGTCACACAGGCCAGGGGCTTTAAATCAATTACTTCTTTTATCCTCCTTATTTAAGATAACAAGGATCAGTTCACAACAGCAGAATGCACATTTCAGCTCTGCTGAAGTACAGCAAATGTTTGAGTGATATGATGATGGGTCACACTTCCAAAATTGTTGAAGCCGGTTTTTTTTTTGTTTTCTTTCCAAATTATTTTTGTTTGTGAACAAATTTCACATTTCACTGTATGGTAACACTGTATATCTACTCCTCATGAGGGAATAGAATGTATAAAAGATAGAAGATAGTCAACATGTCCAAAAGCAGCGCAAAAACATTACCTTGTGTATTTATTAACATATATCAATTTCTCTGAGCAGACACTGCATATTTGATTCTGGTGACGTTGCAGCAGCATTTTGCTCTTATGACCCACATGAAACCTTGGATCTGTTCTGTATGTTCGACCTTCTGACCACAGTCATCTGTGGTGAATGCCAGATTACTTGTCCACGGTGTGCATGCTGTGTTGATATTAGAACATCCCTCCAGTGCATGAATAAAAGATGTTTCCAATGTTTTAGGAGCAGTAACTGGCTGAGACTGTAACGAGGCAGATGTAGTGACCAAGTGTAAGTGTAACACATCTGGAGTGATTACAGTTAAATAGAATTATGGACTACAACTAAGTTCGACTATTAAAGTAGCAGTAAATAATATAAAGCAAATGAATGACCACAGACCAAAGAATACGTTTGAACTGCTGGCTTCTTTTAGTTGAATTCAAAACGTGTTGACATACAAATGACACACAAAATTGACATATAACGGACATACAATTTACATATAATTGTAAGGACAATATCTTCCCTCTGCTTTCAAGTGAATGTTTGGTTGTCAATCCCTTTTCTTTAAACCTATTATTTAGTTTTGAAAATACAGTTCTCAACCCGGGTTATTGTTTTAATAAATTCAAATTTTACGTTTGAATCTATTTATGTGGCTGTTAGGGCGCTGGGTGTGTGGAGGGCCCAATTGCAGAGAGGGAGACAGGCTGGCAGAAAAGGCGATAGTTTTATTGAATAAAGGTGTAGCAAGGAGCAATGGTCCAAAAGTCGGCAGGCTCAGGTCAGGGAATGGAATGGAGTCCACTTGTTGGGAGGGTACATGCGTCACGGCGTTAAATCGCTACGTGCCCTTCAAATTAAAAGTTTTGATAAATTGTTTAATCATTTTATACAAATACAAAAACATTAATAAATTAATGAATTTGCACATTTTTTTAACCTTTTAAAATACTTTTAAGCCATGTTTATCTATTTAGTATTTACAATGCATGTATCTTCTTAATTAATGTTTTTATTAACAGGCTCTTATTTTATGAGACTATGTTAACCTGGGTTACATAAGCTTTCAGCAAAGTGGAGAGGAGAGGTTTTCAAGCATTTCTCAGAAAATTAGGTTGACTTGTTTGACCGCACTTTCTTTCATACCATATGAAAAATATGTTCAAAGTTTAAACATTCACACTTGACACATATACGGTATATTGGCATGCTCACAGTTGAACACTGGAGAGGAAAGAGAACATGTTGAAAGTAAATTACAGAGACAGGTTTGTCATGCACCACAGGGAGAAAAGAGCTCCAAGGTAGGAAGAGAAGACAACGTACACTTAGCAATATGAAACAATTGACAGAGACATTAATCCGGACAAAAGAAATTAGGATATTATGACCCTTTCAAAAGAATGTGACAGAAGCAAATGGTGAACTGGAAATAGGACAATGACTATGTAATCTTTTATTAATCACATTTACATTGGATTGGAAAATGACTCTGGCCATTCGTGTGGGGCCAAATCTTTTCCTTTTATAAAGCAACTTTTGGCGTGTTTCTCCTCATCTGGTCTCCTTGTTAAACTTCTCCAGATTTCTAGGGAGAAGTTAATCCTTTGGCAACAGTGGTTGGCTGTGTTCCACCTCGGAGTAAGGCTGGGTCTAGTCAGGGGCAAGAGTCCCCAAACTAAATCCCCCAAATATATTAGATTTCACATATTTTTATTATCTCATGACTCTCTGCTCTACTCCACTTATTACTATCTTAATGCCATGCTTGCCCCCTCAAATATAGAATATATCAAGTTGTTTCTCGTGTCATGGTTCCCGACTCCACTCCATCTGCCCTTTTCACTCTGCTCAGAATATCAGCCTGCTGCCGGCTCGCTGTGAGGGATAGCTGTCTGTGAGCTGAGACACAAATTCCAATATTCCAGTCCAATTCCAAACTTGTTTAGTGTATCCGCATCCAAGTGAGTGGATTTGTCAGTTAGACATGGTAAGAGGTGCTGGAGCACGATGCCCCCTCAAGATTTGTGGCTGCCCCCTCATACATGCCTGTATAGACGGGGCCTTGCCTCAGAGTCAGGTTGGAGGGAGTGTATGTGCTACTTCTACTTCAAGCTGTCCAAACCTGGCCTCTGTCCAACTGCTGCAGCATCAGGTGGTCCAGCTGGGAGGGAGTATGGAGCTCTCACTGCTGACCAACTTGTTGTCATATTGCTTTTCTCCTCCTTCCTGCTTTCTTGCCTGTTCTTTGAGAGAACACATATTTGAGTCTCTCACTCACTTGTGGTGGGCGGACTGATCCAAATATCGAGATTATAGACACCGATGTGGCAGTGGTGGGCAGTTTTCAATCATGTCCGACAGTCGTATTCTCCCGGATTCACATAATGAATCCAAATTAAGTAGCTGTGAACCAATAAGTGTCACCACCAGACTGTTATGAAAAGGTAAAATCGTAAATGCGGATTCCGTTACCAACGCATGACCTGATTTACCTGGTTACAAAATAATGTACAACCCCTTACAGTAAGGCAAAATGCATATATGCAAGCCAATACAGGAACTTTTTTTTTTCCAAATAGAAAGCATTCATAAACAAAATCAATATCACAATCTTTTGTTAAACCCAAATTTGAACATAAACATGCACACCATAAATACATCATTAACAGGTTGCATAAATGATCAGCAGAAGACCTAATTTTGGTCTTTTCATTCCAGGTATCATTTCCATGCGGACACTGTTGTAAGACTGAAAAAGAGAAAGAAAATAAAAGCAACCACACAGTTAAAATGACAACGTTTTGGCTACCAGGGGGGCGTTTGTGTGCACATGAAGCCTCGCGTGGTGAACCTTTTTGTGAACCAGTTGGATGAAAGACTTCTGAGTTTCAGAAGGCTTCACCTACCCATCACCAGTGAGCAGCCTCAGCTACCTTATAAAGACAGCTGATTTCAAGCAGGCGACAGATGAGTCGCAGGATGAACCACCCAACAACACTCACTCTGCAACTGACGAAAAATAAAATAAAAACACTGCCTGAAAGCACAGGCTTTATAACTAATGATGTATAAAATCAGTAATGGAGGATAAGCGGCACAGAAGATGGATGGATATATGGATGGATGGATGCTTCAACATGTAATTAATCAACAATCTATTCCACGCAATAGACATAATTAAAAAACAACTATTTATTCAGCTAATCAGTAGGTTATTATGCCCATCCCCAGTCAAAAGAAATAAAGATTTGTAATGGGAAGGAAAATGAGAAATTTTAGGAGATGCAAAGAGAATGTCCACAATAAGCCATCCACAAACAAAGCTGCAACCCAGATGAATGTGAAGATGAATGTGACAAGTCTCATACAGGAGCAAAATGTATAGGACAAATGCACAGAACAGAGTGACTCTATTTTTGTAAGCTCTTTTTTAGAAGGGAGGCATCGAAGATGGTGTGAATTAAAAATAATCTATATATTTCAGTCCCATGAGCAATGACACTTTGGAAGTAGATCTATGACTTGGCAACCACTGTTGTTGATTAATTCTAATTTTAAGACAATGATCAGCCTACCACCAAATCAATGTGTCAGTGTTAATTGGAGTTTCTTGTCTGTTGTGTTAATTTGCCCCCTCCGGCTCTAATTGGGTGTTGACAGGCAATGTGTTTTACTGTGGCTCACAACGCAGGCTAGTCTTGGTGCCTTGTTGTCTCCCTACATGGCAATATAAGTAAAGAGTGTTAAAAATAGTTCTTCCTCATAATGAAATCCCCCGATGAAACTTCACCAAGGAGTCCGTTTGGTTTGGTTTGGTTTGTGTAGTTTTTATAGTCGAACCCAGATTTAGGTGATGGGTAGGTATTCTTATGTTGACTCTAAATTATTGTATTCATTAAAACTAAAGTATGCATCCATCAAGGAGTGTTTCTTGGCATAAAGCTCTACTGGGGCACATGCCGCCTACTTCATTGCCCCCCCCGATCCCGGTTTGCATGCCACACAGATATATTTTGAAACCATTAATAGAATATTCTGTGGTGGAGCATATATGCACATTAGCACTATGGCATGAATGTAACGAGGAATGTAACGGACGAATGCCAGTCAACGAGATATCAGTTGGCTCATGAATCGGACCATGGAAGAAAAAAGGTCATGGAAAACTGCCCTTCTATACTCCCTTCGTTCCACACACATGCACTTTCATGCACACACTGCCCCAACGCCACTGCTGCACTCTTACAAAAAGTACTATTTGAGATGTTAAAGTGGGGGTCAACCAAAACACATTTTTTTCCAGAATATGTTCTATGCTGGCCCCACTAGTTGAAACATGGCATTCTGATTAATATTGTGTTTGTGGAATATGAGTTAACAGCAAAATGCACCCGCTTTTAGCCATCTCAGGGGGCGGCCATTTTGTCACTTCTGTCGACTGAAAATGACATCACAACTGCTTAGGGCTCAGGTAACGACCAATCATGGCTCACCCGTTTTCTCACCTTGAAGAAAACAGAAGCGTGAACTGCAGTTGGCCAGCTTGCTGATTCATGCATTTCATGTGCATCCTTAAGGCTGAAGTCTGGGAAAGGTCTGCTGGAACATATTCATCTGTTCTTAGTTTTGTGGAGGAATTATGCATAAAAGACCACATTATTAGAATGTATAGTATATTGGAATTAATGTAAACCATCTTCGCAACAATCTATATAATTTAGTATTTACTAAATACAGTAACAATATCTTGACGTTGCTGCTCTTGTTTGCTCACACTACTCACACACATGCACATCAAAATAAAAGCAGTACATAGTTTACATTTTAGTTTGAGTTCGTAAAGGTGGAGGGCAGCAAAGAGGCACCGAATGGGCCGCATGTGGCCCATGAGCTCAACCTTTCCCAGATGCCGTAAGTCTTTTAAGTTCATCCATGTGGTGGATGGGTCCATATAACAACCCCAAGTACTCATTTGAGAACAAGAACAAAATTGTTATGTGCACTCCTGTTTATAACTACCGTGATATCGATGCTGTTTTTGCTAGCCTGTCTCTGCTGTTTTGCATTATGCGTTAGCAATTAGCTAGCTGACTATGATAACACAAAGTTATGTGATTTGGTTACATACACAATACACAACATTGTTTTGTTCTCAGAGCTGGGCACTTGACCCCTTTTTGCCGTCCCCCGTCCGCGTTGAAGTAAAGAACAAAGAGTGATCGTATTTCAGCAGAGAATATTTGACCTGTGACAAAGTGAGCAAATTCGAAACGCATTCTGGATAATCAAAAAGTTCGAAAGCCTCTATAGAATGGTCTCTCCTCCTCCTTCGTCTCTTTCTTTTTCCTTTTTTTCTTCTCTTCGTGCTGACCGAATGTGTTTTTTTTTTTTTAAAGCTTTTTGCAGACCGAACGTGTGCAGTGCACAGCGTTCCCGCCGGGGCGCTCCAAATGCAAGTAAGTCCGCGCAGTTGGGTAACTAGTGGTGCTTTTGAAGCGTTCACAGGCAATTTTTGTTGTTTGCCCATTTCGCCGAGTATGTTAAGATGAACTTTTGGCCGCCTCACGACCAAGTCACACACATGAGGGACGATTAGTGGGACGAACTAAAATCCACCTCTACCTTTGCTTAGTCCATCCCTTTTTTAAAACTTGTTGCCCCCCGTCTTCCATCCCAAAAATGGTCGTCCATCTGGGACGGAGGGGCGGAACATTCCACCCCCGCAACGGATTATTTATCATTAGTTTTACAGTAAACTGATTGGGAGTGGCAATAAACAGCTTGAATCAAGCATATACTTGGCCCCTTTTTAAATAACTGTTTCTGTTTGTTTTCTGCCAAATTGCACATGGGACGCTCAGGGAGAGCAGAATAGAGATCATAGAAAAAAACCTCAGCCATAAGTCAAAACAAGCATTCAAACAATTTTACCAAGCAACCGCTCGTAACCCCCAAAAACTCAGTAAATTGAGGTATTCCTAAGTCAAGGTATCATTGTAGGGTTTTTAATATTTTGCTCAGAATGAACTGCATTAATTAAGGAAGCAATTAAGAATTTGGGGGAACAAATAGATTCTCCAATGTATGCCAAATATCTATAGCATATTGCAATATCTGTCTCCCTTATGAAGACAAACAGGTACTCACAGGAAGGAGCTGCTATGCAACCTTTAGGAGTGGAAAGTAATAAAATGGGACTAATCAAGTGGATCATACTTAACGCCCATCTGCTCTGAGTGCTACAAATGAAATGTAACCAGCCTGACCTTTGTGGCTAAAGTAGCTGTGGGATGCTTTGAAATTTGCAATTCACAAGTCTTGAATCAATATAACATCAGCAATGAAGCAGCTTATTTGTCAGATATGGACAGAGACATTTGAATCAGAATGTTTTACATTTACAAATGAGTGTCCAGTGCCTTCGGTGAAGTGCTAATGAAATTAATTGTAACTGACCTACAGAATGAGAGTGGTTGAGGGGCACATAAAAATCAAATATACATTGCTTTTAAATTGCCAGTTTTAAAGGCTTGGTACTGACAGCTAAGATATTTATAGAGTAATTTAACATTTTATTAAAATACAACATGTTTTTCATACATGTAAAATAAATGTCAAATAACACAGTAAACTTTCCCCTCTTTACATTTTGATCACAGAAAAAAAATCAACTGCCATTCAAAAGCTGTTCACAGACGCCAGAATGAGTGCGTTTGCAAAAACGTTAATTAGGCAGATATACACTACGCTCAGATCACGTTATGAATAAAAGATGAACAAGTTCAGGAATTTTTGTTCATTTAACCAATTCAGGTGACACCATGGCCAAATTGACTGTGAGACCAGCGAACTAAGTCTGCATCCCACCAATGCTGATGCACTGAGAGAGCTTACCACTAGCTTGAGCTATATGCAGAGCTGGACATTTACTAAAAATTGAGCGTTTGTTATTTGTCATCCGTCTGCAGCGTGGGCACCCTTCATAGGATTCCAATGATTACTTTGGTAAAAAAAAAAAAAAAAAAAAGCATTGAAAAGGCCTCAAATAAGATTCTGAAAACTCAATATTTTCGTGAGCTGGGCCTGCCCACCGTCCACCCCGGCAAGTTCGACCCAGTGCGTGTGTGACGTCACTTCATCTTCAGACTCTGAAGATGGCAATGAAAAGTTGAAATCGAACTACTTGAAATTCATTATTTGCAGGGCTCAATACTGTCCATAAATAATGGCAATTTGCTCCTACAATTTGAGACAGTGCAAGTAAATTTTTTATCTACTCGCGCATGTGCAACCATGACATTTTTACTATTCTTTAATATTTTTGATAAACATCTGCTCCACCCTTCTGCCCATTTATCATTAATATATCTGAGGTGAAAATTAGTGGAGTGAATATTTACTTTGCAAGTCGGCTTACAGTGTGCACTACTAAATGTTCTACTTGTGCCCCTAAAATTTCAGGTTAGGGGCGACTGTGCTCCAAATAAAAAAAGTTAGTCTGGAGCCCTGATTTAATTTGCGGCAGATAGAAACCTTGTTTAAAAAAGTACTCATAGATATATTGTCACAATTGTGTTTTTTTTATGTATACATGTTTTAGTTATTTTAATTAAAAATGTATTATAATAGCGAAATTCTGTTAATACCTCAGGGTTAAATTGATCTCATAGGACACTATATTTATGTTTCACACTACACAGAGAAGCAGACCACACACAAACAGGCATGAAATGACAGATGGCAGAGTAATGGACACAGCAACTGTGCTGAACCCCTGAGCTGAGGGTGCGGTGGTTTGATATCTTTCAAGGTCACCTCGGCAGTAGTTAGGATGAAAACTAGCATCTCTCCAACCACCAGTTGCAATTGTCTTTCTTTTTTTTTTTTTTTTTTAAATAATTGGTTGTTAGGCAAGACCCCTCTCTGTCCATTTTTAAAACCCGGTTGAAGACACATTTCTTTTCTCTGGCTTTTGATCCGACCTGAAATTTTCGGCTCTTTTCCGGTGTCAATTGTATATAGTGTTTTATGTTAATTTATTGGCTTTATTTATTAATATTTTTATTTATAATTTATATATTATTTATTTATATCTATATTTATTTAATGCGCTATATAAATAAAATTGTATTGTGTATATATATATATATATATATATATATATATATATATATATATATATATATATATATATATACTGTATATTTGGTAAATTGAACAGCAAAAAAAAAAAAATGAATAATAACTTTTCCACTGTATGATTCCAGTGGAGTGCCTGAGACTGTCACCCAAGTAATCAGGCAACAGGCTAATTGTAATCAATAATGGCTGATGGATAATGATAAAGATGTAATTACATCTACAAGACACACATCATTTCAAACGCCTCGTTAATTTTTGTCCAGTGGCTGATTTGAATGAGCTTGAAGCAATACTTAAAAGTTTAGAATGACCAATACGATCGCTGATTGAATCCACTTATTGACAGTGCTGTCTTGAATCCACTCTGAAATCTAAATAGTAATTGAAAATAGGTTTAATGATTTACTTCCACTTCAGACCGCACCTCCTCCATGATGCTTTAATAAACATTTTTTTTTGCTTTAAAGGGCATATCAAAGACAATTTGATACGATTTTCAATACGTGGGGTGCAAAACGATTCAAGGACAGTTCGATTTAATGCAGAGGAATTTCTTGTGGCATGCATTTTCATGAAAGTTCTGTTCTTAATTTTGTACCCTGAAAGAAAGTAGTCAGTCAGGAAAGCCACATACTTTTCATTGGTTATTTTCACACGTTCAGGGACCTCTCTCCCCATGATAGCGGCTCAAAACATAACTCTGCTTCCTCCCTGCTGATGTTGTAGCTTTGACGGGACATAGTTGCCATACACCGACCATATATTGTTACATCCATCTTGACCATCTAGGGTTGCGCGGCACTCATCAGTGAACAATTTCATGCTGAATGGAATACCTCTACATCATGGGCTACTATGGGCATAAAAGGAGAGAAACTTGTGTGCAGCCCCCATTTTTCATTGACGCTAACCCAGTTCAGAACCTTTGCATTCCCCCTCAAGCAAAGATCCATGAGGGCGGGAGGCAGTTCACGTCCAAACAGCAGCTTTGGGAAGCTATTCTGATACCCTGCAAATAAATCCAAGTAGAGAATCTGCAAAACCACACAAATTCATCGGCATGACTGATGAAGCTGCTATCAAATGAGGTCTTATGTTCAAATGTAAGTTGGCCTATTAGAATGTTTTGGATTGAAATGCATAGCTTTTGATTTCAGCAAATACAACTTCCTAATGTTGCAAAGTCAACAAATGACTATTTTCAGTTCTTCACAACTTATAAAATGTTTTGAAACACTGCTTTGCATAATCATTTGGAGCCATGCATGTGAACAAAAAGTACACTTTTATTTTTTAAATAAATAGTTATCATTGGCTGGTTTGTTTAAAAACATTTAAAATTACTCTCTAACAGTCGTTGACTTGAAAATGACGCTGAGTGCCATTTGCATAGACTATAAAAATCTGAGAAAAACAACATTTGCATAATAATTTTGAACACAGTTTATAGCACTGCAAATGATCCCATTTACAAGTCATGGGGTCTCTCTCTCTCTTTCTCTCATGTATAACATTAGTATTGCTACTCTGGCCATGACAGGATAAGGTAAATGTTTATAGATTGCTATGAGTTTAGAGAGCGCCTCTACATGTCGTGCTGTTATGAAGTGCAGTGGAGCATGGAGGCCTTATCCAGCGTTATAGTGCAACTTCAGGCCTGGCAGCTCAAGGCAGGGAATAACATGAAGCACCTGGACGCATCAAACGTCAATATTGGAAAAAGCAAACCTGGTCAAAGTACAATTACTTGAATGCTACAGAATGTGTGTCCGTGGATGGATGCTTTCATTGGTAAATATTGTCTATTACAGTGTTTCCCAACATTTTTGTGAGTCAAGGCACCCATTTTAACAAAAGGAAAATCACATGCAGCACCACCAAACAAGCATCCACCACCATCCAGGAAAAAAGTCACATCTAATTTTCATGTATAGAAGTTGTAACTGAGTATGAGTTGTAGTAAAAAAAGTGCAACTTATGGTTCCAAAAATATGGTAAATAAAATTGGATGATTTTCAGCGGCACCCCTGATCTCTCACGGCACACTCGGGTGCCATGGCACGCTGGTTGGGAATCACTCCTTTATGATATGAATCTGCATTTAACGAGTCTCCCAGATCCCACTCATTTGTCAAGAAAAGTAATAAAAATACAGGTTTGATAATGATCTGAAGTTCAGGACCAACCACATAGTGGCTCATCAGTAATTAAATATGAGGTTGTTTTTGTTATATTGGGTGTGAGGTGGATAAATGTCAGAGTCAATTTAATGAATGTGCAGAGGAACTCAAAAAAGACGACTTACAACAAGTTGCATAATTGCCTTCTGCACTTTGATTTTGACAAAGACATGCTGATAAATGTACACCTTTACACAGAAATGAAATCCAATACAAGGTCTGTATGATAAATTCTACATCACAATGATCAGTTTTGATACTGACACTGTAGAAGGGCTAAACTTATTAAGGTAACATACTTATAAGTGGACATGTAATATGCTGTGGTTTAGGACAGAAAATGTCTCATAAACCCCGAATTCTAACGTCATTTGCTAGTCAACTTGAATAGCGAATGGAGATTTTGGGTGCAAGTCGGAGCTCTAGTGTAAAATTATTACATGGGACATTATGAATCGCTGACAATCTTATTACTTGTATACAAGCCAACAGACATTAACTACAGCCAGATGAAAGACAAAAATCATACAAGGACCAGGTAAGACTGCTGAACAACGATGGAAATGATGAGGGTAAGCAATATGATAATCTGATGTGTTCTTTCAGCTTTTGCTGCACCACAATACCCATATGAGTGTTGTTATCAGCAGGAGGTTCCGCGTACCAATGCTCACCTAGGAGAGTCTGGAACACTAACAAAAAAAGGCAGAACACACGGACAGAAAAACAGAAACATGAGGTATGTGACATACATGTTATTAAGACACTTGGGATCTAATATAAACAATGGAAATTGCATATGTCTATTTTAAGTGCTACAGACAACTCGATAACAATGGGATTGGCACTGATACAATTCCCGGCGGGTGCACCAGCATTACAAACCATGAGGTGATCTTTGTTTGCCATAGCAATGACAAGCCCTTCACCCAGTTAAGTATGCTATTTTAATATAACATACTTAATGTTATTCTTTGAGTTTCTCTGCTTGCTGTTGCTTTATGACAAAACAATACAAATACAAAGCTAACATTTGGTATTCCAGCGCTTCCAAAACTAATTGACCCATGTTAAAAAAATAATAATACATGTCAAAACAAATCACAATTAAAAAAAAAAAGAAAAAGATTTTCATCTGCAACACTCTCTCAACCATACCTACGATAACCATTGTCCCTGTGGTACCAACAACTAGCAGTCAGTCTCCCTATGGCCCACCAAGACTGATTCTACACAGCCTGAGTGCCCTGCTCTGTCTTAAGCCAATAGAGGACCCAGGCCTATCTGCTGCTGTGAACATAATTTGAAATGACACTTTAAGTGGCTTACCTACCCTCCGGACCGGCTGAAACAGGGAGACAGCACCTATGGACCTTCAAGATGGTACTGTGCCTTGCATGTGGAGGTAAGATGAGGTAAGAGTGGTAAAATGGGAATTTGAAGGGAAATCAAATATGTTCACATGTTATCACCCTTGAACTACAATATGTTTGCAAAGTACATTGCAGAGATTTATGTCATTGCACCTAAAGGTTGTTCTTGTCCCGTGAGACAGAATAAGATGGCATCAACCCAACAAAGTACGCTAAATGCATGTTGTGTTGCATCGTTAAACGACTAGTGTTCAGCTCAGGAAAAAGATGATTTGTCGAAACTCAAAACATACAGTATTACTGTATACAGTAAACACCTGACACAACAAGGCTTGTATATAGATGCCACTATTGCTCGATAACATATTGTACATGTATATTGAAAGCACAGTGAGATAATGACAGTTATCCATTATATGGTGTTTAGGTCTGTGGGACCCGTGTTAAGTTCTTATCAAAAGAAAAATGACCCAAGGCATATCTGAAACCTTCTTCTCATGGTGATAACACACTGTTGTGGGATTTTCTTTTCTTTTTTTTTATTACATTTCATATTTAAAAAAATGATCAGAATAGCACATTAATTCATAAATGTGGTATAACAAAGGTAAAGGGAAAATATCAACAATGTTTGCTGTTCATATGACTTGGAATTGGGATATAGTAAACATCTGTTGAGTATTTTAACAGAAAATTATTTGATTGTGTTGTTTTGAAAAGCCCAAACTCTAGCGGATCACCAGACCCATCAATACTGGCTGTGAAACAAAAATATGAACACGACACAATGGGGATGGGAATTCCGTCTCTTTTTAGAGAACTGGCTCTTGTGGCTCAGCTCACTAAAAAGAGCTCCCAAACGGCTCTTCAGATTTTTTTGTTGCTTTAATCGATATATTACCAATAATAATGTAACATTATGCACAAAATGAATTAGTAATTAATGAAAAAAAATATAGCCTTTATTTTTTCTACAGTGAACTTACTAATTTAAACGTTTAACTTTTTAATACTAAGCAACTTTAAAGTCAAGCAACACAGAATCCCTGAAAAACACATGACACAAAGAAATACAAATTAAAAATATTTAGTGCAACAACAAATAAACTATGAAATACAAGAATAAACGTTTAGCTTTTTTATACATAACAAATTTAAAGTGAAACACAGGATCCCTGAAAAACACACTAAACACAATTCACCTTTAACAAATTTGGACTGAAACAACACAGAACCCCTGAAAAACACCCAAAAAATATAAATTAAAATGTGTAAAACAAAAAGAAAAAAGATGAACAGTCTCTACAGTAGTAGAGCCATCAATATAATTAAAAGGAGTCCAAATTTGGCTCTTTTTTCTACTTTGACTCATTTCTTTTTTACTTACTTTCTTTTTGTCCTCCGTGTTGCACTCTCTCTCCTCTCTTGACCCGCATTAAGCACCGGAGACAGAGAGACGACCACGCATATTGACCAATCACCTGCGCCCTCAAGAGAAAAAAAGTGTCTTGAAGGGAGTCGGTTCCTGATTGGTGGGGAACCGGCTCCCGTCGTTCACTTCAAAGAGTCGGCTGATAGAGCACTTACGTTCGCGAACGACACAAGCCTACCACACAAGGGTTAAGGTTATGGTCACACCTGCTTCACATTACTCTGATCCAGACAAAAGTTTTTTATTTTATTATTATTATTTTTTTAACAATAGTGCGTTTGTGTACACTAAGAGGGCCGCAATGCAGAGAGAGGCTGCCGAGGCAAATCAATCTGAAATTGGATCAGTACTGTTACTCCTTTTGAGTTCAAAGCAAGGCTCAACTTCGTTCTTTTGTTTTAGCAGACATTTAATGTTGTCCACATGTATTTACATGTTAAAACAACACACAAACAATGCTGTCAGAACTTAGAAGAAGAGCAATAAAAAACTCAACTAGCACACAAAATAAGGATGGTTCACAAAAAAAAGAGGAAGCAAAATAGCACAATATTTAGCTCATTGGCCACAGTCTCTCAAAAGGAATACAAAGTCTAAAACTATTAAATAAATATAGGAAATAAATGAGAGTTGCCTTTGACGGCAGCTACAAGTACCATACTATATCCTAACCCTAACCCCCAACCCGAACCCAAGTTTCATAGCTTCTGTTGATGCATTCTCGCATATTAACAAAAATACGGAATCTGAACGTTAATCTGGATCTGCACCAATATTTGATTGGCTCTTGTGCTAACCATGGTTCCGGGCGAGGGGGTGTTCTATTTTTATCAATGTTGTTCAGATGTTACTACTGGCGTTTAAATACTACTAGCCCTACACAACTTGTAGATCAAGTTGCATGGCAACACTAATTCACAAGTGCAATGTGGCAGCCTGTTAATGATAACGTGGCACCTCCCTGAGTGGAATGAACAAGCAATGTGTTTACTCTTTATGGGCATTCAGTCATCAAAAATAAAAATGTCAAGGCTCGGAAAAGCTATGCCCTTCTTTGTCATGGTAACACAAAGCCATACTGCTTTGGGAACACCCTGCAGTAGAATGGTCGGGGTCGGCAGTGTTTTAAATGGCGCAAAAATCCACACTACTGTGTGTCTCATTTAATACGTAAGTGTTAATGCTTGAAATGTTTGAGGACTATTCTACCTTTTGACATAAAACATAAGTTGCCAAAATTCCTCCCTACAAGCATTCTTCAGAGATGTTTCAACATGCTCTGAATTGTGCTGTAGAGCGATATGTGAAAATGCACACATGGAGCGGTAGTCAATAAGGAGATGTTGACACAGGTTGTCAGAATGCTTGTTTTCACACCTGGATGCATATGTTCCCATTTTATTGCTGCACGCTGGCTAAACTAACTCACATTGGTGATATCATAGAAAGTATATGCTGCTGTATTATTACTGAACTGACATGTAAGCCTCCTCTACCTTGAGGTGATGCAGTCATGTGCATGTGATAGAATTGATACATAAAATGGTTTTCTGTAAATGAAAGTTATCGCATTGTGATGCAATTAAATAATAATAATATTACAACTACTGGTACTACTGCTACTATTACTACTAACACTAATAATAATAATGATAATAGTAATAATAATAGCTTAGCTTTATACACAGTTGCACCTTACTTTCAAGGGACCTAAGACTCTATAATACTGAAATAGTATGTGCATCAGGAAGGCTAGCGCAATCCTTGAATAATGCCTTGTTTTGGCACACTCATGTAAAAAGTAGGTGTCCACTATCGGCAAAGTTGACTATAAACTCTAAAAATATTGAACAAAAAATGAGCTTTTGTTATTGCTGTGGGGATTCAATTACCAACTATTTATCTTCAGTGTGGCAAGAAAGTGCCCCCTCACTCTGGGAAGCAGCTCAACCACAGTATTTTATTTTGATGGTTATTTGGAAGATGTCAAAGGAAATCAGAGCTTTCCCACATCTCTCTGCCCTCTACAGCCCTCCATGGTTGCATTCCATCTCAATGCTTCCTCTAAACCTCAAACCCCACCGAGCTGGAAGTTTGTTGATGGATGTTGAAGGCTACATTGGTCCCACAGCAATTAACTCTTCCCCTGCAAGAAGCCGCCTGTCAGAGTGATGGGATCTCTCCACTACTGCAGCCTGTCACACAATCCAGGAGGGGTTGCAGACAAATGCCTCATCTATGTGTTTGTTTTACTTTTTAGCCTGCAGTGAAGTGGTAGCTCAAGCAAAGAGTTATGTAGATAAACAGCATGCCATCAATTGCTCCACTGCTCAGTTGGCATAGCAGGTCGACAGGCATTCTTGAAGTACGATTCAAAGACCCTTGGTTAGTTTTTCAAGGGTACAGCTACTGTTTCATTTGAGCATTGGTCAAAGCAATTTGGATTTTTCTTATATTTATGTCAAGAACGTAATGGCTGATCAGCATAGAAATTGTAAATGAACCAAGGGCAGCCTCATATTTATATACTTTTACACACATCACACACCACGATTTTAAGTATAATAAAAACACAATGAAATTCAACCTGCATGGAAAAATATTGGGGTAAGTAAAATCGTTACTTTGAATACGTATTTATTTACCATCAGTGACCAAAGAATACATTTGTAGTTAGGAGATGCAGGTCCTTCTCTTTTCTACTTAACTTTAAGTCTGGACGGATGACACCTCATTTGAAGATGTACTGTATAACTGGTTCCGTGTAAGTTCAAAAAAAATGAAAAGGGGAAGTTGTCACTTGTGATGCGTGTGTGCACATATTTGCAAGAGGCTTAATTTTCTAATCTACCATGCCGCTCAACTGCCCAGGTGTAAAAATAAAACAGTCTGAATGACTCTTTGTGATGAGACAGTTATGAAACCACAGCAGTAATTTAATTAGAAACTAATCAGTGGTTGATGAGAGAAAGCCGGCGGGCTCTACTAAAAGTGTCTCTGCTTGGATTTGACCCACCTTAGATGAGCAAGAAAAAGTATTCAGTCTTGAGGTTCATCTGACTTTGAAAACAATTAACCTATCGCTTATCTCATATGAAATTATCTCAGTAATGGAATACATTTAAACTTGAATTATAAGAAACCCATGTGGATGAATGACAATTTTGTCACACAGGTTGTTTTCAAGCACCAATAGCGGAGAATTTAGTTTAAAACTGTCTCATCTTGATTTTTGTGCAGTTAGATAGAGTAGACTTATATGGTTTGGACACATGCAGAGGAGCGATAGTGAGTGTATTGGTAGAATTGTGGTAAGCAGGAGCTGCCAGGCAAGAGAGCTGTGGACCTAAGGAAGAGTGAGCGGAAGATTTCAGAGAAAGTTGATACTGTAGAGCAGGAGTCTTTAATCATGTTCCTCGAGGGCCGGTGTCCTGCCTGTTTTCCAGCTCTCCATGCAACGGATATTCACCAAAGGTCTGCAGAAGCTGGATAACGATCCTGATCATTTGAATCAGGTGTGTGTTGCAGCAGGGACGGAAGGAAAACAGGCAGGACACTGGCCCTCGAGGAACGGGATTGAAGACCCCTGCTGTAGAGGGAAGACATGAAGGCAAATGGAGCCCATGGGGAGGATGCAGGAGCATACAGGGGGGGCTTCGATGGAAAAGGTTGACATGCTGTGATGACCCCTAACAGGACAAGACTGAGGAGGGGCTCGTGATAACAAGGCAGCAAAGTCAGGGACAAAGAGGGTTGACAACAGGAGATCAATTCATGTAAAAGTGCTGGGACATTGTGCTTTGACGCGTATCAAACAATCTGACAATTAGTGAATTTCATGAGCAGAGCCTTGAATAGGTGAGCATGACTGACGGACAGACGTCAGTATGGGCATAGCAAAACAAAGTGTAACTCGCCCCTGTGAAAATGTACACCGCACCTCACGCCAGACTTGTACTGATCACAAAAATAGAGCCCTTAGTATTTTGCAACTCTCCAACATGAATAAGTCGGGCTAGCAATGTAGCACCCTTGGCTAAGATCTCCGTTTTCAGGCGAAGGGGTGTGGCTTTGGACAGAGGCGCAAGGGTGGGGGGAGTAAGGTGAGGCTACATTTAAATGTTGATTGTTGTTAAAGAAAAACTGCAACTCTTCCATTCTCTTCCATCGAATGAGTGCAAAGGTGCAAAGGCTAAAAACGACTGTTTCAAAAAATGTAAATGTAAAATCTACCACTCCTTAATTCCAGAGTGTATTCAAATGTCAGTAAGTGTGTTGAGCTTGAAATTGTGTTTCATTTTGAAACATTCTTTTTTCACACAATTTTCCTTAACACAGTTGTAATTAGATGAATCTTGTACTCGTCTGGTGAGATGTCTGAAAAATGTTTGATAGGCAGGTCATATTTTTATCTACACGGTGAATTTATACACCAACATGTGTTACATAAACGGAAGCAATTACAAGCATGTGTGCAAAAGTGCTGTGCAATTCCCTTCATTGGAGGTGCTAATTAAATAACTTTCTTAAACTTAACTGCTGCTTGACTGTTAACTCCACAACAAAACAAGTGAGTTTTGGTGGATCTATAAAAAAAAAAAAAAAAAAAAAATCAACATATCCCTCTTCAAGCAGATGCAGCCCTGAACACTATCGATCTAAATCTTACCTGAGCAAATACATTCAGCACATTCAAATTCAAATGCATGTGCAAATGAAACGCAAATATGGTGCGTTACGACTGTTGTTTGGAAAGGGCTTGGAGGGTAGAAGAGAAAGTGGTGAACATGGTCTTCAGGCTTGGCTGCTCTAACCATGATACACAGGCAAGGTTGTTTGTTGTTGGGAGATTCTCACTGTTTCTACAACCAGTGTTATGATGCAAAGCTAGAAAGTGCCACATCTCAATGCTTTGATCATTTGGGCTCCAGTTCAACAACCAGTGCCATGATGCAAAGCTAGAAAGGGCCACATCGCAATGCTTTGATCATTTGGGTTCCTATCTCTGGCTGGAGTTTCATCACACATTATGTTTGCTAATCTGACAGGGCCAGTGTGATAGTATGCTGAGCACTAGAATAAAATACTCAAGTTTGATCTACAAAACAGTGTAACAAGATGACGTTTGAGTGGCACTAATGGAGAGGAGGATGAGAGTCTGGAACACAACATTCATGAGGGCTTTACTGCAACCAGTATAGCTATCATGTGTAATAGTGCCATAAATAGCATCTGTCCAATTAATTAGTTTTGTTAATTAGTGTGTGCCATTTGTATGATGTGCCATTTTGGATCAAATTATTATATTGCTCGCTGTTATGGACAAACGGGTGGGTTAAAAAAGAAGAGATTTTGAGACAAGACATTACTCAAGGCTCCAGGGCATCTTTGCAAGGTTACACTACCTTATGATACAGTTACTTATTTACAGAGCTGGGCATCACCTAACCGCCACCGCGTTCCGTCCTGCATATTTAATCGACCACGTGGTCCCGGTCCATCCCTTGTCAGCGACAGCCCATCGGCGCCAAACAAAGAAAAATATCAAACATAAACAACAATCACGTACAGCGTAGTGATCGGTGAAATAAAAACAATATGGGGCACATGTCATTGCGTGTGTGGGACTGCAAGGGACACAACACTATTTTATTTTCTATTTTTAATTTACTAGGCCGCGTTTCAGGAATGTGGCACCTGCTTATGATGTGGTACAGGTTAGGTCCGTTCTCTATGTCGTTTGGCTGACTCGGACCGACTGGGACCATGTGGGTCGATTAAATATGCAGACGGGAAATAGATGATGCCCAGCTCTGTTCATTTACTTAAAAGTAAGGTTTGCAGTGATTTAAAGTTAAAGAAAAAAAAAAACATCAGGTTTTGTATTTGTTAAAACTGTCTTTATGACCTGACAGTATAATATTGATCAAATGATTGGACTGACAACTGACAGACTTGCGGACCGGTGAAATTTACTGACAGAAGCGCGGTTAGAATAACATGACAGATTGACCGACTGACGCTTACAGTTTGGTCGTCTTGAAATGATGACGGACCGACAATAACGGACGGGTGCCTAGGCCACTGACGAATGACAACGGCGAAATGTACTGACGCGCCCACCTCTGCCTATTACACAAGCCCACGTTATCAGTCATTAAAAAAAAGGAATATTTTTTCTCCAAATGGTGACCATTGCCAGTAAACACATAACAAAACTCACCTTTCCACTGGAAATGCTTAATGCATTGCATATGATATAGTCTCTTCTTCAAGATGCTTCTATTTATAAGCCAAGAAACAAGTAGTTAAGGGAGGTTGTCTCCGACTGCAAGCCAAACAGTAGAGCTGCAAAATAACCCTGGTGCCGGCACACAAATTCCACCAGACGCAAATTGCATTTAATTCTTTGGTAAGAGCGACAATAGCAAAAATCCAACTAACTAGAGTTTTATCATCCAAATTAATTGACAGTGTGCAAGATGCCTCTCTTGAAGGATAAGAGATTATGTCGTAAGTGGGTCTGCCCAGTGGCGCACCAAGCATCCAATCTTTTCCTATCTAATTATAAGGGGAGTTATCATGCCCCTAATGAGTTTGTCTGTTGCCTACTCCATAAGGCGAGGACAAAATGATGTAAAGCTTTATCATTAACAATGGATTGCTACCGGCATTTCTTTAAATAGAGACCGATTCGTTCTTTGTAGCCACTCTTTTGTGTGATACAAGAGCAGTGTTAATGAGTGGCCACACTCTTGATTTGGAAAAGGTCCAGTGTAATTTCTGCATTACTCTGCATTACAAATAAAATGAAGATTTAATGAAAAGGGAAGAAAAGATAGGTTTGAAAAGTAATCACAGTAAATATTATAGTTAAGTGCACACCTCCCACAAGCCTTAACATAATAGAAACCAGTCCCATGCGTGTACGAGCATTTTGTTGTTGAGCATTCTTCATAGCAGTTGATAAAAGTGAAACAATCTCTGAGCCTGCGTCAAGCTGTAATAGCCACCTCCTTTTTCCATATTACACTCTTTAGGTAGTAGGCTGAAAGGCAGATGTGGGTAGAGTAGCCACTCAAGTAATACTACTGTTACTTTACACTTCTGGGACTCAAGTAAAACAAAAAACAAAAAAAAGTCCTCCAATTTGTCCTGAATTACTTGAGTAAGAGAAAGTATTCAGTTGAAAAAAAATCTACTCAAGTATTGAGTCACTGGTGAGTAACTTTTGATGTATGTATTTTTAAATATGACATGAATGTCAAATACAAATATAACAAATAATAAATGTAAATATTACCCACAGTAGCATTTTAAAACCATGTTTTCATAAGATAGAAAATAAGGCAAATTCAGCGCTTCCGTCGACCAACTCTGGGTATGACATTATTACAGAGCTGGGCACTTAACCATTTTTTGCCGGCCAATCCTCCATCCGCGACCTGGGTACCCTTGCATCCTCATCCTTATTCCTAAACATTATTGTCCTCTGACCCCGTCCGTCCTCGTAGTTTTAAAACGCTTCCGTCCGTACATTTCGTCAGTCCGCCCGGTCACAAGAATATTTAAGATTGCGTAATAATTCAATACTATTGGGTTTTGTTGCACATTTTCACTTATTATTGTTATTTTGCAATAAAAATAATTATTGCAAAATAAGGCAATGTTATTTTAAGAGGAGAATGAACGTCTTCCACTTCCGGGTCATAGGTTACATTTTTAATATGAGGAATAAAATTGAGCTCAGAGTCAAAGATGACGCCCAGGTTCTTCACACATTCTGAGGGTTTAAAATCTTGTAGTTTTGGTAAAAGTTTCTCTCTCTGACCTTCAGGGCCGATAACTAAAACCTCAGTTTTGTCCTGATTGAGCTGTAGGAAATTCTCTGCCATCCATGACTTAATATCTAAAATGCAATTTAAAAGGGTATCAATGGGTCCTGTGTCATCAGGAGACACGGCAATATACAGCTGTGTCTCATCAGCATAGCTGTGGAAGCTGACGCCGTGTCTCCTGAAGTCTTGAGTTCCTTTTCTTCAGAAGGGGCTTCACCGCCGCCGTTTTAAAGGCGGCGGGGAAGGCACCCGCCTGGAGAGAGCAATTGACTATGTTTAAAATTTGTTCCTCAAAGAATCCATAAAATGTCTTAAAAAGAAATGTGGGAATTGGATCCAAAAGGCAGGTTGTTGGATTTACCTGAGAGAAAACTCGACCAAGTGTCCTTGCGTCAACCAGGGCAAAACTTTCCAGTGTTTCCTCAGATAAATGTGATTGTCCAGGTTTACTGAAACTTATGGTGTGACGGGCTAAAAAAATGGATCTTATGTTATTGATTTTACTTCTGAAGTGGTCTGCAAAGTCCTCACAGAGAGTGACTATTGCTCTCTGTGAGGACTTGTTAAGATCAGAGCTAGTTAAAAGTTCAAAGGTGGATGGAGAAGAGGAATCTGGGGTTGTTTCTATTAACTGTAATGAGGTTTGAGAAATAGGAAATTCTTGCCTGTTTGACAGTTTTATTGTAGCGTTTTAGTTGTTCACATAATATTTCGTGGTGTACTGTAAGTTTACTCATTCTTACCTCCTTTCTGCACTCCTGCATTTTCTTTTTGAAATTGTGATTGAATTATTTCCCCACGCTTTTGTCGTTTTTATTAAAAGTGGAGCTACTGAGTCCAGGGCTGATTTCAGGTTCTGGTTAAAATTGTCAACAATAAGATCACAGGGTGCAGGTAAAATGTTGGCAGGAGTGCACTTTAAAATGTCGATAAAATTTGCAGCCACCTCAGAAGATAGGTAGCGTTTCCTCACTGTTCTCACCGGGGCTGCCAGATGGTTTTAAAACAGGCTATGTTGAAATACACACAGTAATGGTCTGACACAGCCAGGTCAACACCTGAGGACACACCAGCTATCAGGCCATAGGTAATGACCAAATCTAGGGTCCTCTGCTGTGAGTCGGCTGTGAGACATGCTGTTTAAAATCCAGGCTGTTTAAAAGGTTTAAAAATTCTCTGGACAGCGGGTCCGAGATACCATCGACGTGTACATTAAAATCGCCAGTTATTAAAATTCTGTTATAAGTAGAATATAAAATGGATAATAATTCTGAAAACTCTTTAATAAAAAAAAAAAAATGTGATGACTCATGATGTTGTGATGTGATGACTAATCTTGTGCTTGCACAAATCATTCTGAACAACACACAAAGTCAGGGAGATCGCCCCAAGTCTGAATGACAGCTGGCAGGTGACGGTTTGTAGCAATTCCTAAAATTGTCTGACAGGTCTATATCACCTTCATTTATAATGCTTTCCTGTTTGAACTTTCAGTGATCCAGGGACTACAGTTACACGATCACTAAAATTTGTATTTCTTCATCAACAGGCAAACAAAGAACACTATATTCAACTCATTTGGCAGTGAATAATTTCCATTAATTTGCTGACATCTATACATCCACATAATGACCATGTCCACAGACAGGAAATTACTTGTAGAGCTGTGCATACCAACCAGGACTTAAACAAATTTCTTTAGACATGAATACTTTAAGCTTGACATTTTACCGTTTAACAAAGGCAACAACTAGAGAGTTGAACTGCACCTGCACCTTTAATGTCTTCCCATTTGCAGATCTGAGCTGTTTAATACACAAATTTGTTAACCTTGACTACTCCTTGACTGTTCCTGTTAGTGGGGAGAAAAAAAAATCATCTCCCCAATGCAGGTATAAAAGATTCTGAAATGATTGAAGGCATTGAAATACCTGATTATAAAATAACCTAACGCAATGGATTTGCAATGCAATGCAAAAAGTGGAACTTCAAGCATGTTTTGACTGCAGGAACTTTACCCTGGACTTGGAGCTTTTGGATAAATTTTGTGTGTTCCTACCATGGGAACTGTTCCAAAAACAATGGACGAAAGAGGACCATACTTTTAAATGTATGTTTTCTGATTGAATTACTCCTCACCCTGTATGATTGGTGTCATAATGTTTGAAAAGTATGCAGCCATTGATTTTACATTTTAGCATCATGCAACAAAAGAAACAACCCCACACAAAAAGCTTAATACAAGTGTTCAAGTAGCGTTGGGTTTTGTTCACGTTTGATGGGAGGATGGAGCAGGAGACTCTTGCTTAAAAATTATTTGCAGTTATAAGCTGGTTAATGCTGGTTTGTGATGGTCTGATGCTGGTGTTACTCGTGGACCAGCATGTCAACCAACATGGGATGTTGGTAGACCAGCATGAGAATGCTGTTGGAGCAGCATGGGATGTGCAACAGTATGGGATACTGGAAAACTGATTTACCATCACAGTTACCCACGTGTTGAGAGACTATTCCTCCAGGTTGGCCTGGGAACGCTTCAGGACCCCGGAGGAGCTGGACGAAAGACGGGTCGAGGGAAATCTGGGTTTCCGTGCTCAAGCGCTGCCCCTGCTACCCAACCTCAAATAAGAAGACAATGGATGGATGGATGGATGGGTTTTGCAGATGCCATACTAGCATAGCATTTTAGAACTGCATTTATCTTTTGACCCTGTCCATCCATACATTACCTATACCGCTTCTCCTCACAAGGGTCTTATGACCCTGTTTTTACTGTAATTTACTTTTTTCCTATGATCTTGAAGAGCAGGTGTCTTCAATCCTGTTCGTAGAGGGCCGCTGTCCTGCCTGTTTTCCATATATGCCTGCTGCAACACACCTGACTCCAATGATCAGATAATCAATAAGGGCTGCAGAAGCTGGATAACGGTCCTGATCATTTGAATCACTCAGGTGTGTCGCAGCAGGGAAAGATGGAAAACTGACAGGACAGTGGCCCCAGAGGACTAGAATTGAAGACCCCTGTTCAAGAGTCTTACAGCACACATGTGTTATTTATACTGTATGAAAGACAACAGCATCAATCAGTACATCATAACTTATCAAGATGCGGTGACTGCGCACAGTCTTGCCTGCTAGCTGGATGCACTAGCCTTTTGTTTTCCAGCTTTCCTTAATACTCAGTTGAAGCAATTATTCGCTTCACTTGACAAATTTGTCCTGTATCACCAACTGAGACGACAGACGATTTAAAAGGCACCTAACATTTGCTCTGAAAGCCAACACATTCCTGATCGGCACTCTAATTTGTCCAATTAGGCAGCTAATGAGCAAATTTAAAGCTCAAGTGAACCTCTATAATGATGGCCTTAGCTGGTCAGGCAGTTTTACATGGAATGGTTGGGCAAAAAGGTTAAGGTTGTCAAATGTTTGCAAAAATAAAACTGTTTGGAGGTGTTTTTCTCATACAAGTATGCACTTAAATAAAATTGATAGAGAATATAGTGTGTCAGTGCTTTGGCTGCTTTGTTGTTTTAAGTAGATTTCATAGTATGGTTGTGTTGTATTTGACATGTTTTATCTTTAGATGGTGTTTTAATGCTCAGCTTTAAAGCAGTAATGTTGGGCCAGTCTGAGAGCAGTCTTGCCAAAGAAAACAACGATGTTGGAGGCGGCCTCTGCCAGCACTGTGAAGCTTTTGTCTAGGAGTATGACAAGGTTAAACTAAAGAACATACCCTCCCCGACGTGTCTGCTCTGCAGAATTAGGCTTGACTGAACAGTGCGTGTGAGCACAGAATTAATGTGAACAACCTGGACACAGAGGCAGTGTAAAATATTCATGACACAACACCCCCCACAAAAACACTTTTCATTATCTCAGATACATTTTTGAACATATCTAGTCTTAAGTAAAGACATTGACAACATTTAAGTCACAGTGGTCATGGTTTTCCATACTAAAGGTCATTATGCACATTACCACAAAATGTTTTGGTGTAAATTATCCAGACGTTCAGTGGTTCCAAAACATCAATCACAACCACCTCACGTTACACCACTGCCAGTCGATCAAAGGTTTTACATATTATAAACCTTTTTGTATAGTCTATAAGGGAATCACGCGTTAGGACATAAACACCACAAAAAACATGTTATATTGATGTTGAACTGTCACAAATATGCATCATTTCCACCGAGCTACGATGGTAACATTTAGCTAACATTCACACATGTAGCATCCAAGAAAGTTACGGTATGATAACTAAACTCACCGAAACGGATGTAGATCGATTAAATAAGTCCTTTATTTATCCCTGACCATGTAGAATGTTTCCAAGTCTCCAAAAGTATTGATGTATTCGGTCGTAATTATGTATTCGTCTCCTCTGTGCTTGGCTCCTTATGTGTGTGGCTGCATGATGCAATACCCCAGCGAGAGGCAGGCAGCTGCCTGTTTGTGGTTCATTGTTGTTCAACCATCGTCTGTAAGTAACTTAGACAATTGTGTGTAATGAGCATGCAACATTTATATACGAGCTGAATTGTGGATGATTGTGTGTTGTTGACTGAACATACTAAAGCTAATCGTGGTCGCTAATCGTTAGCATGTCTGCCTGTTTGTGGTTCATTCTTGTTCAACCATCGTCTGAAAGTAACTTAGACAATTGTGTCTAATGAGCATGCAACATTTATATACGAGCTGAATCGTGGATGATTGTAGGTTGTTGACTGAACATACTAATCGCTATCGCTAATACTAATCGCGATTGCTAATCGTTAGCATAAGCTCATCTTGTTCATGTCTATGAAAATACATGTGTATGTAATGCATAGATTGATAGTGTTTTCTGTTTCTTGTGCAGTTTCACAACATAAACAGGCAACTTCGCTGCACACCTGGAGTCTGTGGACTTTGTTTGTGAATGTTTAACTGTTTGGATAAGCTGGCTTCTTCGACTAGCAAGGCCTTAAAGGGATAGTCAACCCAAACATATTTTTTTCAAGAATATGTTCCCAGCAGGCCCACTAGTTGAAACAGGGCATTCTGATAAATATTGCGTTTGTAGAATAAGTGTTAATCCACAAATTTTTAGCCATCTCTGGGGGCGGCCATTCTGTCTTCTGTCGACTGAAAATGACATCACAACTGCTCACAACGACCAATCACGGCTCAGATTCCGAAAACAGGTCAGCTGTGATTGGTCGTTGTGAGCAGTTGTGATGTCATTTTCAGTCGACAGAAGACAAAATGGCCGCCCCCGGAAATGGCTAAAAACAAGTGCATTTTGCTGCTTGATTTATATTCCATAAAGACAAAATTAATCAGAATGCCGTGTTTCAAGTAGTGGGCCTGCTCGGAACATATTCTTGAAAAAATATGTTTGGGTTGACTTCCGCTTTAACAGTCAAATTGACTTTTATCATACTATTTTAATTAGTCATTTAACAAAACATTCGATTTTAACCGTTTAAATCATTCATGTATTTTAATAGCTTTTAGGATTCATCTTATGTTACTTTATGTGGGTTACAATAACATGTGAAATGATAATAAGAGGTAATTGTCATGGCTTAGTGCTGACTTGTATTTATGATGTTTTGTCTCCCTCTGCAGGCGCTTTAGTGTAATTGACAGCCATTTTACAGCTTGCGTCAAGCTAACATGTCGCTTAGCAGACTATGTGAACTATGAACTGGAGGTGGCATGATTAAATCTGCCAATAAGAAGACAAGTTAGAACTCAGTGAATTACGCTAAAGTGCCTGCAGAGGGAAGCAAAACATCATAAATACAAGTCAGCACCAACAAGCCATGACAGTAATAATGTGTTAATAATTTCACACATAAGTCGCTCCAGAGTATAAGTCGCACCCCCGGCCAAACTGTGAATAAAAACTACGACTTACAAAGCTTAAGAGCATAGAGCAACATTGAGTGACAACAATTCGAAATCAAAAGACACAATCCCCGCAATACAGTCAATACAACACCGACATTAGTGAAATGAAATAAGTAAAAGATTTCCAAAACATGAGCATCCTTAATTTTATTATACGATACAAAAATGTATATTTAAAGAGGTAAAGGTTTACTTATGAAGGGTCTACATCAGGGGTGCTCAACCATTTTTTGACCCAAGATCTACTTTTCAAGCAGCCAACCTCTTGCGATCGACCATTTCACACACACTCACGCACACACGTACGCACACATATGTACACACACATACCATGATGAGCAATGGCCATAACGCACCATAGAATGAACCAAACAGAAAAATCACCAAGGCAGGTAGATCTTTAAGTTTGTGAAAGGAAATAATTGCTTACCTTTGTGGGAGATCTGAAACAGGGAGACAAGAATGCACTTTTTTAGCATGTAAGGTGCAGAAACATCCAGAGGTGGCAAATCCAGGTCCAGAAAGTAAAACCCTGCCACAGTTTGTCTTTAACCACAGGTGCTTCTTCTGCCTGGCAGTTCGGTAAACAAGCTTGTTTACCTGCCACATGAGAAGAAGCACTGTGGCAGGCTTTTTACTTTCTGGACCTGGATTTGCCACCTTAGGAAACATCACTGTCGTAGCTCCTGTGTACCTTTTTAAAACGCCGCTCTAGATTCCCTGTCTTTACCAATGCCATCGGTGCATTGCAGGTCAAACAAATAAGCTTTGAATGAGAATTTTTTTTTTAAGTTTAGTTTTCTCAGTGTTTCTGTGTCTCGTCAATGATTATTGTGTCCACCTGTGTGCATTCCACTCCCTGGTGTTAGCCAATCCACTCCCTCCTACCTGTGTGTCTTGTCCAGGTGTTTTCTCGCCGTCTCGTCAGTATGCTTGTATTTAGGTTCCTAGTTTTCATTCAGTCCTTGTCGGGTTGTTGTCTATGTCTATATTAGAGTCTAGGCTGTCCTCGTCTGTCTGTGTCATTGCATATCCTAGTCTGTTTGTATTTGAGTCTATGCGTGTCTTACGTAGGTGAAGTCGGAGACTCCCGGATGTAATTATGTTGCATCTCGATCATAGATTTAAGCCCTTTTTCCTCAGTCACGCCAAGCACAGCTCCCCCCGGTCACGTCAAGTACAGCTCCCCCGGTCACTTCAAGTACAGCTCCCCCAGTCACGTCCAGCCCTGCTCCTCCAGTCACGTCCAGCCCTGCTTCTCCAGTCACGTCCAGCCCTGCTTCTCTAGTCACGTCCAGCCCTGGTTCTCCAGTCACGTCCAGCCCTGCTTCTCTAGTCACGTCCAACCACGCTACTCGGGTCAAGTCCTGCCATGCTACGCCAGTCACGTTGTGCCATACAGCTTTCTCTGTCACAGCACAATAAACTCACCTGAATCTACCTACTGTGTCACACTGCTGCTCTTTGCTCCTCCACGCCACTTCCCATCGCCCGAGCGTGGCATTCGTGAGGATTAGCGGTTTGCATAATGGATGCATGGATGGATGTAGTGGTTGCAGTTTGATGACGCATTGTCGCAGTTCGATGACGCATATCTCCATTTCTATCTACATCCTGCACTTCTTCCTTGTCTCTCTGCTTCCCTGCATTTGGGTCCTCAACCCTGGCATACCATAACAGTGAGTTTTAATCGTTCTCCATGTCTATATGCTCTCTGTGCCTGATTAGCAACCAGTCCAGGATGTAGTCTGCCTTCTGCCCAAAGTGTGCTGGGATGGGCTCCAGCTTCCTGCAACCCCTCGAATATGGCTCTATGAATGTCTATCAAAGCCAACTGGATGACCTCTGGTGGTCAATAATTTTGTTGTAAAAAAGTTTACTCCCCAAGTGACGAACACGATGACCTATCATGGACATATCAGCAAGTCCTACACGAGACTCAGCACCACCCTTTTTAAGATGAGAAATGAGAGGAGAGAGGGACCTGAACCACAATAGGTCTTTTGACACATGTACAGTATACTGTACGTGCTTTTAATAAGACAATAAGGTGAGTACAAAACAACCAGGTATCCAGCTCATCCACACATCAACTCGCACAGCACAAGTTTCGTGCTCCCCTGTGCTGTCAGAAAAATGTTGACACTCTCTGGCCGTTTTCAAGACATGCTGTGACAAACTGTGGAGGGGAAATGGGGCAAGCTGCCTACAGCCATCACACCTTTGCATTGGCTCATTCTAATAGGGAGGCGGGGTGGGTTGGTTTGCACGTGTTTTAAGCATTCATGTTAGCATAGGGCCAGGCACTACACCAACTGCGGGGCTAGTCACTTAGTTGTTGGGTGGATGACCTTCATGCAGGTTCAGGCACTGCTGTGACCACATGGCCAGTTAGTAAATCAATATACTGTATGATCTGAGCTCAAATTCTAGTTTTAGCTTGGCAAGATATACACAGTAATGACACAATGTGCAGACCAGGGGCATTCAGCAGGCCACTTGGTACCGCGCCACACAGACATATTTGAAAAAACTAAAGAAATTCTGTAGTGGAGAATGTATGCCCTAAATGTACATTATCACCACGGCAATGTATCTGATGGTTGCCGGTCCATGACGGAAAAACGTTTGGGGTTCACTGCATATCCCCTTCCTCCTACGCGCTGCTGCAGTTGGCAGCACGCAAACCTAATCACTGCTTTTGTTTGTTTGCACTGCTGACACACATCCACATAAAAAAAGCAGTGCATACTTGATGCTTCAGTTTGACTCTCTAAAGGCTGCAAAGACTGTGGATGGGCTTGATGTAGCCCTACTTTGCCCAGATTTGCTATAAATTACCTTCCCTTTAGCCATTGTCCTCAACTCAATCTGCAATCTAGCCTATACGAACATTGGAACGGAGCCTTCGTTCTTCACATTAACTCCATCTCACAATACAGCACGAGTGTCTCATTGAGGTAATTGGGCAGAGTATATCTTACTAACTTTATTGACAAGCATGTTTAATAACTGTGGGCATGTTAAATAATGCACACGTAAAAAATGCATTATTTATAAATCTTTCTTTGAAGAGAAAATGATCCATCAAAAGCCTCTGGAAGATGGCTGGTGATTGCCAAAGACCTTGGAGGCGAAAAGGGATGGTTATGTGGTTGGTTATACTTTGAACGCAAGAACATCTGCCATAGTGATGATCTCAAGATGTCATTTTCTTGTCCACTTCTGGCTCAAGAGCTTCCTAACTACTCTTTTCAGCACAAAACATTGCATTGCATTGCATGCAGCTGCTGAAGCATCGAGAAAAGTGTTTGATGTGGAGCAACTCAATAATCATGTAGTCTGAGTCTGCGTATCTGTGAAGGAGACAAAAGTAAAGATCTACGGTAATTTTTTCAGATATATTTGTTCTGAATCAAAGTGTTCTATAAAGGCAAGGCAGTTTTATTTATATAGCACATTTCATACACAAGGGAACTCAATGTGCTTCTCACAAGCAAAGGCAACAGCAGCATTTACAAACACAACAGTTAACAACACAACAAAGCAGAGAATACTATATAAGCATAAGGATGTGCAGCTTTGTTCTATATTGATCTGAATTTGTCTGAACATGTTTGATTGGGTTTTACATTGTAAATTGCATTCCAACCCATTTCCATTCATCATTCAACTCTCACAAAATATAAGGACATAATTTTCCTGCAAAAGAAGGACCAAACAACTCTTTAAAGATATTGTCAAATGTCAATGTGTGGACTATTACCAAATTTTAATGGGACCAGTCTTTGAAAAACCATAAAACATTTTTGTCGGATTAAAAAAAAAAAGAACAAAAAGGAAGGGCACGGTGGTCGACTGGTGAGCACGTCCGCCTCACAGTTCAGAGGTCGTGGGTTCGATCCTGGCTCCGGCCTCCCTGTGTGGAGTTTGCATGTTCTCCCCGTGCCTGCGTGGGTTTTCTCCGGGTACTCCGGTTTCCTCCCACATTCCAAAAACATGCATGGTAAGTTGATTGGACACTCTAAATTGCCCCTAGGTGTGATTGTGAGTGCGGATGTTTGTTTGTCTCTGTATGCCCTGTGATTGGCTAGCAACCAATTTGGGGTGTCCCCCGCCTACTGCCCGAAGACAGCTGTGATAGGCTCCAGCATGCCAGCAACCATTTAAGAGCATAAGCGGTATGGATAATGGATGGATGGACGGAAGAAAAAGGGAGTTACCCCAAGTAACAAACAAACAAACCTCTATGAAAGTGATCAGTTTTGCATGTGCATCGTCATAGTTATTTTGTCTGGGTGAGAAGCCATACATTTTATTTCGAGTTTCCATTTATTCATTCAGGACTAATTAGGAAATATCCTGCCGATTTGTGAAAAGAGGAATATCTCTGTGCTAATACGTCTGGAGAAGACATTATGTTCCAAATGGATCGGTGTGGGAAAATGTAGAGGGCCTTCCTAGAAGTGCACTTAAGTAAAAATGCTGAATGACTCAACACATTGACTCTGATGACGACAGCCATGACTGCACATTTCTATATCTGAGCGCACTCTTTCTGAAAACCGTGTGTGAAGGGTGCTACAGTCACGACTATATTGAAATTATTGTGTTAAATGCAGTATGCCCCCAAAATACTGATGTGCAATAATATTGCCATATGTTGCACCAATATACAAGAGGTGTGTGCGATCAAGATATAAGAAGTGCGTGTGCATGTGTGCGTGTTGCATATGTATGAGTGTTGGGGGTGGTGTGTGGTGCATTCATTTAACAAAATGAATAGCTCTCGGACTAAATTAAATTTCAGCTTGAATTAAATGATGGGAAGTGGTCTCGATGTGTGCTACCAGATCGCTGTGGGAGAGCAATATTGCTAAAAGGCTTTTAGAGGATTAATTTAATGTTTTCTTCTCCCTGCCTCAGTTTTTCTTCCCCAGATCCAGGTACCCATAAACCTAAGCATTCCCTTTGTATTGGCATTTAGAAGCTTGAAAATGGCAGTATGCCAACAGAGTGTGCTAAATGTTGTTGCTTTAGTGTAGCAACAAAATGGCTTTTGCTTGAATTTGTAACTGATAGGTAAATGTATTAATACAGTACATATGATGTAAATCCTACTACAAATCCATATAACATAAAGGAATTTGTTGTCAAAGGGAACAGGAATGGCAGGTTGCGTGTAATAATTAGCTGAAATCATTCAATTTGTAAATTACTGTGGTGAAATGCCCCACAGAAAGAACAATAGAAAGTCTACATTTACAGTAATCTATTCGGCTGTTCGGTCCCTGTACCACCGATGTCAGAGATTGGTCCACATTGCCGGCAGTAAGTCGGATTCGTTTCCAGTGAGGGTTGGCCCTTTGTCACTGATTCTGTTCATAACTTTTATGGACAGAATTTCTAGGCGCAACCAAGGTGTTAAGGGTATCCTGTTTGGTTCCGTCAGTATTGTGTCTCTGCGTTTTACAGATGATGTGGTACTTTTGGCTTCTTCAAGCCGTGATCTCCAACCCTCGCTGGAGCAATTCACAGCCAAGTGTGAAGCAGTTGGGATGAAAATCAGCACCTCCAAATCTGAGACCATTAGGAGGATAGGATTCTGCCCCAAGTGGAGGAGTTTAAGTATCTTGGGGTCTTGTTCGCGAGTGAGGGTAGGATGGAACGGGAGATCGACAGGTGGATCGTTTAGGATGCCTCCTGGACGACTCCCTGGTGAGGTGTTCCGGACATGTCCCAACGACAGGAGCCTCCAATGACGACCCAGGACACGCTGAAGAGACTTTGTCTCCCGGCTGGCCTGGGACCGCCTTGGGATACCTCCGGAAGAGCCTGAGGACGTGGCTGGGGAGAGGGAGTTCTGGGCTTCCCTGCTGATGCTGCTGCATCCACGAACCGACCTCGGATAAGCGGCAGATCATGGATGGATGGATGGATATTATTGTAATGTTCTTTTGGAAATGTGGAAGAGAGTTAGGTCAAAAGAGGAAACCATCACAGGAAAAATATGTAATTATGGACACAAATACTTATTCAGGTCAGTACATTTTTGAAAGCAAACTGTTACAACATTTTAGATGTTTGTCTTTGTAACAATAATAAAACAATGTTGCTTGTAAACCAAGCCTACAATCAGTCCAATACACAAATTGTTCAGCAATTTATAATAAATTAGTTATACAAACAATTTGATCTGGCAATTCAGAGCCTGAAAACGCATACACAGACAATCATGTCAGTTGAATTTAGAAGGTGAACGACTTATCAGGGCGGCACGGTGGTCGACTGGTGAGCACGTCCGCCTCACAGTTCAGAAGTCCCACATTCCAAAAACATGCATGGTAAGTTGATTGGACTGTCTAAATTGCCCCTAGGTGTGACTGTGAGTGCGGATGTTTGTCTCTGTGTGCTCTGCGATTGGCTGGCAACCAATTCAGGGTGTCCCCCGCCTACTGCCCAAAGACAGCTGGGATAGGCTCCAGCACGCCCGCGACCCTTGTGAGCATAAGCGGTATGGATAATGAATGAATGAATGAATGAACGACTTATCAGTGAAAAGATTCATGGAATGTAATAAACAGGCCTGTTCTGATGACCAGCATTTAGTTAAATGATTGCAATAAAGTATGCCATCGTGAGTAATGAATCACTCCTATGTCCTAATTTCATTAAAATTATACCTGATCACCTTGATGATAATAAGGAACGTTTGGCATTATATAAATGTGATGTAACATTTGGTTTGCTTCCAAAAGGTTCTGTAAGCGCACCAAATATTTGTAACTAACCAGTAACCACTAATTAAAACATTCTTTGGATCCTAACAGAAAGTATGAGACATGTAACACTATTTTTACCTAGCTATGGTTGTTTTGGCCATTTTCCACTAATTAAATATGACAATATAGCAGGAATATAGTCATCAAAATGTAACAGTTAGGTTGTGCCGGGTGGTTAGCTCGGGACCACAGCTTAGAACCGTTTTCAACAATTCAGCAATTAAGGTAGCTGTATGCTGCATTGTGATTTGTAATATTTTTCTCCTGTTTGTTTTTACAGGGTCAAGTTAAGAGACCTGTGCTTACTTTTAATTTGTGTTTTGTTGTTGTTTAGGAAGTTTCGTTTGATAAAATGGATTGTTTTATTTTCTTAGATAGGCCGTGTCCACCCTGAGCCCATTGCTGCCGACATTAAAGTATAAATAAATTGTCTTTTGTTTGGACTACTTGGGAGTGGAGAAAAAGGGAGCACCTTTCATGCTACCTATTGGTTTTCTAGACTGGTCATAACATGAATTGGGGGCTCCTCCATTCTTTCTCATCTAAAAAGAGATTTACACAATTTAGAATGTAAAATGAGACAGAATAAAACTATGGACCTCATTCACACTCACAATCACAGTGATCTATGTTTGATGTAAGTATGTGCAACATTGTGTGACAGCTACGGTGTTGTTTTTTTAATTGCTTTAAATAGTCGAGTTGACTTCTCTCTTTCGAGACAAGTTTGATTTGTCTCTGGTAAAAACAGAGTTCACATTAAAAGAGTTTGTTGTCAATCTCACTGTTGAAAAAAAGCTGATCTTTTAAGGAAAAAGGGTTTGATCTTGGTGTGTTTGCATGTGGGGGAGTAGGGGCTGTATAGTGGTTGAGTTGTCGTATTTTTGTTGTGATGTTGTCCTTCCCTGCCTGAGGGTTGGTGCTGCCCGCCTTGGTCTGCCTTTTTGTGTTTCCCAGGTGCTGCCGCTGATTGGTGGAAGAATATAAACTGAGTACTGCTGGAGATGTTCTTCCTCTTCCTTTGGCCCTACTCCCAACTGCACCGTGCGTTCTGGTTCTGTGCCGACTAAGCCGCTTTATCCGTGACTGAACATAAGTGTACTGTTTGTCTGAATTTTTAGTTCGGAAAGGAGTCCAGGTAGTTGTATCGTCTGGAAGTAAATTCATTTTCAATGATTTTCTCCTGTTTCCTTGTAGGGAATCAGGTAATGGACCGGTGTTTGATTTATTTTACAATTATTTTTTTGTGGTGGCACGGTGGATGACATAGGACATCCGCCTCACAGGACAGAGGTTGGAGGTTAAAGACTTCGTCCATCCTGAATGAAGTTTGCATGTTGCACGACAACAGCCAATCATGGCTCAGCTTCAGAAAACAAGTAGCTGTAATTGGTCGTTACCTGAGCCCTGAGCAACGGTGATGTCATTTTCAGAAAGTGGCAAAATGTCTGAAAACGGGTGTTTTTTTCTGCTTAACTCAAATTCCACAAAAACCAGAAGTTAAAAAGTTAAGAACATTTTGGGGTTGACTTCCCCTTTAACTGTGCACCTGCATTCCTTGTTGGCACAATGAGCTTGGGTGTTCTGATGCCTGGCAAAGACAAAAAATCACAATGACTGCGTTTACATGCAGCCAATAAACCTATTAAAACACGAATATTGGCAGTATTCGGGTTTTTAAAAGCCATGTAAACACGCGCAATAATCTGAATATGCCCTTATTCGGGTTTTTAAAATTCCAAATATCATGCCTGGGTTCCTCCCTTTCCAACCGGAATATGTGTGCATGTATACAGCAATCAGAATATGCTGAATGCACGGGACACTCTGTGTACGCTTAACCACAAGGAATCTTGGTCTTTGTAATACAGGAAGTGTACACTGTTGGACACACAACGCACCGGAAATACACGTTTAGTGATAAACAAAACATGGCGAAAGCTAGAGTAAGTACGACTCCACACTTTTAAAGCGAGGAGGAAACAGTATACTTCATTCATGCGGTGAGTGACATATATGACAATATAATGTGTTTTATTGACGGAAGCAAGTAACAAGCGGTGTTGACGTAAATTGCGTCATGAAGACCATGCGTCACAGTTTCAATCGGGTTATTTAAATATGGGGGAGTAACTCTCTCCACTCAAGCCATGTAAACAGGTTATTCCGAATGACTCAGAAATCTGAATTTTGAACTTAGCCCAAATATTTGACTGCAGGCAAATGTAGTCAATGTAAATACATGAATAAATTTGCAATCAAATGATAAAACGAACTCAAAATCACTAGCGTTACATTTTTAAACATTACTTACAGTATATAATTGAATCCGTTAAGTTGTAAACTGTAATTACCATGCTAGTTCTTAATAATTCTTCTCACAGCATATCCCTGAAAATTAGCATCCCACTGAGTTTCAATTAGAATTCATAATTAAGGACTCCCATGTGCCACATAACGGCGTTATTATTTTGCAGACATGCATTGCATCAACAGATGAAACACATTTTATGCTTTGTGGTGGTGTTATCCCTACGAGGGGAATATACTTCTGCCAAAATCTGACCAGATGTTAATCATATATATTTTTTCAGGGTTTATAAGGTTGAAAATAATAATTAAATAGGAAGTCAACCCAAACATATTTTTTTCAAGAATATGTTCTATGCAAGCCCACTAGTTGAAACAAGATCCTCTGATTAATATTGTATTTGTGGAATTAGAGTTAATCTTGTGTTTTTAGCCATCTCTGGGGCGGCCATTTTGTCACTTCTGTCGACTGAAAATGACATCACAACTGCTCAGGTAACAACCAATCACTGCTGACCTGTTTTCTGAGAGCTGAGCCATGATTGGTCATTATCTAAGCCCTGAGCAGTTGTGTTTTCATTTTCAGTGACACAATGGCTGCCCCCTGAGATTGCTAAAAAGGGGTGGATTTTGCTGCTTAACTCATATTCCAAAAAAGGCAATATTCATTAAAATGCCATGTTTGAACTAGTGGGCCTGCTGCGAACATATTCTTGAAAAAAATGTGTTTGGTTTGGTTTCCCCCTTTAAAAACAACAACAACAACAACTTTGTAAGAGCTCACAAATACTTTCATTTGTCTTAATGTCAAATCTGGATGAACAAACCCATGAGTTTTCTACCTTGTTTTACATGTCAAATGTAATGCATGAAGCCAATTACAGTAACACTTCCTTAAACACGTTTAACCTTGATCTTACATCAGCTGTCACCGTGTTTGTTTTACTTTTTACAATGTTCATTTGAACTTCTTGTGAGTGTGACAGCTGTATCACTTTTTTTAAGTTCTCACGTCCACTGCGGGTGGGCGTTCAGAGCAGCCATTAATGGCCATCAGAGGCACTTGTGAAGCACAGAAGCGCGACACCAGACCATGGCTAAAATAAAAAACTATGTGAAAATGTTGTTTACTTTAAAGTTAGTATAGTGTTCAAACATCAAATTTATCGGGGTGTCCTTAACACTATCAAAAAAAAAAAAAGGTCCGGGGTGTGGGGGTTGGTGATTACGTGAGTTCTTGCACTGTACATTCTTTTTGCAATTTTGGTAGTTACTTCTTATTTCTTTACTTTCCTTATGAAGGACTTCAACTCTTGCTGTTAAATGCTTTTAAATATTGTACTTTTAATTATGTGAAGCACATTGAGTTACCTTGTGTATGAAATGCAATGTATAAATAAAGCTCCCTTGCCTTGCCTTGCCTTGTCTGTGTGGAATTGTCCAAAGGTGTGAATGTGAGTAGTTGTTGAGAGTGTACCCCGCCTCTTGCCCACAGTCAGCTGGGATAGGCTCCAGCAAACCAGCGACCCTAGTGAGGGTAAACGGTCCAAAGAATGTATAAATGACAATTGACTGAATTCACAATGCATAATACGCTATTTTATAGTTTTATTTAATACTGTACAATTACAAATCCGATTCGCAGTTCTGATCTTGAGCTTTCCACCTACAAGCTTATGTTATTACAAGGAAGCATATGAAACCGACTTGGGCGTGGGGGCATCCCCTTTTAATTTTCTACATGTGAATATGAACGAATGGAGGATGAGAAGAAAATTCCGTATGCACACAATATAGAGCCAATTTTAGGAGATATGACCAGGAAAACTAAGGGGGGCAAATTGGGACGCGGTGACAAACACAAAGCAGGAAAACAACATTACTAATTCAAAACAAAGGATGACAGAGCAAAACAGGAAAATAACATTACTTTGAAAAACATCAAGAATGAGTGGCGACACAGGAAATAAATGTTGAATCGCTGCAGCATCAAAATGTTAAATTGTGACATGTATGTTACAGACTGAAACAGCAACTTGCCAATGCCATTGCTGCAATGCCCTGGGTCAAACGCACAAGTGTAAGAGAGAAAGCAATGCTAGAGAGGAAAGGGAGAAGGATTGAGCATGGCACATGGAGAGCAGAAAATGCCTTTGTTGCCGAGTGTATTGCACCACCCACAAATGACATAGTTGTGTTGCCTGGAGAAGAAAGTGGTTTCTAAATTGATGCTCACTCAGACTGCAGCAGTGGCCACTGACAGCAACTCTTGTCATTGTTGTATGATTATGCATCACTGCCATGGGTCATATATGATGAAAGCTGCTGATTGACAACAAATCCTGGAAAATGAAACCACCACACTACTGGAACATGGTTCAAACATATTTGCCATCTTAAAATTCAAGTTCCGTATTTATATAAATACTGTACCACAAAAAAGAGACAGCGCAACAATTACATGTGTCTTTATCAAAGCGATGAGAGTAAATTCTTTAATTTATTATCCTCTCATTGATAACCATGTTGTGAACAGCGTATTTCTACATTTAACAAGCAAACAAGCTCAGTTATATGCAGTTTTTGCATTTAAAAAAAATCTTAAATCAAGGCCAAGGAAATCAAACCTGGGCTCTTCACAGTACCTTCTCAATCAACTAATCTCTCATTTCATTTATCTTCACATGACAAAGTAAAGCACCATATCATATATTTATATAGATATATTTTCGGTTGGCTTTGTTCTCTTGTATAATTCGGTAACGACTGTTTTTGACCCAAGATAATCAAATTAAAGATGTACTCTATCAATATGACTTGAATGTCATAGACATTTTTATGTGAGATCAGCTTATTATTTCAGCAATTTCAGCGCACCGCAGTGAAGCTTACTGAGCATCAAAGGAGCAATCGTGTACGGAAGACAAAAACAATATCAACATATCAGTCTGGAAGTTATTGTCACACACATTCCAAAAAGAAAAATATTCTAAATAGATTCCAAACATTCCAACGTCTAACAAATTCTATATCTATATTCGATAGAAATCAAAATTGATTTGGCCTTACATATACAGAAATTATAGTGACAGAGATTTTTTTTGGGCCAAAAACAATGTGTTGATTGTAACCAAAAATGAATGGAAACCTTTCGTTTCAAGAAAACGTATCAATTTTATAATGTTTGATAAGAAAAATGTAGGCGATATACTGTATCTCACTGCCATTGCATGTTGGATACCAAACAAAGCAGAGCAATTATTCTGTGAGAATAGTTGTTCATATGAAAAGAAAAATCAAAGACAAAAAATATGTATATATTTTCCTGTTGCACTGCAAGTGTGATACTTTCAAAGCTGGGTGAGAATATTTCAGAGGAAATAAGTATAGTGTCAGTTGAGGAGGCAGCCTAGCAGACATGGGACTGGGTTGGACTGTTGGACTGTTGGACAACAAACCATTAAGAAGCCTTTGAGCGAACAGGGTAGCAGAGAAATAAAAGTGACAGCCCTCTGGGATGAGCTCTCTGAATTGAGGTCTCACATAAACCCTCTGGTCACTCCTGAAGCATTTATGTTTTGCTTGCAAATAAAGCTGACCTTACAACACAGTGTTCACATCCCACAGTTGGCCTCTGGGCTGGGGGAAGACATGTTTTGAGTGTCCCTGTCACAAATGCCTAGAAAAAAGCTGTAAAATGTGAACATTAAAGTTCAAAATATATTCTTGGAGGCAATGATGTAATAAACAGTCAAGGTTAAAAGTTCATCTGCTTCACAAGCTGCCAACAGGGACAGACTGTACCACTTTTAAAGAAACGTACTCATTAGCAGTACTAATTCCAGAATTATTACATGGTAATTTGTCAAGTAAACTTTTAATAAAAGGCCACATTGGAAAGAGCATGTAAATATGGCAGCCCACTTTCAGCAATGCTTCCACTTTTTGGGTACTCCAGATTGTGAACTGTGTCTTGAATGTAATTTGGAGCACAGGTTAACCGTACTGTCTCAATTAAATAGACAGTCTTACAGTTCATTATCATTTTAAATGATACTGTATTTCTGAACAATACGATTTCCTTATTGTTTTAACCTTTTCCTCAAAAATAGAAGTAAAACACCTGCCTGTTCATCTCTGACCACTTGTTGACCAACACCGCTCCACAAAAACCTCTCTTTAAAACAATATGCCATCTGTAATCAAAGCCGGATTTTGGCCTCTGCAACACATAATTAATTAATTGGACAAGCCCGGCAGATGTGATCAGGTCAGCTGTAGTGGCTAACATGGAAATGAATGCCGGCATTGGCTTGAGCATCTAACCTGTCACAAAGCGTGCAGCTGGTGCAACTTGGATGTTCAACCTGTTCACAGTAAGCATTGTTGACAACATCCAGTGCCATGTTCTTTTTTATAAATATTACATGAGCCACGCTTGGACGGCTGATATTTGTAAGATATATGGTCCCTCACTGCTAAGGGGAATTCTCCAGATGCCAAATATATTTCATCTGAACAGATGGAAATTCCAAAGAAGAGATGGAGCGAGTGTGAGAGGGGATGGTTTGGTGCGCATGGATATTTGTGGGTGCATGTGTGAAAAATATCAAATTGTTAATGAGTGTACAGGGCAGTTGTGTTAGTGCCCTCTGCCTGATTATTTGTGGATTGTTCTTTGTGTTATCTTCTATTCTTCAGTGGCCTAACAGGCTGACTGATGCCTACAGGGGGGTGAAGTATAATGTCTCCTTTCTTTCATTTCATGTCATGTAAAAAGGAGGGGGCGAAAGGTGAGGGAGTTTTCATTTGGCTGATTTCCAAAGGGCGACATGAGATTATCTGCCCCCCCCCCATAATGAGAGACAGGGAACGAGGAGATGAGTTTACTTAGGTGCACAGTACCGCAGGTGGGATAACTTAAAAGGCAGGCCTTTTAGTCATTAACGGAGATAATCTACTTTGAGTTTACAGCGCTGGCAGAGATGACACGTTCTTCCAACAGCGAGATTTTAAAGAATGGTCTAGCCTGGCTTGTCGTATGAATCATAGTTATATGATGACAAAAGATGTTCAGTTAGGCATTAATGACAATGTTTCTTGGGATGGTGTATTGCAAATTCAAATTTCAGATGTACTACAAGTACAAGGAAGAACTGAAGGAAACATTGCTGTAGGGAAATTGCTGCATATATATGCATAATTGTATGTGTATAAATACTGTATATATAGACCTATTAATTATTTATGTAGCTGTGTATAGCTGCTTTATACACACAATGATGCTACCTTTTGTTGCTGCCTTGCCGTCTAAATACTTTATGTAAAAGTTTGGGGGATTTGTCATATTAGAGGAGATGGATGAAATTGAATGAACATGGTTTATGTACCTATACATAAAAAAAAATAGGATTGCGACAACAATTTAGTTTAAATTATTTATTTTCAGAAATATATAAAAACAAATAAACAAAAAGGCATTCAAATACATTTTTGTCCAGGCGACAATTAATTTTCTCAGTGCCTTAATTCTGGTGTTGTGTTTGGCAGGAAGACCTCATACTAATGCTTGATCAAGTTGTTGTTCAATTGCATACCAAAATATAAATAACACAAAGTACAATTATAAAATGTATAAAAAATAAAATATAAAAATATAATATTATTTATGAATAAAACAAGTGGTTATTCTAGTAATCTAAAACATCCTCATGGCAACAGATAAAAGCAAATTCTTCTAAGTTAAAAGTCATTTTAAAAAACAGGGGAAATAAAACAAAATCCCACATTTACACTACCAGCGACAGGAGCACTAAACCTGAATGCAGTATTATGTCGATCCTGTACCTTTTACCAATTGGTTATATAATCGTACTGCAACGCTGAATACTTTGGTTTAAAAATGAACAGACTGTGCTCTACAAATTCACATAAAACTTCAAGCAGAGGCTACAGCAAAGGGAAATGGGTCTGACAAAAATGAGCCATTGGTGCTGCAGAGTTTCTTTATGATAAAAGAATAGACAGTGACTCACAGCCCTTAAGGTCTACTTGTATATGTGCCACATGCTTGTTTGTGGCCAGAGCTACATGTCCGCTACGCGTTGCTCTGTTGTGGGTTTGCTGCCCCATGGATTCTTCATTCCCAGCTGGTCCAGAACATTGAGCAAGAATAGCTAAAACCTGCACACTCATAACAATAATGCACAATCACGTCACTGCACCGGAAAGCTAACGCTAAGGCTAACAACATGATGAAGGTTGTGAGAAAGGAGTGGATGGATGATTTTTTTTTTTTAAACTGACTAAATGAATCTTGGAGAAGTGCAGTTAAGAGAACTAATCATTTTGATGCAAACCATGTAGAATTTAGCATGAACTCCAAATTAGCATCAACAGTTTTGATGTAACAAGTAAGACAAGTGTGTTGCAACATTGACATTTATGCCTAAGTTTGTGGTTTGTGTGGTTACAGTATTGTTCGACCAATTTGAATTGGAAAAACACTGATTATTATGTGAAATATGTTGATAAGTGATTTGAAAAAAAATATACAAACCTAGAGGCTTTGATTAGATATATTTTTATCAGTCCCATAGCTAATTTTGTTTCTGTAATTATGGCATGCAATGTATTGCTTTGGGTTATCATGCTCACCGGTTTAACCACACACGCAAGAATGTATGAATATTCCTCTATCTTTATGTTCAATGATCATAAAGGTTGCTTTTTTGTTCATAATGTTGCATGTCATCTCACAACAGCTTTTGTGAAGAAAGCTTGAATATGTTATATGAAACAAAACTACAAGGAAAAAACGTGTTTGTTTGTTTGTTTGCTTCTTTGTTTGTTTGTTTGTTTGTTTGTTTGACCCAGTATTATATAAAGTTATCACAAAGTTATGCTGAATAAATCAATCTGCATTGGAGGCTTGAATCTAATTCATAACTCTGGTGGACTCAAAGGTGAGGCACCGTTACAATTTACCAAGGAATTAAAATTCACTGGCGCCAATCTGAAAGCACAGATGCAAACTAATCTAAAAACGGGGGGAGGAAAAGAAAGGGAAAAAAGCAAATGTATAGGGATTGAATCCAGCCACTTTTCAATGTGGGAACCTGAAGCAGCAGCATAATAATCAAATTTCTGGCAAGAAGTTATGGATGCCGAAGAAAGGGGATGAGTCAGAGTCGTTTGAGGCGTCATTGAAGGAGTTATGACACAGATGGACGTCAACATAAATCATCTGAAAATGGTGCTGAGGCTTCACATGTACTCTCCTGTGAACATTTCCCCTGCATGTTCCCACCAGCAGGTGGTTTTGCTCATACCTGCAGTAAATTTACATTCATGAATAGTAGATGCGAAGCAGCAGTAAACATATGGGACCCTATTTTTTTCAGAAAACATGGTGAACTAGACTTACCTGGCAGGAAGATGAAGATGCATCAATTTTTAGGCCGAGCGTGCATATGCTGTCTACGAAATTCAAATGATCAGCTCATCAGCAAGCTCTGAAGAAGCTTGACAACAATTATGATATTTCTAATCAGGTGTGTTACAGCAGGGATAGATGGGGAAACAGACAGGGCACCGGCCCTTGAGGACGGTGTTTGGACAACCGTGTCTTAGAGCATCAAGCTCTGTGACGTGCTTCCGATCTCCTCAGTGACCAACAATCCAGTTTCCGGTTAACTCCCTGCTCCTTACACAACTGCAGGAAATTTGATGGACAGAAAAACGAATGCGCTTCACCGGCCATTTTGTCACTTCCGTCAATTGAAAATGACATCACAGTTGCTCAGGGCTCAAAGAATGACCAATCACAGCTCACCTGTTTTCTGAAACTGAGCCATGATGGGTCGTTACCTGAGTCCTGGGTAGTTGTGATGTCATTTTCAGTCGAAGGCAAGTGGCAAAATGGCCGCCCACTGAGATGGACATAACCGGGTGGAATTTACTGCTGAACTCATATTCCACAAGCACAATAGTAATCAGAATGCCATGTTTCGACTAGAGGCCCTGCATAGAATATATTCTTGTGTAGAATTTTTGGGGTTGACTTCTACTTTAAGAACTTTGTAAAAGAAGACTTAAAAATAAATATTCACAAATGCGGGCACACACAAGAGGAGACACACGAAGTACATATGTTAATCCAAATTAGCATAACAGACTAAATACCCACTGGCCCGCAGGTGTGATGGTTTTCTACCGAGTCGGTCTTGTGATACAATTATTCCTGTGGACTGCACTGTGTGGTACATTTCATTCAAAGCAACGTGTTTCTGTCGAAATTAATAAATGGGCAGTGAAAGGTTTTGGCGGACAGCTGATTGTTTCATCCATTTTTGACTTATTTTGAGCCAAACAAGTTCAATAAAATAGTGTTTTATACTACTTACGTGATTAAAATGGTAATTGTTCTTTCTGTTACTTCCCGAATCTGGCTTAGTGGGTGTGTTGACCTAAGGCGGGACTAACTCAGTAAACATAAGTATTGTGATATCGGAATAGACTAGGCTGTGTAAATCAAGCCAAGACATAAGGAAGCAACAAGCAGACAAATACTACTGCATAATTTAGCACCTCTGTCTATTCGTGACGGCAACTCTGTGGTAGAAGTCATGTGTGTGGATTCGGCACAAACGACTCCTTTGTCTAAATTTGTAACATGAATACAAAAGCAGATACAGAATGTCACTGCATGTAAGATGTTTAACTCTGTGAGGCAATTTTAATCTGTTGTCATCTAGCAGTTCTCTCTGCTTGCTTCGATTTTCTCATGGTATTCCTGTTTCCGCCCACACTCCACAAACATGCATGTTTGGTTAAGTGAAGACTCTCAGAGTCTTATATTCTCGCCCAGCACAAGTCTAGCACAAAGCTAACTGTGTGAATGGGTGGAGTCTTCTTTTCTTTGGAATTGTTGCAGTCATGTGCAGTTCAAAATGGGCACTTGCGCCGTAGTGGGCATGAACACAGCTGACTTGCTTCCAGGGTTTCACAATGAGCAAGTAAGTTTGTGAGTATATTGAGAGGAGATCATCAGTTTTTCAGTATTCATACTTTTTGTGACATTTTGCTTGGTGGTGTGCCGTGAAATTTTTCTTGTGTAAAATGGGTGCCTTGGCTCATATAAAGTTGTGAAACACTGCTTTAATCAGTTTGGGTGCAGTGCAGGTAAGAAAAAAATCTGTCTGGTGCTGCAGAAGATTGTCCACAGTGTTTTTTGCCATTCTAGTCGTCCCCAAATCTATTATCTTATTTTCAATTTGTTTTCAAATGTAAATACTCCATCACATGCAACTATTCTCCTTCAGTGCTGGCACACTGAGAATCAGGTACGGTTTTATTTTCATCCAAGGGAATTTGGCTCTGTGGCCTTTCTGTGACACCAGTATAGGTTTAATACTTCTTTCCTGTTACAGCGCGCAGCTATACTGAAATGAAGTGGACGCAACACGGCATCAGTCACCACATACACATATATGCGCACAGAATTCCCTTTCTGCTGCTTAATAAACACACACAGAAGCAGAGATATTCATAGCATTTGGGGAGCTGCTGACACTCGGGTGTTTAAGGCTGATAAGCAAGCCCCCCCCTTCCTTTTCTCCGTCTCTCATCTCAAGAGATGGAAGCAGACCTCTGCTACAAGACCCTGTGGAATCACGTACAGGAGCAATGAATACCTAAATATCTGGAGAGTATAGCGCACAAAAGCAGACAAGCAGAATCCTGGACGGCCACTGAAGAGGATGAAGAAGCCCATGGAGATTCCTATCAGTCCTGGCTCATGTAAAAAGAGAGTGAGGAAGGGAAAGCAAGGCCATGGACATGTTACTGTGTAAGCTGGGTTGTGGGATAAGCTGACTGTACGACATCGGACAGGGTTTTCATTCCTCGCTTTTTAGTCATGCTGTATATTTAGAGGGTCAGAGCCGTGTAGCTGCTGACGTACCCAGTGACCATGCCAAGGTAGGAACACAACATCTAGCAACAAGTGCTGAGCTTGGCACCTACAGTCACCACAATCTCATATAATGTAACAGGCACATGCTGTTCAAAAGCGGCTTTGTGATAAGCCTTGGTAATTACAGTCGACACTGACACGATGTCTGCAGCAAAAAGATGCTGGTTGAAGTGCAAGTGCCAACCGAGGCATCTGAGGGGTAGGGGCTGTACCCTCAAAGTACCTCAAAGTACCTCTTACATACCCTCTTTTGACACTCGTCTTTGAGGCAATATCCACATATAGCAACATGATTAAAAAAAAAAATTCTCGTAACGTACACTGAGTGACAAAACCTATTTTGAATTGAAGAGATTGCTCACAATGCCCTGTGTAGTGTATATTGGTGTGTATTGAGTCACATAGTTAGGTGTGACGTCATCACGCAATGTGTGTGCGTTGTGCAATGTAAATGTGAGCTCTCCATGTTATACTGCTCTGCTCCGTACCTGATTACAAAGGTCTCGTTCTCTACCTGCGTCATCATTCCTACCTGCCTGAAACAACGGTAGGAGAAATAACACCCTGAGCGTCTGACAGGCAACAGCCGAGAAGAACATTGCTTTGCTAGAGCAACCACTCTGCTCACCAGATCTTGCTGCGTGTGATTTTTTCCCCCTCTTTCCCAAGCTCAGCATTGAAGGCGTGGACAACATCAAGATGGCTGTGACAACAGAGCTGCAGAGGATCCCAGAAGAATACTTCCAGGAGTAGATTTGTCAGAGAAGGCTGGGAAAGTGCATCAGGGTGGGTGTTGCCTCAAATGAAAAAACTTGAATTTGTAGGTTGGATTTTAACAATATTATTTTAATTTGTGACAGGAGTCTTAGAACCTTTCTGACACATTTCAAATTTCCAACTTTTTGGGAGAATATCGCCAAATAAGAGTCATATGCAATTATATGGTTTTGTGTTGTTTATATACAGTATGTTACACTCTTTCTCAGGTAAACAAATCTGCATACAACAGTTTTTGCAAACATGACTCTCCTTTTAACAAAAATGAGATTTCAGCATTTAGGCATTTTCTCTACTCATGAAACATGGTAGTACTGTATGTGTCTTTCTAAAATAACAGCAACAAAACTCCACAGGAATAGACAGAACAGCTTTCTAGTTCCCACTTATCTATTGTCATGACAGCAAACATAGAAAGAGGGAGAAATAGGACTGCACATTCCAAAAACCTTGGACAGAAATAAATGAAGGATGGTTATGTCCCAACTGGCCAGTAGGCCAACTTGTGTGCCATCAGGATGTCCTACATTGCTATTTCAGTCTGAACTTTAAACCCGTTTGATACAAGGATTATTTCAACATCTCTGCAATAATGTTGATACTGGATCTTTTCAGTTTGCAATGTCTTTTCAAATAATATTATTTAGGGATAAAAAGTGTGATTTTTTTTCCTGACAAAAGGATGGGCCAGCAGTTTCAAAGTGTTGTTTTTAGTTTGTGCAACATCATAATGAAAGTGCATTGCAAAACAGACAAACTACACAGTGGGTGCATTCCAGCGCAGGTTTACAGCAGATTTCCATTCAATTCTATAATTCTAAAACAAACAAGGTAATATTTGCAGTATTTGCAAGCCTTCTACTGATGACAGCCATTAAGACATTACATGGTGCAATGCCTTGCATATATGTCTGTGGAGACAAAAAAAAAACATATAGGACCCTGGCTATTTCAGCCAGCAAATATAAGACACGGCTAGAAAACACACCTGGGGGCAACTCTCATAAGTACAAATTGTATGTTAGCCCTGAGGCCTAAGCATCACACACCTCCAAACAGTAAAGCATCCCCTTTGTTGTTGGCCGATTTCTGCTGGGAATTGCCTTCTTATTTTGGTTCAGCTGGCAGTGCAGCTAATGGATGAGCTGGAAGACTCATTGATGGCCTGTTTGGACTTGACACAAAAACACTGCTTAGTCCACCTCACATTTATATTCGACAGCAGTCGAGAAGCAGTGTGCTTTACTTAGAACTGAGTTGTTTTCAAAAATAAGATACACACCTTCAGTAATACAATGGTCAAATGTATGTTTGTTCAGGGGACAGTGTGCGCGGGGACAGTGTGCACGCATAAATGACAGAGCGCAGGACATCATTCATAGACTACTTATGTATAGACACATAGTGGCAGCACCGGGTTAAATTGGATGGAAAATATTGATGAAATGTGCTCCAAGGGGCCGTAATGCTGTCATGTCACAATCAATTATTTAAGCATCTTTTATTATTCTCTTTGCTGTCTGCCTAGCTCTGAATGTAGGCGCTTTCAGACGATCATTCTCATCTCCATTTCCAACAAAACAATGTATTGCCACACATGACATTTGTTGCGAGGAAGGAGAACGCCCAAAATGCCCAAAAAACATTTGCTGAAAAGAAAGAATATTAACCATTCAATACAGATCTCATCACATCCATTATTGTTATTATTATGATTATTATTGTTGTTGTTTTGTATTTGTTGTTATTTTTATTATTGGTATTGGTATGAAGTAGTATTAGTATGTGCTGCTATCTATCTAAAGGTTCATTAAGTATTCTATGGCCTCAAGATGGTCAATTTCTCACCAACAAGCTCACTTCGTGCATTTTTGCTGGTGTGTTTTAAACATATATCCCCCTGATCCACACCACTTCAGCTGGCGTCGGCCGAGGCAGCCCGCTGGGGAGATCCGTGGGAAGGCGGAGCACGTCTAGAGCTGATGTGGGTGCACGTTGGGGAGCGTGTGGTGGGGCCGGCTGGGAATAGGTGCGGCCCATCAGGACTTGCGCCGCAGGCGTTCAACTCTAGCGGGGTCCCACCTTGCTGCCGCGCAATGCGGCTCCGGCAGCGGTGAGGGGCTGCGTGGCACGCATACACTTTTCCCATTCGTCCTTCTTCATTCATATTTGGTGGCTTCTTCCCTGTAGTGAACTAGGCATCGAAATGTATCCCTGACATTTTAAAATCTGAATGTAAGAGGGTATTCACACATGCACTGTTTGGGCCACTTGAAACGGACCAGTGGGTCTGTTTCCCATGCTGGTCTGGACCTTTTATGCAGGTGTGAAAACACACAAATGTATCCTGGTACAGATCAAACAACCAGACTGAAACCCACTTTTTGATGTGGTCTTGGTCTGCTTCCAAACTGACTCTGGTGAGATTCACTTCAGGTGTGAATACAAACCAGTGTCGATCCGAAAGAACTCCAGGATCCATGCACCACTTTTAGGATTAACAAGCCAGAGTAGCGAGTCTTCTTGGAAAAAAATAACACTTTAGTGCTGCTAACGCTAATACTGCATGGATGCTACAAACAATGAGCCTTGGCCAGACCTGGAGCAACAAGGAGGCAGTGTGCCTCAAGGATGTTTGGGCAAATGCACACATAAGCCAACTACTAGAAAAGACCCATAAAAAATGTTCAATGAAAAAATGGAGGAGAGGGGCTTTGAGTGGTCTCCTGAACAATGCCGTGTCAAAGAGAAAAAGATTTGCCACACGTATCTGAAGCTAGGAGTCATTAAAGACGAGTGGGAGTTTGGGAGAGGAAAAAGACAAAACATTAGGGACAAAACCAACAGTTTGTCCCGTGGACATAATACATACAAACAGCTCAGCAGACGACCAAGAGCACATCGTATTGTATTTTTATGACTGGTTGGTGGCCTGATGTCTTGCAGGAAATGAGAGTATGCTGTGAAATTCCGCTGCATCTCTGAATGAAACGCTTACTTACATCCGTCGGCCAATCAGATCACAGTGACGTCAAGGCCCACCTCGGCTTGCGTTCTAGAACCCGTTTGGTTCTGTACAATCATGCCATTGTCACTGCTCAGCCTCGAACAAGTGTTAAGGAAAAGTGAGTGAGTGAGTGAGTGAGTGAGTGAGTGAGTGAGTGAGTGAGTGAGTGAGTGAGTGAGTGAGTGAGTTTAAGTCACTAGGCTATGGGAAAGGTGAAGCATTTGTTGGTTTGGAACCAATTTTTAGCCGCGCAGAGGAAATGCCAGCTGGATTTGGACTGGCTGTGTATCCGTTTAAGCTCAGGGCTCGCAAAGTGTCAAGGGTTGACCTATAACAATGTAAGTCTGCTAAGTGGCTGATGAACGCCTGGAAGGTGAACTGATGAGAATGATGTGCCAGATGGGGAGTCATCTGTTCGTAGGAAGACAGCACAGCCGGCCATCGTTCAACTGGCTTGTTAGTTTATATCATGGCAAGAGTGGAAATGCTGTCATTTTAAGATGGTGGACGAATGAGGCCACACATGGTCTACTCACCTGGCATCATGGCAGACAGAAAAAAAAGAGTATACATGACTGAACTCAACCATACAAGAAAGTTATGTCTGTGGTAGTTTCAGACAACAAACCATTAGGTGAAAAGGTATAAGGTGTAATTGACAGCTCTTGGGCACCTTTATTGGCACCCATTGTCTTTGCTAAAGAGCACATGGATAGACCACAGTCACCCCAGGAAAAAAATCTGTGGACAGTCTGTACCAAAAATCTAGACCTTTTTTGTAAACAAAAGTTTGGCCTACACCAATAAAGTTCAATAAAATTTAATGTTATTTGTACAGCACCAAATCGCAACAGAAGGTACTCAAGGTACTTCACACATGGAGCAGGTCTAAGAACCACACTCCTTGAAACCAATAAAGAAATATACCAAACATTCTTCCTACAGTACAGCTAAGCACAGTCAATGAGTCATCATATTGTGTTTCCTCAGATAGTTGAGGCCTTGAACATGTCAAAGATTTTCTGGATTAACAGGGAAAGAGTGCATTTAATGAATGCCAGAAAATGTTGAGAGGGAATATGTTTAATGTTAAAAGCGAGAGAGACTACTCCTGAACTTAATCCTCTTTAAAATCATTGAGAAAAGCTGAAGTTCCATTAGTGAACTAAATAATGCAAGAATTTTAGCAGATAATCAATGAGGAAAATTCTATGATTTCTGCAAGAAGCGTATAGATTGCTGTAAGAAATGTTTGGAGGCAGTAATTCTTGTTTAAAGTGAAAATCAACCCAAACATATTTTTTTCAAGAATATGGTCCCAGCCGGGCAGCATGGTGGATGACTGGATAGCACATCCACCTCACAGAGCAGAGGTTGTGGGTTCGAATCAAGCCCCGGCCTTCCTGTGTGGAGTTTGCATGTTCTCCCCGTATCTGCGTGGATTTTCTCCCGGAACTCCAGTTTCCTCACACATTCCAAAACCATGTGTGGTAGGTTAACTGAACATTCTAAATTGTTCCTAGGTATGCTTGTGAGTGTGAATGTTTGTCTCTGTGTGCCCTGCGATTGGCTGGCAATCAATCACGGCTCAGCTTCAGAAAACAAGTCAGCCGTGATTGGTCGTTACCTGAGCCCTGAGCATTTGTGATGTCATTTTCAGTCGAAAGAAATGTCAAAACGGCCGCCCCGAGAGATGGCTAACAGGTGGATTAACTCTTATTCCAGCTACGCAATATTTATCAGAATGCCTTGTTTTAACAAGTGGGCTTGCATAGAACACATTCTTGAAAGAAATATTTTTGAGTTGACGTCTCTTTAAGTGGAGGAATAATGAATTAAGAAAGCATGACTTTGTTTCTGTCCAGGGCCATATTTCTTCTTTAACCTACGACATTTTATGATGGAAAAAAATGTTGTTTGTTAAAAAAAACAAAAAAAAAAACGTTTTTACATATTTTACTTTCAAATTCCTTAATCTTGTTCAAAATGGTCAGTCAGCAAGACCTCAACAAAATTGAAAGTCTGCATTGAAGTGATGCATGATACGAGTCAAACAAACTCGCAGCAAACCCAAATAAAAAAAAAACAACAACATCTCCCTTAGTAGATCAGCAGAAGCCAAAAGGAGAGTGTACAGTACTTTACTGTATATGGGCTGTTCTGCTGAGAATCAAAGTCTGGTAACATTAAGTTATTAATGCTGCTTTCATCAGTTATCATGGCAACTGCATGTGGCATTAAAAGATCCTTGATCATGAGAACAATATGATTTAGAATCTTAATGACTTCCAGTTTCAGAAAATATTATCGGACCTTAGATGCATGGAGAGTCAATCACTATAAATAAAACATCAAATCCCCTTTGACTTGCAGTATGATGATGAAACCTCAGACATAAAGTAAGTGAAGTTAAAATGGTAATTAGACGATGACAGGAAGAGTTAGAGGGCGATTTGAAATGTGCGGGTTGTTTAGTGCATGCATCTACTTCATTAACCCTGTGAAGATCTAAAATGCTAAGGGAACATTCGAGACACACTCAACCATGCTTAAAATATGCCCTCTACCCCTGAATCTCCTCCAAGTGGCATGTCCAATAATACGCTTGTGTTCAACAATGACATCACGAATTGATATTCATTGTCTGTATACACAAAATTAAATCATTATCTTATTTAAATAGAACTTTCCCTCATGCTAAGAGAGGCCATCGAGGGATTCCAGTGCAGAAAGGGTAGGATTTAAATAGCTTGAAGCAAATGAGGACCCCTGTTACAACATGGGAACCTATCATGACTCTTTTGGGACCTCTTTCACAGCCACCCCTCCAGCTATTCAGCTCAGCATACCAAGCTTGATAGCCGTGGGGCCCCAGAGAGAGCCCTGGGGGGTGAATATGGAGGACCTCTTGCAGTTTTACAGGTGCCCCCTTCACAGCAGTGCTTTACAGAGTGATGGCAGTTCTCACCTAGGCTGCTTAACCAGAGACTGCGTAATGGTCTACAGCCCATGCAAAAACACCAATTAATTAGCTCCTTTAAGGGTTCCAAGCATGCTGAGTCTGTGCCAGTGTGCGGCCATTCTCCTAAATAAATGAAACGTTTATCACATAAAAAGAGTCATTAAGCAGCACTGACAGCAAGATCTGACTCCTGATTGACTTGTTGACAGATCTAAAAGGGATATGCAAATATCCCTCCTAAATAATGATGGGTAGCTTTGGAAGGTCATGTCTGAGTTAAAGATATTCATTTAATGAAGCTTATGCCTCTGCATTTATTTAATTCCTATCTTGGAATACATTACAGCCAACCCACGCATGAATTACCAAAACTAACCTCTTTTATCCGCTGAAAATCTTAGCTATTTGCTGTATTTGCACTCAAGCGAAAGCAATTTAAATATTATTTGGCACAATCTGGTGGAGTCTTGGTGTTTTTGTTAGGTTAATGGATAATGTTGTATTGCCCACATTTAAGATGTCAAGGGTTTTTTTTGTGGTCCTTTTGAATGTACATAGTGCAGAGTGAAAAGTAAAACTGAAAGTATGTTTCTGTTACCCTCCCGCTGCAGTTACTAATCGCCCATGTATGGTTGCTTATACAACATGAATTGGGCTCGAAGCAAGGTGTCGATTCCCTAAGCCTGTATCCCATTGAGCAGCGAATGTTTGCGAGTGTTTGCAAAGCATTTTTTGTCAGGGTTCAGTCGAGGTCGCAAACAGTTACAAAGACGTTTGCCAGATGTTCGCCAACACTTTTAATGGTCACAAATGTTTTTTTATAACATGTTCAAAATTACCGAAAGTAAAAAACGTCTTGGTGACAAAAAAACTATTAAAACTGTCAGTGAACATCAAGAGAACGTCTTTGCGACAGTTTGCGACCTTGAACGAACCCTGACGAAAAACAAACTTGCACTACGGTTGCAAACACTCGTAAACCTTTGCCGCTCAGTGAGATACCGGCTTTATAATCCTCTCCGTAGAAAGTGCTTTGCTGCCATCTTATGATAACTATACACAATTACAAACCCATTTTTGTGGGATCGTGTCAAAATCTAATTGATTTTCACTTTGCTACAGGGTTCGGTCCTGATTCCATATGAATAGCAGGGGTTCAGTGTACACCTACTGTATCTCTGTCCTCACATGAATCCAAGAATAACTAAGTGGTAAAGTGTTCAAACGCAGATTTAGGTGAATATTACAAATGAAAGTAGCAACATACAGTAAGAAATAGTGTTCACAAAAAGTTACATGTCAAAAAAACGATTTATACTATCTCAATATATAGGCAATGTTCAGATTTTGGAATTGATTAGAAAGCTGTAGACTGAACAGAATCCTTACAAATGGGACAAACATTGCTTCCTTAAAGTTGTCTCATTAAATCAAGGATATTGCTCATGCCATTTTTGGTCAGATCATTCACCAAATGGCAGTTCACTTTCACTACAAAATCTTGCATGATAAGAATATTTTGGGGCAGAACTAATAATAATAGTGCATTGTGCACTGTTGTATACACAACAGAACTGAAGAAAATTTGGGGTAAAGTCAAGCTTTTGAGCCATGATTGGATAAATGTGCAATTCCAAGGAAACTTGGCAAATGGAAACAATCCTCATGCAAATGTAATCTTACCTGTGTGCATGTTGAGCCCTTGCCAGGTTAATCAGGCCCCGATTTATGCTTCCAAAATGGACTATGATAGAAAATACTGTTTATTACGTGTGTATATAGTTGTAAGATATCTTGTGAGGACGTTCACTTTGATACCAGAGTACTGTCAATGGCTCTGAAGCATGGCACATCAGAAGAATCATGAAATAAATGGTTGTATCTGAGTCTATAAGTGATTTATGATTAAACATTATGTGTAGGGCCTTTAAATGAGGAACTACAATATTAAGTGGTCACATACAGGAGTCAAAATAGGGAAAATGTTTGGTCTTGACATTTGAAGACTTAAAAAAAACCAAAACACTGCTACTGGCTCTGTTATATTTTTATTTTGCTAGTTTAGGGTGTTTTTTATGTTGACTGTGACAGTAATCCCTGTTGAAGTGCACGGTGATGACCACAGCTTGGGGGCAAGACAGTTCAGTGACTTTCCACCATGAGTAGGTGAGCTGTTAGCAGTGTTGGAAGCCACTAAGGGTAAATGGGGCATGGCATGGAAACACTGATGTGGTCTGAAGCAGTAAGGTGAGAGGACAAGGTTGTACATGTTTGCATTTGTAGAGTGCAAAGGCCACGGAAGAAAGCAAGGAGGGCTCAGGTGAACAAACATTGACATAAAAGAACAGCGGCAGTATCCAAAGGCTCCAGGTTGGTGTTACTGAGTGATTAAGAATGTAACTGAGTGAGAGTATGAGTTTTTGTGTGTGTGTATATGTGGAGTAACGCTCAGTGTCATGGGTATCACCTAGTTAGTGGTTTACCTCATAAACCTTTCATGTCTGGATTTTGTGTGCACAAAATTATCACTCAATAGAAAATTAAAATATATGACACTTTTCAGTTCGAGTTTCCAGAAACTACAACCCAAAAATGAAATTAAATATATCCTCTTAATGCATTTGATTATAGGATTAGCTTTTATTTCTGAAATAAACTTAATTAAAAAAATAAAATAAAATCATTGCTGAACTGACACTATTTAACAATTGCCTATACTTGTACCGATAAATATCAATACCATATTTATCGATGTCATAAATATTTGGTTCGCTCTACTCATTGGCCTCAATATTTTAGGTAACAAATCAACACTTTTTTCCCATATTTTACAGTTTACAATATGTTTTTTATTTTTAATATCTGCATCAATTCACCATCTTCTTAACCAAATCAACAATCAGTTAAAAATAATGTTTACTGGCATTTTTTCCGCATTTTTTGGGGCATTCTTAATGGGCAACATAACATCATCATAACAATACTCCATCTTGATAATTGGCCTTATTGCTCCTGATAGGATTAGACTTGTGTACGGGACATGCTCCCACATCCAAACTTAGCCTGCCTGTGACCTTGGCCAACTGAAAAGGCACACATTACCTGCCTTCACTCCAATGCCTCTTTGTTATTAGATTAAACAGAAAGTACATTCAGATTTCTCAACCCTTTCATTGTGTTGGCAGTGGGAGGCAGTCTGGCGGGGAACCATTTCTGCAGAAAAATGGGCTCCAGTATTGATGTGAATGTTCTGGATTCAACCTGCATTCCATGTTGCATGAGAACAAAACAGCTAGTTCTGAGAATATCATATTAGAATCATCTAGTTTACCAGTCAATGACATTGTCTTTGTTTTTCATAAACATTTCCCCGCTGATGACTTCCTTATTCACATCAATCAATCAATCAATCACATTTTATTTATATAGCACTTTTCATACATAAAAATGCAACTCAAAGTGCTTTAAAACATTCAAAGCAAAACATAGAATTATCTTCAATCCTTGTTTCAGGTCTGCTTGATCCTTTTACCTTCCTGCCTCTTTGTTTACATCTCTTCACCATCTCAGCCCCAACCTCATCTGCTCTGACCTTTGTTTCACTCTGTCTTTTCTTTGCCATAATCACCTTGCTCAATTTTTTCCTTACTCACAATTCTTTCCGTAACTAATTTCTACTTTGTCTATTCTTTCAGACAACTAGTCCCAAACACCTACGCCCCCCTCTCCTTCCTTTGTCCTCTGTAATAGGGATCCATCTTAACTGGCTCCATCTGTCACAGCCATGAAGGGCACCATGCCCGATGCTCAGCCCAAACCGTGGAGCTAGCACTCTGGCCACTGGACTGTACACAGGGGCATATGTGGCCTTCAAAATAATGACACACATGCACACACCCACGCAAACACACACGACATACACACAAAGTCAGGTAGTGTTATCATGCATATGCATAGCCTACAGAGAAATATGTGTACACACACTGTATTAGGGCAAGTACACACAGATCTGCATATTGTGTTGTCAAAGCAATGGTGTAGCATAGCCCAAGAGTCAGCAATGTGAAAAAAAGTATATCTTAAAGTTGGACATGCAAGTACATTGTGACAAATATGGGTAAAGAATGCACCATTTACTCTCCCTTTTCTATTTTCCCCACTGCCCGCAAATCACAGTGTAAGTAATGTCACTCTTTTGTGTGAATACATTAATTGGGACTTCCTAACCACAACACAACCTTTACACTCTGCATGGATGCAGTTTAACATTTTACCCATTAGCCAGTTAGCATCCGTCAAGGTACATTATTATCAAGGCCAGTGACTCCCGACGTGAGGTATATGTACCACTGCTGGTACGTGGGCTCCCTCTGTTGCAATGCAAAAAAAAATCAAAACCAAGTACAGTTCAGTTCTATTTAACTTTGAAGTTCAATACATTTGCATTTAATCTTTAATCTCTAATGATTTTTGTTTTAGGCAAATTGCTTAAGGAACATTTATGTGAAATATATTTTAATTAATATTGAATACAGAATGGCGGCATGGTGGTCGACTGGTTAGCACGTCCGCCTCACAGTTCAGAGGTCGTGGGTTTGATCCCGGCTCCGGCCACCCTGTGTGGAGTTTGCATGTTCTCCCCGTGCCTGCGTGGGTTTCCTCCGGGTACTCCGGTTTCCTCCCACATTCCAAAAACATGCATGGTAGGTTGATTGGACTGTCTAAATTGCCCCTAGGTGTGATTGTGAGTGCGGATGTTTGTCTCTGTGTGCCCTGGAAAAGAATTGAAATTTTATTTCCCTATAAAATGAAAGCTATTTGATTAGTCTAGTAATATAGCCTTGTTTTATACTGGCTAGGTTTTTGATGACCATTGACAAAGACCGGAACTGGATTTTGAGTTCTCCCTAACGAGGGAGATGGCAAGCCACCCTTGATCTGCTGAATCTGACTGCCTCCTTTCCAAGGAGCTGGATGTTCAAGACCCAACCTCGATTGTGGTAGGCCTACAAACTGCATCCGCAGTAGACTTGACTTAGAAAAAGTGCACTTCAACTAGTTTCTTTGACTATAACTTTGACTTTGACGTGGATACCAGAGCACTAAGAACAATTACATTTCCGACTGGGAGGAACAGTCATTAAATTTATTTTATTTTATTATTTTGAGGCACAAGGTAGGCGTGTTGTGCGCCAGGAAGCCGGCTTTGGATAGGGAGGGATTGTAAATATTTTTCTATTCTGTAAATATATGTTCTTTCCGATCAACATATTCGTGGCTCCAGTTGCTTATTGTTGTGTGTTGATTTATTGGTTCAATTTACCAAATCTATTCCTTCTAGAGACGAACCTAAGAAACTATCCCTCACATTTACTTTTTGCTTGGTATGTAAAAGTGATACAATATAGTTAAAGGGTTACAATTGTATATCATATTAACTCATAGGTATACAGTAAAACAATTAACAACTGCAGCCTTCATGTGTGTACTTCACACACATTGTCAGCCTTGAGCGCTCACACTTCCATTTAAGTGCAGGGACCAAAACTCACAGGCATGAGCTGTCATCACTGACATCTGGTGCTTGACATCACATACCTGTATAGTGTACATTGTATGACGCAACATGCACAATCCGTTTTTAGTGCTAGGAGCCAATAAATAGTTAGTGGGCATTGTCTAAAAATTATGCTACAATGAGTACATGCAGTTAGGCGTTTTTCTGCCTTATGAGAGTCCAAGATGTCAACACCACCATGAGACAAACACAAGAAGATTTCCGCAAATGTCTAATATAATATTTGTTTCCCTTCATTAAATCATTTGTTTCAACCTTAATTCATTCATTCATTCATTATCCATACCGCTTCTCCTCACAAGGGTCGCGGGCGTGCTGGAGCCTATCCCAGCTGTCTTCGGGCAGTAGGCGCGGGACACCCTGAATTGGTTGCCAGCCAATCGCAGGGCACACAGACAAACATCCACACTCACAATCACAGCTAGGGGCAATTTAGAGAGTCCAATCAACTTACCATGCATGTTTTTGGAATGTGGGAGGAAACCGGAGTACCCGGAGGAAACCCACGCAGGCACGGGGAGAACATGCAAACTCCACACAGGGAGGCCGGAGCCGGGATCGAACCCACGACCTCTGAACTGTGAGGCGGACGTGCTAACCAGTCGACGACCGTGCCACCCTTACTTTTTTCAATTGAGCAGAAATAAACGTAAATTTCTGTGAACATAGCATGGTGCTAAAACGCACAGACAGACAATAGTTCTCTTCTACACCAATGTGTACTTACTGTTGGGAATACACTAAAACAAAAAGACTAGCGTGAATAAAGGTGTTAGATGTTAAAGCTGTAATGTACTGAGTAGTGAGGTGCTTCCTGTATGAGATTTCTCACCTGCCCTCCTGTCGGTATTGGTAAAGTGCTCCAATGCACTTGGCTTTAAGTTGACAAAAAGATGAAGACATCCTATTGGCATTCTGCCCCTGTCTCTCTCTTCTCTATCTCCATCAATGTGTCATTTCCTCTCACTTTCTCTCACTCCCTCTTTCCTCTGCACAATCTCCACAAAAGACCCGCTCTTTCTTTTGTCTTCCTTCATTCTACCTGCCTGATAAGATAATAGCAGCACAATCTGCAAAATGCACTGTTGAAAAAATACATATTTTCTTCCACTTTCACTTAAGTTAAATATATAATCTCAATATATTAGTAGCTATTGTGTGTTTCATAGTGTTGCTAATAAGATTGCTGCCTGGTTTAGTTTGCAGGTGCTGCTCCATTTATTTTATGCAAGAAAACTTGCACTTTTATGATCCTTTTAATGAGGCCTAGTGGCCTTTGCAAACTCCCAACATAACTCCAGTCGCATTGCAAAGTTTAATCAGCCAAACAACACACCCAATGTATGCGTGCAGAGCTTTTAAGTATGTGACCGGCTGGTGTTGGGACTGTGCATTGATCCAGCCAAAATTATTCCACTTTCAGTTAGTGGAGCAGAGAATATACTTTCCATGGCTCAGCAATTTTTAAAGCAACTTTTTTCCATATATTTTCTCACGTTTCCTCTCTGTGTGAGAAGCTTTATTATGTGTTATTGATCCCCCATGGACTAATGCAGCACCCCAAAAGAATGGTAGTAAAATTATTTCCTCTGCTCAGTTTGTTTGTCAGTTTTTTAGCAGGACTACGCAACTGGATTGGTAAATTGGAATAATGTACCTGGGCCCTGGGCTTTTCTAAAGTTTTGACGATATTTTCTGTATGGGTTAAGAGCTTGTCGTCGTTTTTGTCAATGTCATTATGTAATTGTTATGCTTTATGTCCAGCAGGGGCTTTCATCTTGGTTATTGAAGGAAAAAAGGCTCAGTCAGGCAGTGTTGAGCTGCGGAGACTAACGGCTCCCTTATCGTGTCTTACTGAATGTTTATTGTCTGTTTGTTTATTTGTTTGTGAGTGATTAAATCCATTTACAAAGGCATGAACAGACTCAACTGGATTACTAACAACCTGGATGAAACACAACAGATGCACGTAAATCATTACTAGCAGCAAAATGCACGTTTTCCATTGTTTGAATATGTAGCGATAAACGATAAACATATGTAGGTTTTAAAATCTTGTTGTATAACAAATCAATACTGTACTTGAATGGAATCCATGAAAACTGATTGGTCATTAGAATTGCAATCACTAATTGAATTGTAATTTAAATATGAAGTCATTTCTTTTTCCTGATCAAAACAAAAAGAATAAGCAGAAAGTAAACAAATGAAAGGTAATAAAAGATAAAACTATTAGAAACAAGATACAGGCTATAACAAAAACAAGAAATTGGAACTATAGAAATGCGAACTTTTCTCATATTCTGAGACTGGCTCTACCATTACCAATAATCAACTCTCCAAAATCAACAGCTCTCTTGGGGTGAAGGCTAAATATGTGTTAAGTATTGGCAAAACCGGTTGCCATTTTTATGTTGAGGCGGTGCTGTCTGCAGCTGCTGAATGTAACAAATAAAGTAACATTTAATCGAACTAAATTCATTTTTAAACACAAGTAATCGGTAAAGTAACTTTGTTTTTTCTAAAATCAGGATCACAAATCATAAATACTGTAAGTAAGATATTTTTTCAAGGTAACTGTGGCAACAGTCTAATGGAAGCGGTTCCAACATGCGCAAACATGACAGATAGCAACAATTGTGTTCTAACAGTGTCCGACATCCACGTTTCGTCTGTAGGATGCCTTGATAGAATGTGAAAAATTTGTCAGACCTTAATCTGAAAGTGAGAAACATGAGGGACCCCTTCAGAACACAAACGTCTGGGATGTAACATACTGCCATCCATGGTAAACTGCAAGCCTTTAAGCCTCTGGAAATCAGCAGTCCCTTCTCCTAACAGCCCATCACTAAGACCATGATGCAACTTAGCAAACAGGGCTGCTGGGGCCATAGATGGAATGGCACAAAAAAAAAAATCAGCCCTGTTATTTTTTGCTTGGACTGGCTCGTATGCGCTCGTGTACGCATGCTCACAACCCTATCTGTAACCGAGAAGTCATTGTTTGTCATACCATCCACAGTCAGGGTGTCATGAAATAAACTGCATACATATCCAGAACCTTGTTCAACACTCATAATACAAGCATGTTCAAAGCAGGTTCCCTTTATTATGCCAAAAGACCCATTTTGAAAATCTGGCAAGACATCACCAAACAAAAATGTCCCCCAAAAAAGTACGCTAACTGAAATAATAATCAATTTATCTAAATTTGCACACTAATGAACTTACTCAGTGCAAAAATGTGGTCCTGTTTAATTGAACACAACGCTTACTGTATATATTCTTTGGAAGACTTTTTCTGAGACATACTGTTGTATGAATGTGAATGGCAAGAGGTGGCTAGACAGGTTTATTGTAGCTTCTGCCATCTAAAAGGCGTTTTGTTGTTCTTCAAATTCACTGTAGGTCTCTGGCATAGATAGATAGATCTATAGATAGATAGATACATAGATGAACCAAAATAATGAATGTTGTAATTAATGAACAATAATGTTCAGAAAATTAAGTGATACTGGATAATTTCCTGCGGCACCCCTGATGATCTCTCACAGCACACTAGGGTGCCAAAGCACCATCGTCGGGACTCACTGGATTACGTCATATGAACAGTTGTACTGCATTACACCTCACTCAGCTAGATGACAGAATTAGATTGTGCAAGTGGCCAGTGTACAGTATATAATCTACAAAGAATCACGGGATGCATTTGAGTTGTGATTGATTTAGTTTGTAAATGTTATGCAAAGTCATATTGATCTGCAGGAAATGCCCTTACGCCTGCACCCATTCCACTCGAACGTGTTTGGCTTTCAAACATGTCTTGTGGGAGAAACGAGTGTTCTTAAGTGGCAACTCATTTCCATTTGGATTTCATTTTGCCATGGTAGTGGTTCATCATCTCCTGTTTCACAGCCTCTCCACACCATTGACCCGTCTCTCTTGACTTCACCTCCCACTTTCATCTCTACCCCCTTCCTTCAATCTGTTTTCACTAATTGTTTATTTTGGGTGTTTGCGCAGAAGGCTTCTCACCCAATAATGTCACCTAACAGGTCAGTCTTAAAAGTATATCTGGGATTTGTAAAATAGTGCCTTTCATAATTGACATTAAGTCAACATCTGTTGGGATATATACAGTATGTACATTATTGTTGGACAGCGACTTTCAATACAAAAGTGCATGAAGACAAGCAATGACTATAGTGCTGCCTGTAATGATGATCGACAAAGACAGATGGGCAGACTGCATGAATAGTGTGTGAGATTTCAGCCAATGATGGCCTATAGTTATAGAATATAAAGAGAAATCCTTGTCAATTTTGAAATCCAAAAAGAGGACTTGGCTGGCAGAAAAACAGATCAAATTATGCTGGAGCGAAAAGCAGCATCATATGAACAGTGGGACAGACACTATAGCATAGCCCGTTCCTTGTGCAAACTAGATTCTTCAGTTCTTGGAAGAAAACACGTGTGCTTAGCCAGTTGTCACACACATCAGTGGTTGGATGGTGCTGTGCACTGGCAGAGCTCTCAGCATCTTGTCCAGGTTGTGTTGGCAAAGCCTTTAAAAGGTCTCCAATTTGGGAATTAAGACACTGAAGAGGAGTGGCTCCATCAAGACAAAACCCATGAAGAGGATGTTGTACAGATGCATGGCAGTATGATGAGTTGGCAGACTGGACAGATGCAATTCCTGTTACAGTTAAAGGAAGGCTTCTTTAATTTTATATGTGTGGCTTGATTGGTAATTAATTGTGAGTTGTTATTGCTTGGGGGGACAGATTTGAGTGAGGGACCAAGCTATGAACAGGCTTCCATGGCGCAGAGAGTCACTGTGAGTCACTCTTTCTGTTCAAATATCGGCCTGAGCGAGGGGGTGGGGGTTGACGGTGTGTGATTAAAATAAGTGGTGGACCGGCATATAGGCGGGTGTTTTTTTTTTTTTTTTTTACTCCCCGAAAAAAAGGCTAATGACGGACGATGGAAGGGTACCCACGCTGCGGACGGAGGATGAATAACGGACGCTCGATTTTTAGTAAAATGCCCAGCTCTGGGCATAGCTGTCTGTGTATATGATTGTCCAATCTAGTCCAATGTTTCCACACGTGACAGTTATTTTGTGTTCAATGAACATGGCGACCAGCTATATTATTTTTTAAATTATTTTTAAAGTTATTAAATGTACATGGACGATAATGAAGTTACCAAATTAAATAAAGAAAAAATAAACGTTTATTGCTGCAAATGTGGTACATATGTGAAGTATCCCTTTAAAGCGTTCATCATTTATGTACATGTGAAATTAAAGTTGGTGAACATTTGTCATTTTCCTTGAAAAACTTTCATCAGTTGGATGTTTTATACTCTTTGTTTGGTTTTCTTTTTTTTGTTTATTTGTCTTTAGGAGAGGGGGTTCTGGTTGTTTTTTTCATAAATAAACATGCTAGCAATTTACTGGGCTACTGCTAGGGAGCTCATGAAGAAAGGCAAATATAAAGGAGCTGAGGAGTGACTGAGTCCATAGAAGAGTGGCTGGATTAGGCAAATGTAGTTTTGCTGCAAAGTGGGAACATGTAACAGGAGGGGAGGCAAAGTCCAAGCGCATGTAGTGGATGACTTGAGAACTAGAGATAAGGTATGGGGAGGAGGAGGGAAGTACATGGATTGAGATATGGAAGCAATGACTGGTGACAGGCATGGAGTGTTGTTGCAAGTATCGGCTGAGGAGCAGATTGCCTCCCTTTCCTCTCTCGCTTGTGGACTCTGCTGTCCTCCACTCCCAGCCTTCCTTATCTGGACTGTTTGTCTACAGAATGGCAGCTACTTAAACGGATCCATTTGTTGGGGCTCACTACAACCTACAATGATCGGGGTTCATGCAGGGGGCCAGCCCACAAGTTTACTTCAAAATAGTCCGAATATATTTTAATTGCACATCAAGAAACTAGTTTTATCACATCTTTTAACTTAAAATTGCCTAAAAGATCTGTTTTGTTTTTTAGGCTGTACACTGCATAACTACACAAGCGTCAACACCAGGCAGTACAATAATGCCTTCACCCATGCACGCAGTTTGACTGCGCTTTGCACTAGACTTGCGCTGGGCACGAAAATAGGGCCCTCTCTGTCAACCCTGCAGTTGCTCAGAATGTCTCAGGCACCTGTGTCACTTCAATCATGCAAATCTAGCCTAAAAGCATCCACTGATATTTAACCGACGGGGTGGACTTTGTTCTTACACGTCTTGCACTTTACACTTCATGAACAAATTTTATTCAAATCATCATGTGTAATTTTGTATCATGCTTCAATACAATATTGTGTGATCATCATCGAGATTTTCTTGTTATTTTTGATTCCCTCTTTTTCAACGTTAATAAGGGTTCTGGAACCTGTTCCTTCATATGAATACATTCTTAAAAATCCTAAAAGATAAATTGTTGAAAAGTTCCCTAACAAAAAAATATTTTAGACAAAGAACACATATATTAATTAAATATTGGCCTTTTTGCAAAAATACTAATTTGACATTAAGATCACACAGACAATTGCATGTCCTGTTATGTGCTTGAGAAGATAGCAGAAGTAGCATTCCATCTGAAAATGTATATGCCCTTAGTAAAGAGAGAGAGGCAGAATGACAATAAGGCTGAAGGAGTCTGCTCAAACCTTAATAATCAGAGATGCAGAGACCTGATGGATGGGGAGGGGAAAGCTGAAGCGGGAGGGCTGCAAATGACCTGGAAACATATTTCTCTACGTTGTGGAGAAGGGTCGACAGTGGATAACAAAACATAAGCTGCTGCGGTGATACATCTTCAATGGCACCTTATGGGACAGTTTTCAGCATTCTTGGAAAACTGATAATCTAACAAAAAAGAGAGCTGCTGTGTGCGCAGCGATGGAGACAAAGTCAACTGAGGAAAGATTAAAAAAAAAAGTGAGAGGGAATCAGCTCAGCCAAAATAAAAAGAGGAGGACTGCAGGTTGCAGGAGGACAGTGTTATGCTGCCATCCCATAACTGAATAACACCAACAGATTGCTTGGCTCCTTGATCATGCAAATGTTCCAGGACTTGGAAAGAAAAAGAATGGCCATTCCATCTAAGAAATTACATAAATGGAATTCAAAATATACTATGAAGAAGAACATTTTGAATAGTCTCTCATTTGGCTTTTTACCGAGCAAAAGGGAAGTATATTGCATGATGAAATAATGGCTTTTTAGTGTATGTTTGTTCATGTTTAAAATGCCATAATGCAATGCAACGGCAGCTTTAGTTAACTCTAATATGAACTAGCATGTGCTGAATGTATATAAGTGTGTGTGTGTGTGTGTGGGGTGGGGGGTGGGGGATTGTGCGTGTGTGTATATATATATATATAGATAGATAGATAGATAGATAGATAGATAGATAGATAGATAGATAGATAGATAGATAGATAGATAGACTGGGAGGGGACAGGAGACGGAGGGTCACCATTAACCACCAGGACAAGAAGGCCGCTGGGGGCCTTCGATTAAGCTCACTGCAGTCAATAGCCATCCAATGGAGGTCTCAGAGTGAATGACAAGGGCAAGAGGAAGAGATATCACGGAGTGTTCTTCATGTGTGGAGGATCAGCCTATGAAAACACTTTAGGACATACAAAGTCAAATGAGAGAACAATGGCCTTTCTCCAACAAAGATTGTTTTTTCCAAAACAACCACATTCCAAGAACAACGCAAAACTAGATGCCTAATATATTGTTTTAGTGTCTTTTTTGTTGCAATTAATAGCCAGTTACTGATATGTTATGCTGATATGCTGTCAAACTATTTATGTAGTGATCAAGGTATTCAACTCTACTTAGACTGTATCTAAACCTAATCAAATTGCTCTATCACATTTATTGTATTGCAAGGTGGCTAATGTTTCTTTTTCAAACAAAAGTGGTAGTTTCGTGAAACATACCATGATAACACGTTGATGTTTCAGTATTGTACGTGATAACAGTACGTTAAGAAGTAAACAATAACAATTTGTGGATGTATTTTTATGTAGAATGGCTGGAAGGCCTGCTGATGGTGGACGCCAACGCCTGTTCACCCAACAGCTAGTGAACATGGTCAGAGCAAACAATGCAATCCGTCTCCACCAGCTACAGCAACAAATACTTGCAAGTATTCAACACCATGAATCGGGTAAGCATTACCACCATCAGACATATTTTTGCTTTAATTGAATTGACTCCACTGGAAAAGACACTACTGTAAAATAATGATTTTGTATTGAGTATTTCATCTTTTTGTTGTTGTGAAAAAGTGTCTTCTGTGGAAATGAATAAAAAAAAGTTAAAATGAAAAGACTGCTATGTTTTATATAAAGTAGACAAGTGTGTTTCTGCTGATCTGTATTCATATGATGCAAGTGAGTATCATTTTGTCATCAGAATGACATTTTCTCGAGGGATTGTTGGGTTTTGATAGCAGAGTTTCAATTTGACATAGATGTGAATGGTTTATTTCCCTGTGGTGTGTCTTACTTGCTTGTGTGTAGAGTTTTGACACAGTGAGCTAAATTTTGCAAAACGTGCAAAGCAATTGGCAAAAAACTGTATTAAATTTTAATGAGATAATGGATTTTAATGAATTTGCTGGCTCGCGCCATGAATGGAAGAACTGCAATCTGTGGCACCATTTAGACCACGGATTCCCAAATTGTTGATAAGTGAGATTAAAAGGGTAATAGCTTCCTTGTGTAGTAATATTTAGTACACTGTGGATTTTGTTTTCACTAAACAAAAGGTGAAATCTGAGCACGTCCTTTAAATCGTAATTTATAACTCAAAAATTAGCAATGACTAAAAAAAGAAAACAAGCACACGATAGACTGACTATGTTTGCACACAAAAAGTCCTTGTTTCCTCCGGCCATAAATTCAGTCTCTAGGTTATTAAATTTGTGACATTAGATGATGTCTGTAGGGAATCCTAAAGAGGCTATAGTGGAGACCACCATGTGTGTATCATGTGAGCCATAGGACGGTGAGAGGGACAGAGTAAATGTAGTGGCAAGAAGGAGAAAGGTGATGTTGTGAGCACGATGCATGTTGACCTGTCAGCAGGAGCGCCATGTCTCAGTGGCTTCTATCAAACTGTCATCTCCCAGCTCCCTTGGGTGCTAGCGTCCTGCTGCTGGTTCTGCGTTTGCACAGTGGATGCACAAGGGAGGAGAGGGCACGCTGATGGGAGGAAAGGTCACAGCAGCATTTACAGGATGACAACAAATTTCTGTAGGCACCAGTCTCCATTAAAAGGCGAATCACAGGGTTCAGGGTGAAGTTAAATCCACATGGATCCAGTATTGACCTTCGACATTCACAATAATTGGCTAATAACAAACCGTCTTTCCAGTAATGATGGATGAGCGCCTTGCAAACCATTCTTGGATATTAGCAATTGTCTAAAAAAACTGAAACAGATATTCGCGCTTTTAAATTATGTATGATTAAACAGGATCTGACGTTTGCCATTCAGATTGAACAATACAAGCACATTGCAGCAGCACAACAGAGAGGCAATAGGCCACACTTTTAATTTCTTAAATATACTGTACATATGCAATGTCGAATCTAAAACATGGTGTCAGATAATGATTGAGGAATCTCATGCAGCAAAATGACATAACTATAATATTCGAAACAGCTCTTGGCTGTGTGAAGCACATATAAATAAAGTTAACTTGCCTCAGTAAGACGCAGTGCATTTTGACACCAATGCAAACTTTATTTACAAATTTATACTGTACATGGTGTCCCATCAGTTTTCATAAAGAGGAAACACCCCTTTTTTTTAATGAAAAATATTTTTATTTACATAATATGCTCTGCATGATTATCATTTCTTTGAAAACACATTTTGAAGTGTGCCCTCCACTGTTGAAGGCAAGGCAGTTTTATTTATATAGCACATTTCATACACAAGGCAACTCAATGTGCTTCACACAAGCAAAGACACCCCTACAAGCATTTACAAACACAACAGTTAACAACATTTAAAAAGCAAAGTAGAGAAAACAAAACAACCAACAAAAACAAAACTACAACATTGAAGCACATTAGCAGAAAACTCTAAAAACATTTAAAAGTAAAGAAAAAAGTGTGTTTCTAAAATATATTAAATAATTTAAAAAAAAAGAAAGATTTAAAATTGTCTTGAGTACCTTAATCAAAGGTATGAGGAAAAAACAAAGTTAAAAAAAAGAAAGATTTAAAATTGTCTAGAGTGCCTTAATCAAAGGTATGACGAAAAAAACAAAGTTTTTAACCTGGATTTAAAAGAATTTACACTCGGGGCTGACGTCACTTCTGTTGGCAGCCTATTCCATTTGCGTGCAGCGTAACAGCTAAATGCAGCTTCACCATGTTTACCTTGAACCCTCAGTTCCACTAATTGACCCAAGTCTACAGATCTCAGAGCCCTACAGGGTTTATATTCAATCAGGATTTCACTCATGTATTCAGGACCCAAAACATTCAGTGATTTATAGACCAGTATCAGAATTTTAAATTCTATTCTATGTTTAATTTGGAGTCAGTGTAAAGCCTTTAGGACTGGAGTAATATTTTCCGATCTCTTTGTTCTTGTAAGAACCCGAGCTGCAGCGTTCTGAATGAGCTGCAGCTGTTTGATGCTCTTTTGAGGGAGACCAGTAAGAAGACCGTTAGAATAACCAAGTCTACTGCAGATGAATTCATGTATAAGTTTTTCCTGGTCTGCTTTGCAGCATGCAACCCTTCAGTCTGAATATATTTGTCAGCTGATAAAAGGCTGATTTAGTGATTGATTGTATATGGTTGTTCAAAGTCAGGTCTGAGTCTATCAGTACCCCAAGATTTCGGACTTGGTCTTTGGTTTCTAAAGACAGTGACTCCAGATTTTTTCTAACAGCGATCCTCTTTTCTTTATTGCTGAAAACAATTACCTCTGTTTAGTTTTGGTTTAGCTGAAGGAAATTTTGGTTCATCCAGTTGTTAATTTGTTCTAGACAGTGACACAATACGCTGATTGAACTGGTGTCATTTGGGGACATTGATATATATAGCTGTGTATCATCTGCATAACTGTGATAGGCAACATTGGTGTTCTGAAACATTTGACCCAAAGGTAACATATACAGGTACAGACTGAACAGAAGGGGCCCAAGAACTGAGACTTGAGGAACCCCACATGTCAAGGCCCTCCGATCTGATTAAAAACTTCCAATGGTCACAAAGTAACTTCCTTCCTCTAAGTAAGACCTAAACCATTTTAGGACTGTTCCATTTAATCCCACCCAAGTTTCCAACCTGTTCAACAGTATGTTATGATCAATTGTATCAAATGCTGCACTGACATCCACTAGGACTAGCACAGACACCTTCCCTACGTCAGAGTTCAATCTTATGTCATTTACTACTTTGATAAGAGCTGTTTCTGTACTGTGATGAGGTCGGAATCCTGATTGGAATTTATCAAAAAGTCAGTTTGAGTTCAAGAACTTGCTGAGTTGATTAAAAACCACTTTTTTCAACAATTTTTGATAAGATTTAAGATGGGTCCATAATTTACTAACAGGGAGTCATCCAGCGTTCTCTTTTATAGAAGGGGCTTGACTGCAGCTACTTTCAGGGGTTTAGGAAACTTGCCTGTTGAAGACACATACGCTCAGATAAAGTTATACTTGTAATGGAAATGGTGATGCTGTTCTATGAGATGATTTATGCTCTGCATCTTTACCTGATACATCATGGCTTTCAATGATAAGCCACTCCACAGGTCCATGCCAACCAGTTCAGACCAGAGCTGGGCATTCCGTCTATTTGACGGACTGTTTTGCTGACAGTTCACGAATGATGGAAACAATTTTAAAATAGAGAGATTAAGCATAGACGGAAACCCCTTTATTTAGTCCGCCATTCGTCTGCAGTCCGTCATTATTTTACGTGGCGAGGCTTCAATGGCCGTGCCAAGTGCGGGGAGGAAAATAGTGAGTTGTTGTTGCGTGTGGGACCAGGCTATGAACAGGCTTCCATGGTGCAGAGAGTCACTATTTCTGTTCAAATCTTATCCAGCGCGGGATGGGGGTGGTTTAGTTTAGTCGGACTCGCCAAAAGACGGCCGTTTAAAATTAGAGGCGGACCAGCCTATAGACGGGTACTATTTTTTCCCCCCCGGAAAAAAAGGCGAATGACTGACGTTGCAAGGGTACTCACGCTGCAGACGGATAACAAATAACGGATACTAAATTTTTAGTAAAATGCCCAGCTCTGGTTCAGACATCAGGGAACTGCTGATCTAAACATTGGCGGTGCACGTGAATACTATAATGAGATGGAGCTCCATCCTACTGTGAGTGAACTGGGAAGTCACCAACCTCGTTTAGCAAGAATCAAGAAAGATCTATGTGTAATGTTTAAAGATACTTTTGGCATATAGATTCTCATCAAGAAAAACTCATTTGAGGATCAACATTTTTCCCAAGTACATTTTGTCGATTAACTATTCCATGTTATCTGTTAAATTTGATTGAAAATATGTGACAGCTTTTTGAACTGGCTCTCTGTATTATTATTTTTGTTTTTTATTGAAACATATATTTAGGATAACTGAAATATAACAAAAATATATTAAAAATCACATGTATGTTCGCTTATAGGACACTGTGTATAAATAATGAGCATATTGTTATTGATACCTCACTGGTGGGGTCAATCAAAAGTGAAGATTATCTTCTATTTGATTTTATTAGATTGTGCTGTACCTAGTCTATGACTTTGCATATTATTTATATTATATAATTTTTAGATCTCATAACTGTATGTATGAGTTGGTGTAGTACTTAATGAGAAATCATTGTAATGGGCTGATTTTAAAATAATTGACAAGAACACTATTTTTAGACAACTTTAGGGAGTGTAAAAAAATAACGTTAAAAGTAACTATTAGCAATCAGGAAACACTTCAATCGCTGAAGGAGGGCCACCACTAGCACCACAAATAATGCATGCTTATAATGCCTGTATTTCAGTGAGTGTATGTGGAAAGTGAACGGTAACTACACCAGCTATAGATTCTATAGATTTTTTAATTTGTCCCTGATCTCAAAGGCCACCTCAGTGCTTTGGTATCAATGTTTACCGGTACTCAGTCAAATTCACTGCATAGTTGATTTGAATGTGAAAATGTAGTCCTAAATACAGCACATTTGAGGTTTGGACTACATTAATGCAGGCAAACGTGTCTTGAATGTAAACAAGTAATTATTTAACTATTTACAAACTCAAAAAGCACAAAACACATCTTAGTATTTCAGGAATAGTCAGCGGCAGTCCTAGCTTGACCTCGTGCCTTTGATACCCTAGACACACACGCATTCACCAACACACACGCTTCAAACCGACTTGGGCTGTGATATGTTGTTGCAGTTTAGATTCCCATCAAACAAAACCATGCTATTGTTTTTTATGATATGATAAATTCGCAACAGTAGCATTTATTAACACAAAATAAGTTACTACGGTAAAATAAAAGTGTTGATGTATTTCTTGTATTTTATACTTTAGTACTGTATAGTATTTAAGAAAAAAATGTTTAGGAACAATTATATTCTGTATATGTAAACAAAATTGTTTGTTTTAGCCAACATGTGTACAAATGATCACAGTGGTATCAAATATGTCTCAATTTGAGCCAGGAAAACCGGATGCAAGCAGCTCAAACAGTTTGCTGATGAAATCAATATGTCGAATCTTCGCCTTCCTGCATGATCAATGTTAGAATTTTCCTAATATCACAGAAATGATAACCAGGTGTATTTTCGTTAATCCAGTCGTTTGTGTCACAGCATTGCTCCGGCTGTCCATTTTCCATTTAGAAGAGTAAGTGCAGAGTAAATAATTCAGCATTATGTCAAATTTATTATGTGCCCGAAATGTGAGAACGGATCTGCCAGTCAGAAAAGCTTTTAAGTGGAAGCGAGTCATTTAATATGACACTGAGCCTTAACTCTTTGTGTGAGCAGCGGAATTCAAATTACCTCTTTTTTAGACACATAAAACAAGAGTCATTAGCTTCATGACACCTTCATTTCAGATTCCCAAGGGGAGTTATCACCCAGACAGACTACAATAACCCTGGAAATGAATAGGAAATACTTACAACAATTTAGTGGTCTGAAACATGGAGAAGTTAAAGGTGCCAAAGAAATATGTCATAGAACAGAGGTGCCCAAGTCCGGTCCTTGAAAGCCCCTATCCAACCTCTTTTGGATGTCCCGTCTCCCTCCTCCAACACACCTGATTGAAATGATCAGCTCACCAGCAAGCTTTGCAGAAGCCTGACAACGATTCTGATCATTTTAATCAGGTGTGTTGGAGGAGGGAGACATCCAAAACAGACTACCTTTCGACTCTCTTTAGAATAACGTCTTTTTTATTTACTGTCACATTCTGTTTTTACACTAGTAAATATAATGTCAATGCAGACCACACAGTCAAATAATAAGTGCAAGCCATGTAGCACTTCACACTGGTTGAACGAGACAAAATAGATTAACCACATTTTGAATTGACATATGACTTGAACCTGACGAATTTGAAGATTCACGTCTTTTGACTAAATGCTTTTGCATTACCGGTATTTATTTCTAAGGACTTTAATGATGATTCATTGTAAATACTTGTGCGAGCAACAACACAAAAAAAATCACTGCCATGCTTTTCATGATGTAGGCTAAAAATAGAATGATTTATGGTTAAAAAAAAATAAACAGAAGTCATCAGCTATACAATACTTAATTTTGAGTCAAAGTACAATAGACGGGTGGCACTTGTTTTTTTTTTTCAGAGTAGCTGGATGGGTGAGTTCATGTAAGTGTTAAGATGCACACACATAGTCAGAATCATCAGATTCCCTTTGGCTCAACAAAGAAACAATTTCTTTGTGAAGGCAAATGTAATTTCCTTTCCCATTTCCTCTGCAACAATTACTGATCTTCAGCCAGGCAGTGATAGAGGCTAATACTGCAGCGATATGATAATCATCGCTTTATTGGACAGCACATTACAAGACTATTTGGACATCAAGGCAGAAGGTACAGATGGGGGAAGTAGAACCAGGACACACTTGCAGAGCTACACACAGATGGACACACAAATGCGTGCATGTGAATGTTTACACTCAGTGGGAAGACACCATAATTATTTTCCTAAACCATTGCTTGAATTTTTTAACACCATTCTGGTTACACCTTACACCACAAGTTGCACCCCTAAAAACCAAAAAAAAAGATGTTTTCTCCAAATGCCTTGGGACAGTGAGGTGAATTCCTTTATTTTTGCCGTAGACTGAAAACACTTGGTCTTGACATCCAAAGATGAATATGAGACAAGAGATTAAAAAAAATCTGTTTTAATATACAATTGTTTGTATCATTATATTGTGGCATTGAGAATGATCTCCCAATTAGTTTGGTTTCATCCGTCTTCAAATTGGTAGACCCAATAGGTCTCATTCACTAACAGTGTGGTATGCGCAAAAATGTGCTTAAATCGTGCGACTGTACACAAATCTGTGATTCATCAGTATGCTTGTTCTGGAACTTGTGCGTACTCAGCGAACAAACCTCCTCAGACCAAATAATGAAGAATCAGCTTTGGAAAAAATGTGAAACACACATCTTTTACGCAAAATTCACAACAGATTGAAACTATCGCTCGTGGCAAACAAAAAACCACAATGTACCAAAACTAAACTTATTTAAAAAATTAACTGAAACCGAGAATTTGGTAATGAGTTGACTAAATGTCCTAGATAACCATTAAATGGACACTTCACACCCTTGTTTCGCTCAAGTGCTGGTATGTGCTGAATGTGTATGTATGTATGTATTGTACGTATGTATCCACTGCTTGCTGACTGTTAGCAGCGGTGACTAAACAAGCAGGGTACGGCAAGCGAGTACACGCTTTCACACCGTTTTTCGTGGAAAATGTGTATTGAATGTTTATCAGCGTTTTGTGAAGATTTTTGGGGGGAGTTGTCATAAATTATGATGATGAGTGTTATTATTGTTATTATTTTAAACAACAACAAATTAAACAACTAATTGAATTGAATCACTATAATTAAGATTTACCCCAAATAAAAGGTTTAGATCTGGTTATTTAAGATATTACTGATTCTAATTCAATAACTAGAGTTTTTACAATCGACAATAGTTCTTTGACTGAATTATTTTTTTGTCAACAAAAATTAACTTGCTTCTACAGTTGATCCTCGGCAGTTCTTTCTGTGATAATGGTTGACTTGTTTTTCAGGAAACAAACCATCTGATGTCCCACCTGGTTTTATATTGTCATTTTTCAATGTGAATATAGAATGTACCACCTCATGGGGTGGTTTAACATTCAGTGAAGCTGCCTCACTCAGTAAGTCTTTAATTTAGAACCCTTGAAGTATGTTCACTATGACAGTCAACTGTTAACCTCAGTAATTAGAGTTTAGGATGCAAATGTCCTCATGCTGCTTCACAAGCACAGCCCCCACCAGGCTGCTGAGTGACACTTGTGGGGGCAGGAGTGAGTGACAGCAGAGAGGAGCAGACAGGCTGACCAGATGGCAGGATCCGCAACGCCTGCCGTACGTGGCTTAATATTACATGTGAATGATTGGGGAGCTATAGCAAGAAATCAGTCAGGAGCAACTTTAGTCTTTCAGGTTTGATCAATACTGAGAGAGCATTTGGTGCTTCTTTGGGCTGTCACTTGTATAGCGCTTTTCTACCTTTTGGTACTCAAAGCACTTCACACTGTAACTCATCTACCTACGGATGACATAGCATAAGGAGCAACTGAGGGTTCAGTATCTTGGTCAAGGATACTTCGACATGGTCACACTGGCCGGGAATCGAAACCACAACCTCTGGGTTGGGAAATGACCACTCTACCACTGAGCCATGCTGCCCATGGGAGCAAACTTTGGGAGCAAACTTGAGGCAACTTTTCATCAGCTATCCATCTTATTCCTACCCTCCATGGGGCTTTGCGTGAAGTTGGTGTCTGACCTCCGGTATAGCAAAATCTGCGTTTTGTTAACATGGAAATTGTTTGTGCAAGTACACTTTCTATGACAGTTACAGACTTTAACAATGTGGGAACACCAGTTGTTGCATCTTAGAAGAGAAAACATTTAAATCCCGCTTCCTGCTAATGTAGCGGGGTAGGAGGATGACATAGAAAAGAAGCCAGTGACAAGGTAGAGTCACGTTTAACTACTTTCCAAACATCTGAAGTTACATGAGGCAATGAGTAATCTCAAAAGATCTGAGACATACCAGGACCTACTAAAGAAAGTTGGTTGCTTTTGTTCAAGTTGGACATAGTCTTATTTAGTTTCAGGCAGAAGTAGGAGCCAGTCAAACCTCCTACTTTTCCACTGTACGGTACCCACATGACTGGGACGCTTAATGTAAATTATGTCCATAAAATCCAAAATACTGTGGTGATCCTTCCAATAATTTCATAAGTTTACTAACACTAAAGTGAGAAATCTCCTCCAGTGGTTTGTCCCAATGCAAGCACACTAGCACAAAATTCATTGCGAGTATTGCGACATGCATTGTCTACAAAATGAAAATGAGCACTTATACAACATTGAGGTGGTCTTCTCAAATTATTCTTAGACTAATTTATCTGTGTTCCTCATTCCCGGCTAGGTGCTGGAAGCTTTAGCGAGTCACAACAACACTCTCTCCTCGTCCAGGCAGCCATTTGTTCAAAACATGTATCTTGTAGTCAGAGATTCAACGTCTTATGCTTGTTAGCACAACCACCAACAGCGCAACGAGTTCCCAAAACGTGCAAGATATTTTCAATGCAATGGGGGCTTATGATCGCTTAGAGAAGGGGGTGATAAAAAATTAGGCCTACTGCAGCAAATAAAATTATTTCGGGAAGTCTCTTAGTCACGCACATAATCATTACCCCATGAGAGCTCTCAGGAATAACGAAGATAGCGCTCAAATATTGCACCCAATGGTTCATCTGTACGGACGCAGTCAAGTCATCAAAGAGACATGCTGTCAGTTCATTAAACATTATACCAGTAAAACCTACAAGATACATTGCTTATCTTGCTCAACAAATGTCTATAATTACTAACTTAGGGCTACTGTGAATTGGACATTGACCAGAAATTGAGCATGGGGCATCTGCATTAAGCTATAAAAAACACTACACAAGGATGTCCATACAACCCAATCATTTGTATGTTGATCCTCAAGAATAATTGGTTGTATTCAAAATCATAATCTCTTAATAATCACAAGCACTTTGCTAATAGGAATTTCAGTAGTGCAGAGATGCGAGTTGCCACTTTCATTATACATTTTTCATTTTCAGGAAGTCTGATAGAATCAAGGAAATTACTTTCCATCCATTAAGATACCTCAGCTATATTGGTGCAGACATGAGAGGAACAGTTGTTAAAGAACTGCAGAGTGAGACTATTTTGCAATTATGAATATCAGCTTCTTTTTCAGGAAATACTTAGAAGTGAAGTTCAAATGACCAATCATCATCTCATTTCTTTCCGGTGACCCAGTACAATCGGAGTAACGAGGAAGTAGCATTAATGTAGTTCTCTATTAGGCCATTTCAAGACAGGTCCCCCGTGATGTTACGCATCATGATTTATTTAAAAAGACTTTGAAAAGGCTAAATGCAGAGACAAGAGCAGGAAATTGATGTCACAAGAGGTCACTAATAAGAAAGATCATGTCTGAGCTGCATCAAGTTTATTACATTATCAATTGCTTTTCTGCACTGTTTGTGTTTATGGGATTCCCTCTCAAGAGTATCTTTATCCTACACATCCTGTTTTTTTATCTTATCATCTCCTCACAGGTGTTTCATGGTAATATGGCCAACATAGTTTCATTATCAAATTATTATTCAAATACATATTACTTTTCCCAGTATGCCGGTTTCTTATGGAACAATGCCATGTGTGCAGGGGTTGCAGACAAGGGGAAAATATATTTCCTCCACCACAGTGTGTGGAGGTTGCTTTCATAAAATGCTGTTGTGGACTTGTACAGGCCAGACAACATGAATAGTGAGTGACCTCGGTCAATGCAGGTAGAAATGGAAAATGAGCGAGTAACCTGATTTAGTTGATGATACTGGTGAAAGGCTTTATACTTAAAGAGGAAGTCTACCCAAACATATTTTTTTGCAAGTATATGTTCTATGCAAGACCTCTCATTGAAACAAGGCATTCTGATAAATAAATATTGCGTTTGTGGAATAAGAGTTAATCCACCCCTTTTTAGCCATTTTAGGGGGCAGCCATTTTGTCACTTCTGTCGACTTAAAATGACATAACAACTGCTCAGGGCTCAGGTAACGACCAATCACGGCTGACCGTGATTGGTTGTTACCTGAGTTGTTACCTGAGCCGTGATTGGTCGTTACCTGAGCCCTGATCAGTTGTGATGTAATTTTCAGTCAACAGAAGTGACACAATGGCCGCCCCCTGAGATGGCTAAAAAGGGGTGGATTAACTCTTATTCCATGAATGCAATATTAATTTTCAGAATGCCTTGTTTCAATGAGTGGGCTTGCAAGATGGAGCACATAACACCAATTCTGGCCTCCCTTCACTGGCTCCCAGTGCATTTTAGGGTTCAATTTAAGATTCTCCTATTTGTCTATGAATCATTAAATGGCCTCGCCCCAGCGTACCTCTCTGAGCTCATCCACTCCTACACACCTTCCCACAGCCTCAGGTCTGTGAACCAGGCGCTGCTCGAGGTGCCGAGGACCAAGCGGAGCCTCAGAGGGGATCGAGCCTTTTCTGGTCTTTCCCTTTGGAGTGACCTCCCATTGGATGTTAGGCAAGCCCCCTCTCTGTCCACTTTTACAACCCGGTTGAAGACACATTTCTATTCTCTGGCTTTTGAGTCGACCTGAAATTTTCGGCTCTTTTCCGGTGTCTGTAGTTTTGCATGTTAATTTATTGATTCAACTTGTTGTATTATGGTCATTTTGTTTTCTGAGTATAAAGTGCTTTGTTACAACTCTAGCTGTTGTGAAATGCGCTATACAAATAAAATTGTATTGTATTGTATTGTATTGTATAATTAACGGGCAGCACGGTGGTTGACTGGTTCGCACGTCCGCCTCACAGTTCAGAGGTTGTGGGTTTGATCCCGGCCCCGGCCTCCCTGTGTGGAGTTTGCATGTTCTCCCCGTGCCAGCGTGGGTTTTCTCCGGGTACTCCGGTTTCCTCCCACATTCCAAAAACATGCATGGTAAGTTGATTGGACTCTCTAAATTGCCCCTAGGTGTGATTGTGAGTGTGGTTGTTTGTCTCTGTGTGCCCTGCGATTGGCTGGCAACCAATTCAGGGTGTCCCCCGCCTACTGCCCGAAGACAGCTGGGATAGGCTCCAGCACGCCCTGTCTCCTTGTGAGGAGAAACGGTATAGATAATGGATGGATGGATGTATAATTAACCCTTGTCAGACCTATGTCCCATTAAGCAAAAAAGAGCAAAGTTTCTCAGTGAGGCCACTTTTGTCCTGTCTGGAGGAAATCAAAGCCTGGATGGCACTGAATTTCTTGAATTTCAATGAAAAGAAAACAGAAGTCATGGTGTTTGGTCCCAGTGGCCTCTGTACATCCCACCCTGTCGACCTAAGTCCTCTGGCGCCTTATCTAAAGCCAACAGTCTTGAACTTGGGTCTTAAATTGGACAGTGATTTTAAATTGCACTGGCAAATGGGTGCTGTTGTTGAATCCATCTTTTTTTTTTTTTTTTTTAACTCTTAGGCAGTTGGCTAAGGTAAAGACCCTCCTTTCTCAACAGCACTTTAAAACAGTAATCCATGCCTTTGTCACATCTCGTCAGGATTACTTTATTTTGGAGAAGCCAATCCTCCCTGAAGCGTCTCCAGTTGGTCCAAAATGCTGCTGCATAGGAGAGCGCACATAACTCACACTCTGGCATCCCTTCACTGGCTCTCTGCACATTCTAGGGTTCTTTTTAGGATTGTTTTATTTGTTTTCAAATTTTTCAATGGGCTCGCCCCGCCTTACCTCTCTGAGCTCCTACTTACCTACGGACCTACTTAGTGCCTTAAGTCAGCAGACCAGATGCTACCGGAGGCCCTGAGGACTAACCGGAGGCTCAAAAGGGATCAAGCCTTTTCCATTGCCCGTCCTTCCTTTTACAGTGACCTTCCGTTAAACGTCAGGCAAGCCCCCTCTCTACCCATCTTTAAAATTCATCTTAAAACACATTTTTTTCTTTTGGTTTTGCATGAGACTCAGTATTATATGAGTGTTTTGTGATGTTTTACTATTTTTATATAATTCATTTGTTTTAACTACCTTTATTGTTGTATGACAACACTTGGTATGCAGAAATGGTGGTTTTAGAGTGCTCTATAAATAAAGTTGAGTTGAGTTGAGTTGAGTTGAGTTGAGTTGAGTTGTTGAGTTGAGTTGAGTTAATAGAGCATGTTTTTAAGTACCTTCTTAAACAGTTACATTTATTTTCCAAGCTATATTTTTTTCTGAATTGTGCAAAACAAAACCTATGTATGTATTATACACCTTCATCTCAACCCTTTGTATTCACTGTAGCTAGTATAAGAAAGTTGGCAGATTGGAGACAATGAGGAAAATTATGTGTACCGAAGTCCACTTTATTCGTAGTTGAGAAGTGAAATGACACTCTTATTAGAACAGGAAAATCTTTAGTTTTCTATGCTGAGTATGATTTTAGCATAGGATATTTCCTTCAAAGACAGCAGATGGTGGGAGAACTAGCCAACAACACTTGACTAAACATACTGCCACTAATTTCCTTTCAATAATACATCAGACAAAGCCTGTGCCCTTTATATTCTCTTCAAATGTGAAGTCTAATAAGACTGCCGCGGAATCTACAATCGTGCCACTTAATGGAGTGAATGAAATGAAGTGCACCGAAATTGATGTGCGTAAGGTTTTGCTGACAGCATTACGGAATACACTAATAAATTATAATAAATTATAAATTCACAAACAAAACAAAGCAGTGGGCTAATACTACTAATGCACGTGGGTCACCCAGTGTAATGAATAAGAAAATGTATATTCACTGTAATTATTACCCTCTGTAATTAACAAAGATTATATACGATAAGAGATCTTTATCATCTGGAAACAATTTATTGCATGGGTACATCATAAAGCAGTTTTCTTACTGGATGTGATTCAGTTTTTAACTTGTAGTTGATGTCTGTAAAACCATTGATTAGGTTTTAAACTAGTACATTAGTGAACCTTAAGCTTATTAAAGTTCAGCCATCAGATAGTCAGCAATGAGCATAATGTTGGTTTGTCCACGCATTTATTCTTTTGACAACCTTGAAAGGCTCATGATCTCTTGGCTATGGCTAACGTGGTTGCAATGTCAGACTCTCATAAAACACTGGTATTAAGCAAAAGGCTGACAAAGAATAAAAACTATTTAGTGATTTCTTTACGCCTGCATTTTACAAACAGCATAATTCTGAATAATGTCCAGTCAGCTTGGTGATATTGATCCATCTCTCTGTCTATGGCTGGTCCTTAAATCTAACACATGGCTGCCGGAGTGAAATATGGTTGGTACTATTGTATATATAAGCATTCATTATCTACAGAGGTAGGCTGAGCCTGACCTGAAGTGTGTGGTGAAACTTTGTGGTATTAAATATTGGACTTTTACAGCTTCTAAACCCAAACTGACTTAAGGGAATTTTAGTTTGAAAATTGATCGATCCATTTTTACACCACTTCCTATATCTCATAAGGGTGACAGAAAAGCTGAAGTCTATCCCAGCAGTCTAAAGCTTGGTTCACACGGCAGGATAATCAGCCCGATTTTAGCCCCGATCTTCCCGCCCGACAATCGTAGGTCGAGGCCAACTCTCATAATGGCTGCAAAAATAATCTTATCAGATAATCCTTCCTTGTGTGGTATGTTCAGCCTGATCTCGGTCGCTCGGAAGGGCATCCAACCTCAAATCGGTGATATTCAACATGGCTCGACTTCGCACTGTGTGTGCTAAGTGCACACTGAATTTATATCTGCATTATTCGAATTTATATCTGCATTATTATTTTTGTTATTATGTCAGCGTTACCTCCACTTGCACTGAGCTGCTGCCTCCTCCCAAGTAGTAAACCAAGTGCACAATAAACAAAACATGTAATTTATACTCAATGGAACTTTATTTCTGTCTTGTTTGTTTTCCACACCTCTTCCCATGTACTGTAGCTCTTATTTGTTTGTCTTCATTTGCCTCAATAGTGTGTGAAAGCCATTCAGTTTCAGCCCATGTCAAACAGGCAAAAGCAAAGTAAACACTTTGATTTATGAAATTGAATTGCTATGCCAAGTATAGACTTAGTTACTTCAGCTTTCTTTGCCAAAATGCTGAGATTTGGTCACATTTCACCACAAACAATTACCTGGTTTGAATTTTTGAGAGTCACTTTTATGCACAATTACAATAATGTTTGTAAACTCCAAGATATATTAAAAAGTTCAATACGAATATAAATCAAATTAAATATCAGACCTTAATGTTAACTGTAAATGCAAGAGCAAAATCTGTGTACATTAACAATAAAGTGTGCTATCTGTACTGTTTTAAGGATTAGAGTATCTCCTCATAAAATGCACTAGCAAAGAAATTAAACAATAGACAAAGATCAAAAGGTCTGAATGCATACTATTTAATTTCATACTCTACTATCATTAGGGTAACTTACCAAGATAACATTAGCAGAGGAAATCCGATTGGAACATACCCAAATGACATCTGTCCATCTGAGGGCCTGTCAAGACCAAATGGGACAGAACAGCCCTGCAGCAAGCTGGTGCTTCTGCTTCCTGAGACCAATCATCTTTGAACATGATTCGCCACCATATGGGACTCATGGTTTCATCTTGCATCAGACTTTTTTGGAAGTGGTGGTGAAATAACAATGTCACAGCTAGGGTTGTTCGATTTTACCTAAGAAAATCCCAATCATTTTCTCTCTAACCTGATTTTACGATTACGATTTCTTTGTAAAAATAAAAAATAATGAAAAATGAAGTATTTTGAATGTCTTTTATTTAAACTTAATTTTTCTTTCTTTGAACTCAAAATGCCAGTCAATTTAACTTAATACACACAGAACAATCCATTTGGATTAACAGCATTTTACTTACACAATAGATTTCAGATCTATTCTTAATTAAACCAATAATGAAAGAAGAAAATGCATATACCATCTGAAACGAAATCATCAACATGAGAGAAGGTAGACAGTCAAGTCTGTAAACCAAACAGTCTGTCAGCAAGTAATTTTGCCAACCAGCTAGTAACTAGCCTTTCACCTTTCTCCCTGGTCTTACTTAAACATAAATCAATGATTAGTGCAAAATGGTCACTCAATAATACAATGCACTGTCAAGCTTGAATACGGATGCATAGTCCGGTTGGACCAGAGGTCCGTTGTAGAGGAGAAAAAAAGGGACGCCTTTCAGGCGTTAAGTAAGTTGCTCACGGGTTGTATTGTACATGCGGGGCATACACTACTATTAACTAAACGCTCACTTGCCTGAGAAAATAGCAGAATCGCCGGTAGCCATGGATGTTGTTGTTGTTGTCGTTGTTGTTGTGCTTACATGCTTGTGGGAGGAAGTGGAAATGCAGAGGAAACTATGGTGGCTTAGATACACCAAAAATTAAAAAAAATTGAACGTGCCAATTTGAACGTTTTTAAGATCGTTTTATCCAGAAGATTCGGTTTCGGTTCAAAATCGCTTCATCGAGCAGCCCTAGTCACAACACTGCAGAGAAATATGCAACAGAGCCGAGACAAGTCAAACAGCCAAAAAGCTGAAAATTTCAAAGTTTACTGGAAAGACATGCTTCAAACGTGGAGCGCAATCATCTATTTCAAGACCTATATGCGAGTAATGTTTTATGTTGGGTCAAAAATCAACCTTACAGGCCCATACACAGGTGCCAGATGAACACTTGTATTAAGTATGACTGGCGGCCATGACAGCCACCGACATACTGTTCATGTCTACACACGCAGCATCGTGGTCAAGTCAATGACACTTTTGACATTTGGATTTCTTCATTTATCACACTTTTTAAATTGAAGTCTGGGTCGGTCCTTTTTAACACAATAATTGGGTCAAATTTAACCCCCAAATAGTTATTTTTGACCCAACTGTTTCTAGAGTGTGTTTACAAACTAAATTAATCATTATATTGGTAGTTGTATCAATATTCTGCCTCTGATCTTAGCATTGATTGTACATATAAGTAGACAATTACCTGACATAAATCCATCCATCCATTATCGATACCGCTTCTCCTCACAAGGGTTGCGGGGAGTGCTGGAGCCTATCCTTGCTGTCTTCGGGCAGTAGGCGGGGGACACCCTGAATCGGTTGCCAGCCAATCGCAGGGCACACAGAGACAAACAAACATTCACACTCCAATCACCTTACCATGCATGTTTTTGGAATGTGGCAGGAAACCGGAGTACCCGGAGAAAACCCACGCAGGCACGGGGAGAACATGCAACCTCCACACACGGAGGCCGCCAGAGCCGGGATCGAACCCACGACCTCTGAACTGTGAGGCGGACGTGCTAACCAGTTGCCCACCGTGCCGCCCACCTGACATATATAACAGGGTTATTTAATTTTACACTTGATAGGTTGACAGGCATTCCAGAGACCCAACTATTGACCCAACACTCAAAAGCATGTAATGCATATAATGTGACACATTATGGAAAATGTCATTTTTATTTGCTTGTACTGACCCAACTATTGACCCAACTATTGACCCAATAGTTGGGTCAGTACAAGAAAATAAAAATGACATTTTCCATAATGTGTCACATTATATGCATTACATGCTTTTGAGTGTTGTCTGAGACAAATAGATGATCGTGGTATCAAATTTCTAATTTGGGTGTTGAAAAAATGAAGATTAGGAAAACCCCGAGCCACTACATGTTAACTACTTCCCATTTCAAATGCATCTATTAAGAAATACATGTTTACACTTAAAACAAATTCTCTAGGTATCTAGACTTTGCCTTTTGGTTGAGCATTTAAATACTGGAAGTGAGAGGAATGTTGTTTGAACTCTCAAGGACAAACAGACATGAAACATGAAGCTGGATGGTGGACACATTATCAATTAAAGTGATTTGACCTTGTAACCCCTCAATTACTGGACTATCACCATCTGCCAGACCGCTCAACCCATTTAATTTAGTTAATCTCATCCCATTTACATCACATGACATTACAATAAAATATCGGCATAATAAATTCTTGTCCTATCATATCTGCTGCCATTGATATATTTCGACTGTTGGAGTAGAATATTAACACTGCTACAGCCATAAATAGGAAAGGACTGTTAAAATATTAGACACTTTTCAAAGACTCATAAAAGACTCAAAATGACCTGACCTCATTGAGTGCCCAAAACTCACACTCGAGTCAATGACAAGGTGTTTTATGTAAATGAAATTCCTCAAGGGCATTGGTAGCTGTTAGAAGGTACAGAAGTCATCGCAATCTAAACTAGACGATATGCACAGTACAGTAGACTCACTCACCTTCAAGGAGTTCAAGCACTCTAAATTCTAATACCAATCTATATAGTATTATATATGTTGTTAGTCCAGAACAATTTTTAAAAAAGAAAAATAAGTGTACTGGTAAGTAAACATAATAGCCTTCAAATTGTGCCTGTTATTATCCCAATGAAACCCTAGAAATAGGAAAAACGGTGCTGTATTTTAAGTGAGAGCGAGATATTCACAAAAAGTGCAGCAGTATATCTATCAAACAATAATGTGCATACAGTAGTCAACAATTTAAACAAGTGTCTTATCCTCACAAAGGTCACGGATGAACTAGAGTCTACCCTAACTGGCTGGCCGAGAGGTGGGGTCCACCCTGGACTGATAGCCAGCCAAGCACAGGACATTTGTGTAAAATCCGTTCAACAAAAGGTTGTTGCACACAAAATTGCTGGCTAAAAGAGAAAACAGGTACTCCCAATGTGCATTCTATTACAGGAGAAATGACAGGTCTTTAATACCAAAAACAAAACATGTGACAAACCACAAAGCCCCTGCAGCTGCAGAAAAACCAATTAGCATATTGGATTTTCCTGTGAAATGCCTGCAGTGTTTATTGTTCACTCCACATTAACGCATCTTTTAATTACCATTTGTCAACGGTGCCGAATTCGGAACTATTTATGCATGGTGCTTATGGGAAGTAAAACTTTTCCCTCATTTCTTTTAGCAGGCTTTTATTTCTTTTAAGATATGGGAAGTAACCCTCTTGATAAATGGTTCTTACAAATTATGATTTTGAATTAATTAAAGGAGGCCAGAATGGAGGACTCCATGAATAAAACTGTCATCACAGAGACAGAGGTCTCTATATTTGTAGACAGCACAGCTGTGCACGAGCGTGAAGATTGGCGTATCCTGATTTTCGTGACACCTCGATGAGCTGATTTGGGAATTTGGTTCTTCTCTCCTAGTCATCCTGGACGTTCCGGCATACCGAGGGTGTTTCCTTCAAAATGCGGCCAGCTCACCTAACAATGCAGTGGCTGAAATTTGACTAAAGCCTGGTTCAGACGTCGAGATTTTAAAATTGTCGCCCGATTTCCAAACTCTGAGAGACCCCACACATGACAAGAAAAAATCGCAGAATAACAGTTTTGACCATACTGTGTGTGGCCGTATGCAGCCACACGGCATGAGCAACACATCAACACACAAACCCATTCGTTCACGGAATATTCTCATGTCAGACGGAAAATCTCGCAAAACCCCTCGAGATTAAACGAGACTTCGGAGTAAACAAACCTGGCAGATGAAGAGGCAGCAGGTGTCTCAGATATAGTCTTGTCAGTGGCGCTGGTTTGTGGATTATTTTTAGCGAAAAAAAGTGACAAAAAGAAAAGACGTTGGGCTCTGTTGTGCCATGACTGTTTTCATTTTGGATTCCAGCAGGCTCCCTCGACGCCCCGTCACCTCGTTTTCTGATTGGCTGCACATCAGTGTCAACTGGATGCAAGCTCGTTTGTCCTCGGGGCACACCACACATGGTGCAAAATCGAGCCAAAACAATCCAACATGTTGAATATCCCGATATGAGATCGGATGTCCTCCGGAGTGGCCGAGCTCAATCTGAGCACACCACACATGGCAGGATTATTTGATAAGATTATGTTTGGAGGGGAGATTCGGGGCTAAAATCGGGCTGATAATCCTGCCATCCGAACCGGGTTTATGATACGTCTACTGGAACCATTTCTAACTATAGGCGCAGGGAGTGTAACGCGATTTTGATAAATTTGACTGAAGAGCATGCAGACAGATTCTGCATTCCGCTGATATGTATGGCAACATCAAATATGACAACAGTGAGCATGGAACCAATGTTCCCTCTAAGATGTGCACGAGCAATTTTGCACAACTCTTAACCCTCTCAACGTATAATGTACACAGCGCATTAAAAAATTCCAACGTGAACTATATTTACATTTTGTATTTTGCTTTTCTTCTCGCATATAGGATTTGAAAAGTTCCTTCGGCACGTGGTTGACTGAGTGGGGAAGAAAAAAGAGAGAAAAGACTGAAATGCACGGCGAACACCCATATCGTGTAATCAACGTGACGGAGAGGCTCTGTCAATAATAATTGAGCAACACAAGGCTACAGTCATTCCTTCATTTCCACATTTCCAGTTTAATCTTGAAACAGGACACCACACCATTCCCTCTTGCCTTACAGTTGAAGTAGTGCGACTGAGGGTGCAAACTCTATACTTCCACTTACACGTCCACATACATTTTTGAGACAATCGGTCATGTTTTTAATTCAATACGAGGCAAACGGACGGGCCACCTTCAGACGTGACTATCATCCAAAATATTGCGAGTTTCATTCTAATACTTTCAGAGAAGGATAATCACTTGCCTACACTTACGCACATTAATTTGGGTGATAATCGATTATATTTTAGAGTTGCGATAAAAGTCTCATTGGAGGCTCGCAGGCTGACTGCATTGACAGTCATTGCGCTGTTAATGTCTCTTCCCCCCCCTGTCTCCTAGGAAGAACATGACAGTAGGAGTGATATCTAAATTATGGGAATACTTGACGACGCCATCCGACATTTTTCTTGCACAATAGACTGGGAAGCAAGCCCGAAATGAACAGTCTAGTGTACATCACAGGGATTACGTGAAGTGGTCCAAACTATCCAATATGGCTGCAGACAGGGTGTGTCACTGTTTTTCAAACTTTTTTGAGTCAAGGCACATTTATTTCATTGAAAAAATCCCGCGGCACACCACCATCTGAAATTGGGAAAATAAATGCTTATTTTAACAATATAAATGTTATATTGTTTTTATAAGTATTTATTAACATTGAAGAATGACGTTATGTTATAACGTCTTGAATAGGAATTAAATAAGCACAAAGAAAAAAGTATTTTATGATGGTTCATATTGATACTTAGTGTGAAACATGGGCCCGTTTGGATAAACATGGGTCAGTAATTCACTTGTCTCCAAACAAAGACGATTAGCTACCTGCTGCTGCTGCTGCTGCTGCTGCTGCTGCTGCTGCTACCTGCTGGTATGGAAGAGTACTACAATGTAATAAAGACATGATTAAGCTGCCAGGCGCTAGACCGCACAGGCACACAAATGAGATGATTTCCCGCGTTACACTGCTTGAAAAACACTGGGGTATGTCATTGTTTTGATACTTAATCATCTTAAATCTTTTTTCAGCAAATCAGATGCCATTGTTGTTCGCACTTTTATTCCTTATACACACTGACTAATCGATTGCTGGAAAATGAATTTTAACCGGTCTGTTTCTTTAATATGACAAGGCTGGTGGCTACCACTATGAAGATAAAATTGCATGGGGAGTCTTTAATACTGTACATAGCAAGGATACACAGGAACTGGTATTATTATCACTGTGATTATTTTAGAGGAATTTTATAAATAGCCAAAGAGGCATAATAAACTGCAAAATACATGCACTGAATGAACATCCTTCAACATTTTGTAATACTTTCAAGCAAAGCTGAGCAAGTTCCACACTCACATTTACTTGTGTAAAAATAATGATAAAAATGAATGTTCCAGCGTACATTCTCTCTACACACTCAACCAGAACTAATTAGGTTATTCATCATTGTCTCAGTAAACTACTTTACTTTATATAGTGTGCTTGTAAATCTGAAGCGTTATACTCACATTTGCTAAAGTAAGTTTTGACTAGTATGTTGTCTTCTGTCTTAACCGATACAGAGCAGGGAGAGTGGGATAAACAGAAGTGGACACAAATGGGAGCAGACAAACCGGGTGGGAGTGGCATCGCTTTCAATTAAATTACAACATTTTTCTTTCTCCTCGCCATCTCTAGCAACCTCCCCTAGTGAATACACAAGCATGGCCCAGTAAAGTGCAGGCAGTATCGGTGGGAGTGAGATCTCAAGGCCAAGAACTCTCCAGATTCTTGTGTCGTTAAAAAAAAAAATGGAAGGGGGGACATGATATTGATTTATACATACTGTGCATGCAGATTATCCAGAGTATGTTCAAACTGGGTGGCTTACTGCATGTGTCTTTATCATCAATATTTAATTTTTTTCTCTCAAAATAAAGCACTTTGGTATAAAGAATGATGAGCATTAAAGATGCAGCTCAACAATACATAACATTTACACGGGAGGGATTATAAATGGTTTTATGTAGGTTTTATTTATGGGTAGCCTACAAAACAAATGGCCAAAAACAACAATGTAAATGCGCCATTCACCTATTACAATCAGGCCTTGGATCATGCACCTCCTGCATGAGGTGGGAGTAAGTCACCTAGTAATATGTAATAAATTGCAAATACATTCGTCGTAACCCCCCGTTGAGCAAGTCTCAAATTACTGTGATTAAAAAAAATCTATCGGGTCAAGTCATGAATTGGTTTAAGCAAGTCACACAATCTTGTTCAGTCACAACATATGATTTTTTTTTCACTGATCACAACACAAAGTAAATTTTCACCTGTAAAAGAAATGAACAAAAACTTACAGTACTACATGCTTTTTTATAAAGTGTAGCTATATTGTTTAGAAGGTCTTTGTCCAAGGTTTGCATTTGAGTTGCAAACCTTGCATGTTGCCATTCTTTGTCATGATTTCATCAAAAACAGACAACTGTGATTTGTTTAATGTATTTTAACAATTAAAATTGTTGAAAAATATTACTTTGTCTAGTTTTCATTTGTTAATGTGTGTGCATAAGTTTAGGCATTTATGCACATATTTGTACACATTTATTTGGTATATATGCATGTGTGTTTTGCATATTCACGTTAAAAAAAAACAGTTGGCCGATAAGGTTATTATATCATAATTTGTGGCAATAAAATATATTTTGGAAAGAATATATTACTTTGTTCCTTTCAAGTGAACTTTCAAATGCATATTCATTGTAAAATGTATTTTCTATACTTTAACATAATGTAAGTTTACAGAGAAGCACCAACTGTAAATATTTTCCAATTGTACCAAGGAATTTTTTTTTTTTTAAGATTGACTGTGATTTTTGGGCATGTGCAGTGGCCAAAATTCTCTGAATGCTGCCATTACAGATTTGGAAGCAAGAAGCGACGGACGTTGACATTGGTAAGAAAAACTCAAAAGCCTGCATTTTGAGAACCTTATAGTTAGTATAAAGTCATTTTGGTTTTTAACCATGTAACTGTCTTTGGGTTACTTCAATTTTTTTTACGTTTAGCCAGTATTTTATTATTTTTCAGTGTAATTCAAGTCAAAGTCAAGTTGAGTCGCATGAATGTTAGGTCAAAGTTAAGTCCAGTCTTTTAAGCAAGTTGTAAGTCATAAAGCTGGCGACTCGAGTCACCTACTTTTGGTATTCACACCCTTTAGAGGTACATTTTGAGTTGGCTAAATGCCGGTACTCATGAATCGATTCAGACATGTCTCAAACAACTTTGAGCCTACACTTGCATGCAGGGCCAGCGGTCATCCTAAAACAATGCTGAGCCCACTAGAGCAAATCCTATACTGCTTACCCTAGGCTAATAGTATATACAGGTATAATACTTGACTCTAACACTTGCTTGTCAACAAAGTTTCACTTTATTCACCAAGCAGATGTTAGCAAAGTCTTCCTTCGACATCACAATCCTCATCACCTTATCCGGGGAAGGAGATAAGACTGATATACTCCAATACTACCTGTTTACAAAGATTTTTGCCAGTTTGTAAAAACTGCAACATTCTTTGTTGTTTGCCTTTTTTTTCTCGTCATTCTATATTGACATGTCCAAGACAGACATGATGAGCTGCTGCAGACACAGGAAAGACCTTAGAGCCTGATACTTGCTGCTTTTTTCAAAGCTGCTGAAGGAGTTGTTCCGGGCTCTAACCTCTTGTCCCCTGATACCCATAGAACATTGCATTTTGTGTTTCTTGACTGCATGAGTAAGTCTATTGTCTATAAAATGCTCTAAACACGCTTGTTGAAATTTGCAAACCAATTTATTCAGCTTTACTGTTTTTCACAAATTCAATCCCTTTGCATCCAAATAGTGTGAAGAGGAAGTGAAGAAAAGAACAGCATGTGGAAATCCAAACACTCCTACCACCACCGCCACACTCTCACTCAGAAAATAACAGGCACATTTCAACCCTGTGATTGAGACGGGCTTGGTTATGCCAGACACTCAGTTAGAATTTGCCATTTGGACACTTTTTTTATTGAGAAAAAAGTCACTACTTTCCACCCAGGCCCACATCATATCTGCTCAAGACCCCCTCCTCAGTAGGAGTCGACAATAGATCTAACACAATCAGGTGTGTAGAGAGCAGTTTCTATCAGATATATCACCAAGACAAATTGAGCCATAACGAAATAGAGAATAATATTATCAATTCTTCATGAAACCTATTCGGCTGGCAGCACTTTGGGCGAGTTCCGGCTGACACTGGTACTCAAATGTTATAACTGGTTGTTTGCGTGATGTATCAGTTGCTCTGCAGTTGCTATGGTCCTTTTATGCTTTGTCCTTTATGATGTCATACAGGCTTGAAGTCTTACAGTTTAAATCTTTGAGTTACACACTGACACATTGTCAGTACGTCAAACCTTCTTGGAGTGAGGATGCACTCTCTTCCCATCCTGATCTCTGTTGTTACTTTGTTTTTACTGTATTTTTTCTTGATAAAGACTTTTTACTCTTCAACGTCCGTGTCATATCTGCGAATGGGTCCAAATCCCGATCCTCAAATGACATCAAACCCATAATGTCATAAAAGAAAGCAAGCCCTTGGTGAAGCCGCTTTAACCATGAGGCTACAAGTTACTAGCTTGGAAATCCAGACTCATTGCAGGTCCGTCCTCCGTCTGCGGCCTGGCCTTGGATGTAAAACCATTGCTATCATGGCTTGGTCGGACTTAAAAACCTTGTGAAACAGGAAAAAATAAGAAAAAATATACACGAGGTATCTTTGAGAGAGATTGTGTCGGATTAATTACAAAAGCTATAGGACATTATTATAAAAGTTTGTTTGGAGTATTAGTGACCCATCGCAACAACTTCCGCTCCTAAATCGACTTTCAAAACCAAAAACAAGCAGTAGAAAAATCCAACAAGTTCAACTCCAAAATCCAAAATTGAGCAGGGTTTGTTGTTGCGGTCCATTCCCCTTGTTCATGCTCGCTGCCACCGCCGCCGTAAACTCTTGGTGCTAGTTCACATGTTTCATCCTCAAATGTTTTATCAGATTTGACGTATTGAACCTGGCCACTTTAGTTCCACCTCTTGCAACTAATTTTGCACTTAGCTGTTGTACTCGCTGGAGTTTCTATGTTGAAGTACAGGAATTCCATATCGCCGCTGGCATTATTTCTCTTGTACCTCACTGTTTTATTTTTCTCTCAACATGAAAAAGCAGCCCCGCCATTGGTTAAGAGCGTCCGCTCTGGGCCAATAGCGACGGCTAATACTGAACAGTCACCACACACCATTGCCGTGAATGAGCAAGATACAAGGCACTGCATTCAATGTAAAATGAGCAGGGTTTGTTGTTGCGGTCAATTCCCCTTGTTAATGCTCGCTGCCGCCGCAAACTCTTGGTGCTCGTTCACATGTTTCGTTCTCAAATGTTGCATCAAGTTTAACGTATTGAACCTGGCCACTTTAGATCCGCCTCTTGCAACATTCGCTCTAGCTGGAGTTTCTATGTAGTTACATATCACCAACATTGTATCTCCTGTACCCCACTGCCCCCCCCCCCCCCTCCCCCCCCACACACACACACATGAAATAGCAGCAGGGAGCAAGATATAATGCGCTGCATCCAACGTTCTTTACTAGTACAGCATCGGGAAATGGCATCGGCACGTTATTTGTACGTACTCGCAGATACCGATACCAGTGTTTTAATGTGGTATCGGTATACTGCCCGATATCAGTATCGGAACAACACTAATGATTATGCAGACTGGAGCAAACCAGGGGACATCAAGATAATATTTAAGATTGAGTATATACTTGAGTATAATACTCTGCCGTTGTATTGCAAAACTTTTTAACTTAAGATGTTTTCATTTTTTATAAAATAATTATTGCAAAATAATGCAAAGTTATTTTTAGGAAACAAAGACTTACACTTCCGGGTCGTTTAAATGTATACGCTGGTAGATATTTTTACTTTCTAAAGACGTCCCACACAAGGACATACTTCGCAAGCAAAGGGATAAGGTACTAAATGTGAACAGTTAGTTAACGGGATGGAGGGACGGACCGTTCCGGCCCCCAGGACGGACTGCCCAGCTCTGGAAACTAAGTCTCGACCCCCCCCCCACGCATCATTTTGAAGGTTATGTGCTGCTTCTGTATGTTTTTTTTCTTTTGTCTTTGATGGTTACATTTTTTGTGGGTGTAACTCTGAGAATTGCTGCTGTTACTATCGAATTTCTCTTACGGGATGAATAAAATATCTATCGATCCATCCCCCATCCATCCATCTACAGTTTCCTCAGCCTTGACAGAAAATGTCAGAAACTGATCAAAGAAGAAGACGATACACAATTTGATCTCAAGCAGTGTTATAAACATTAATCCAAAGATATAGTATAACAATATAATGAGGTGTCTGGATATGGATGCTGCAATTTCGTAATCACTGTCAGTCGACAGTTATGAACTATCCCATTGATATTTTGATGGTAGAATGTGAGGATAAGCAGGAGTGGGATTCCGTCAACTTCATCTTGCCTTACTGTTTTGTTTTTTAACATGTGAGTCATGCTCCTAAAGAAGGAATGATGCCAGTACAATTGTATTTAGACAGATGTGACAGAGCGATATCTGGTCGCTCTTCTCCTCTTGTCAGGACCTTTCCCAGCTCACTCTGACCACATTTTGTTCAGAGCTCCCTCATTAGCTGAAAGCCGGTTTTGTTTAAAAAGACAACAGCTTCTAATTAGCCACAGAGGGACTCGAGACATTTCATTGGAAGGACGTGAAATGTGCAGTCAAAGTACACGTGAGTACTTGATGTTACTGATATCCACCATTGGAGGAGGAATGATGAGTCAGTACTCCCACATCAAAGGGTGAATTAGTATGACTGGTTCTGTGTAGGAAGTGACAGACATGCAGGAAGAACAACAGCAGCATTTGAAAGATGCTAACACAAACTCACTGCAAACTGGTGAGAATATGACAGCATATGTGAGACAAGGGAATCTACTGGGCATACGCTATGCAAATCAAGTCCTATTTCATGTCAGCCAACTCACTTTTAAATCCGTACTGATTTCAAGTCTTATAGTCTGTGGGTCCTGTGGATTTATCATGTCGTTTGATGACCCAGTAAAGGGGTAGGAGTCAAACCTTTGTTAAAAAATAATAAGAAAATATCAAATTTTACTACGGTGGCTTTTCACACTTTGGAAATGTGCACATTATTTCACAATATTGTATTTTGTTCTATCAATAACTGCCCAGCCTAGGCAAGACGGCGATATCTGTCTTAACCAATGAGAAGAGCACTGTACTATCGGTGGTCACGTAGCACAATAAAAGTAACAAAAAAAAAACAACAAACTCAAAAGATGGCCGAAATGTTATCGAGCAACAAAGAATATTGTGAGAAATGTTGCTATATGGGGGCGGTCGACTGGTTAGCACGTCCGCCTCACAGTTCAGAGGTCGTGGGTTTGATCCCGGCTCCGGCCTCCCTGTGTGGAGTTTGTATGTTCTCCCCGTGCCTGCGTGGATTTCCTCCGGGTACTCCGGTTTCCTCCCACATTCCAAAAACATGCATGGTAAGTTGATTGGACTCTCTAAATTGCCCCTAGGTGTGATTGTGAGTGCGGATGTTTGCCCTGCGATTGGCTGGCAACCAATTCAGGGTGTCCCCCGCCTACTGCCCGAAGACAGCTGGGATAGGCTCCAGCACGCCCCGCGACCCTTGTGAGGATAAGCGGTATGGATAATGAATGAATGAATGTTGCTATACGTGTATCTCACCTGCAAATAAATCCACTCAGATGCTAAATAAGATTTATAGAATTTGTGCTTCTGTGGCAACATTTCGTGGACAGTCAGGCCAAAATTGCACAAAGTTCGTGCAAGCACACGCTGTAGACATCCAAACCTATGGTGACACCGTGGCATCTCCGATGCCCATACCAAGTGACGCTGGTTTCTATAATGCTGGGCACTTTACCCTTTTTGCCGGTCCGTCCTCTGCCCGTGACCTGGGTACCCTTCCGTCCTTGTCCCTCCCTCCTTATTCCTAAAAATGATCTTCCTGCGACCCCGTCCATCCTCATCCTTTTAAAGCGCTTTCGTCTTTACATTCACTCGGTGCAAAACCGTAATGCCAGTACAGTACTTGCAAGTAGTGTCGGCCAGAGTGTTGCTTGTGAGAGAGTTTCACCCAGTTAAAGACATATTTGTATGGAGTGCAAAATGTTAATTATGTAAAGTTTTCATAATATCTTGTGTCCCTTATTCCATGATACAAGTTATTTTTTCTTCTCCGAATAATAATTAAATGAGAAATACAAAGTAGAACATGTGTTCAGTGTTAACTAGGACATCACAATTTTCAATCAAATTTATCCATACACGTAAATGATAGCAAATATGCTCCAAAAACATGAATGATGTTAATCCCTTTCAGATCTGCAAATTAACATAAAATGCACACAGTTGGTATGTCATTTTTTTAAGTGACCGTCTATAAAGGATCCTAACCGGGTGGAATCATCAACAATGACAGAGTGTTGTGTCCAATATTGTTTTTATTTAACACATGAACATACAATAAAACAATCATTCCTAAATAATGTATTCATTTGAGGGACACCACTATGTACAGTGCAAAGAGCCGACTCTTGTACTGTGGTAGCACAGTACGAGTCATTAGCTTTGACTTTTCTGAATATTTAATTGTGCAGGGATGAGTTTGGAATTTATTATTTTTTTATTGGTTGTTTCTCTTTCAGTAATGCTTTCAATGTTTTATGTGAAGCACTTACAATTGTCTTGTATTTGAAATGTGCTCTATAGATACATTTGCCTTGCCTTGCGTTGCCTTTAATTGTGCAGTTTATGCCCATCTTTACTGGAAGAAAATAGCACACAATATTGTTGTGGTGAAAGTCAATTTACTGCACAGGAATGAAAATGAAAATTGCAGTATCTTTTAATCAACACTGTAACCTTTTGACAAAAATATACATGTCAAAATTTAAGAAGGGTGAGCACCATTTTTGGTTTGTGCTGTATCGAGTCGGCATCTATAAACACGAATATGAACATAATGTATAAAATACTTTAATACATTACATACATTAATACATTTCTGGTGGATTTAAGGATTTGTTGTTTGAATAATGGACAGTGCATGGGTCTCTAAAACTGATGCTAAAGTACCTTAAAGCCTGCCTGCTAATTGATAGAGCACTAATTGCTGATCAACACAGTCCCTCAAATTCTTCAACTTTCTTTTTGTGAACCAATAGCCACTCTCACCTTAGGGCAAAATTCTTTGGAACTTTTCTTTTGGGGAACATTTCTGTCATAATTTGATGTAATTTAATGATTACTTCATAACAGCTGGTGGACAAGTGGGAAATAACTGGTCAACAATGGTAGGACTCTGCTAATTCTGTACCACAGCAACATTTCTGCTATTTTTTTCCCACGGGTGCAGTTGAGCCATGAATCACACCTTCACAATATGAGAAAATATAAGGTTAGATTGAACGACTCCCTTCAACACCATGTAGGCTACGGTGAACATACCTGTCAACACCGGGGTGTACTGAATCTTACGAAAGTTGCAATTTGCCTTCACATATCTGTATATAAATTAATTTTAAATTACACATTATTTTTGAATGGCTGCTGTCACGTGAACGGAAATCGGTGATGCATTCCCTACGTGTTTGAAAAGGTGTTTCCACGTGTACAAATTACGCCGAAAGTGTAAAACTTGACAGGTATGGGTAAAAATCACAGGGCTTTGTTATGGATCCTTGAGCAATGTGTGAAGTGCATCCATTCATTTTTATTACTTGTGCATTCATCTTCCACATTGGCCCCAACAACTTGTCATACAATAACAGAAGAAGGATGTCATAGAATGGAGTAAGAACAATATCAAAAGTGACAGAGTAGACTATTGTGTGATAGGCAGCAATGAATATCCGGCTAGGGTTTTCATTTGTTCATAGTCTCAGGGGGTGATCATCATTGCACTGATAATCTCAGCAACCCATCCCCCCTTCCCTCTTGTGTGACATCAGGGAGGATTGTCCCTCCTTTGAATGTAACAATACATGTCCTCCACAGCTTTGTTTGAGTACATTATATCCACGTGAGTGAAAATTGGAAAAGCTTCGGCTTTGGACTTTTACAATATCCACACGAGAAAAGGCCTACACACTTCAGATATCATCAAATATCTTAAGGAAACAGAATAAAGGCTGCACTTGCAATGACGGTAATGCCCACACCAACTATTTGGAAATCAAAAGATATTTCACAGTGTAAAACCTTGATGTAAAAATGGAATTAAAATGCATCTGAAAGTAGAAAATAAATCATTCTCCTAGATTTCCACATTAGATATTCTCCTTGTCTCAGATTTTGCATCACATCCCATATTATTATGCAAATTATGCTTTTCCCTGATTTTTATAGTCTGTGCAAATGGCACTCAGCATAATTTTCAAATCATCAATTGTTAGAAAATAATTATTTTTTAAAACAAACTTATGTAAAACAAACCTCCCAATGTTAACAGTATTTTCTTTTTCAAAATAGAAACTAGTTTTTGTTGAAATGCACTGTTCGAAATGATTATGTACAGCAGTGTTTTATGACATTTTATAGGTTGTAAAGAACGTAAAATGTGTTCACGTTGCAACATTAGAAGCTTGCATTTGCTGAAATTGAAAGCTATTTCAATTAAAACCATCTTTACAGGACAAGTTACACTTTAACATTCCACCTCTTATTTGATAGCAGCTTTGCAATTCTTGCATCCATTGAGTTTTTGGACAGCTTCTGCTTGAATTCCTTTCCAGGCCTCCCAGAGCTGCTGTTTGGATGTGAACTGCCTCCCAACCAACTACGTATTTTGCTATTGACTCCTATCCTCATAGACCTTTTACATGAAATTCATCTGCACCATGGGTTGCTATGGGCATAAAAGGAGACAAAATTGTGTGTCCCTCATCCTCCTCTGACGATCTTACGCTACTGAGAACATTTGAAGCATCCTTAAAGCGGAAATCAACCCAAACATATTTTTTTCAAGAATATGTTCTATGCAAGCCCACTAGTTGAAACAAGGCATTCTGATAATTATTGCATTTGTGGAATAAGAGTTAATTCACTTGTTTTTAGCCATCTCTGGGCGGCCATTTTGTCATTTCTATCGACTGAAAATGACGTCACAACTACCCAGGACTCAGGTAATGATCAATCTCGGCTCAGCTTTAGAAAACAGGCGAGCTGTGATTGGTCGTTCCCTGAGCCCTGTGTAGTTGTGATGTAATTTTCAGTTGACAGAAATGACAAAATGGCCACCCCAATGAGATGGCTAAAAACGGGTAGATTTTGCTGCTTTGCACTAATAATCAGAATGCCGTGTTTCAACTAGTGAGCCTGCTGGGAACATATTCTTGAAATAAATATGTTTGGGTTGTTTTCCTCTTTAAGGATGCTTCAAATGTTCTCAGTAGTATAAGATTGTCAGAGGAGGATGAGGGCCACACACAATGTTGTCTCCTTTTATGCCCATAGCAACCCATGGTGCAGAGGAATTTCATGTGGCATACGAAGGTACATTTTCATTAATGTTCTCTTATTAATTTTGTACAATGGAGAAAAAAAGTCAGGGTCCGACCAGCTCTCTCCCCATGATTTAGACGCCAAACATGACTCCCTGACCTTCCTGCTGATGTTGCAGCCTTGTAGGGATATGGTGGCCATCCACCAAACATACAACATTCCATACATCTTGATCTTCCAGGATTGCACAACACTCACTTGTGAACAATATTATGCTGCAAGGAATACCTCTGCATCATTGGCTGCTATGGGCATAAAAGGGCCCCCATCCACCCCTCACCTCAACCCTGTTCAGAACTTTTGGAGCATTCTCAAGCAAAGATCTATGGGGGACTGATGAGACTTGCAAAGCTGCTATCAAATATGAGGTCCTATGCTAAAATGAAACTTGACCTGTTAAGATGTTTTTGCTTGAAATAGCTTTTCCTTTCAGCAAATACAATCGCCTAATGCTACAAATTCATCAAATGACTATTTTCAGTTCTTTACAACCTATTTAATGTCTTGAAACACGGTTGTGCATAATCATTTGGAGCGTTGTATTTGACTAGTTTTTTATTATTTACTTAAATGCTGTTATCATTGGGAGGTTTGTTTAAAAACATCTAAAACGTTTCCCTAACAATTAATGACTTCAACATTAATTTGAGTGCCATTTGCATAGAATAATTATACAAATCAGAGAAAAACATTTGCAAAATGATTTAAAACGTGGTGTATTTACACTGTGTTTAGCATACAAATGTCGGAAAGTCCTGAAGAGACGCAAAACCAGATCTGACTTTATTTATTAGGTTTTACATTTAAACTTTCAAATACAAATTTGACCATGACTGCTTTTCTATAAGTGAAACTCACTATTTGTGCAAGTGAATGCATATAAGAGCGTGTGAAAAATAAGCCTTACACATCAGCTAATGAGTGTTTTCCTGCACGGCACAGGCTTGTCACAGCTCGCCTGGAGGAGACTCACAAGTTGCGCTCGATGTGGCATCAGAGGGTGTTGGGACAGAAGCAGTGATAAATCCTGTGTCCTCTAAGAAGGCGCTAATCATTCAAGATGATGTGGCCAAATGTCATAGGATATATTCCCTATGCCCCATGAAGACAGAGCCCCTCAAAGTCAAAACAAAGCACAATGACTTTTATCTTACTTTTTTAACCAGGGCAAACTCCAAACACATGATCCACAAGTTGTGAAGCTGTCAGTAAAGTTTGTCAAATACAGGGCGTGTGGCACTGAATAGTACTAAAGGCTATGGCTGTAAAAGCTTGATTTGATTTTTTAAGTAGGCCTAGGCCTAAATAGATACAACCACAATTTTAAAGCCATGTTGCCATCAAGCAGCATCTTCATTTTACTTCTACTCTGGTTAAGGTTTTAAGTCACATCATTGATTGCTCCTTTACATTAAGTCCAGTTACTTTGATTTGTTTTTACTTTTCTGATGCAGATCAGTTCGACGTGTACACAAGTGAGTGACATTATGACCAGCAAGTGATACTGCTGCTGTATAAACATTGTCATGTAGGACAGCCAGTGATTGCAGGAGCGTGCGGGTCACTTTTGGTTCACACACCAGACAGTGAGGACAGTGAACGATTGAGAACGATTACACACACACACAAAAAATCGGATCCCACCCAAAAATCCGAATTGAGCATTAAGACCTGCAGTCTAAAAGTAGCCAAAGAACCCCAAATAACACAAACAGTTTTAAAATGTGTATATTCTCTTAAAACATGAAGTCATCATTTCAACAATGCATTTTGTGTTTACTTTGGCTGAACATTTAATTTGTGTGATAGGCTTTGGGGAAAATATTCTTTAGGAAAAATTCCAGGAGGGGGCAAATATTTTTTCATGGCATTGTGAACACTGGAATTTGAGCACTGTGAAATGTCGCTCTGAGTGCAGAAACAGAAAAGTGTAATTTATTGATTTAAATTCTGTGAAGAAGTTATTTGTCTGTGGCTAATTCATCCGAATTAATGTAGTTAAGTCCTGGCCTTACTTACTGTATTAAGGGGCCGCCGACATATTGGGCATGAAGATGCTTTGAGACTCCACACCACAATAACATTATCCATCCATTCATCCTTCCGTCCATTTTCTATTTGTGGGTGAGATGAAGCACACACGTCACCAACCATTAGTAGACAACAACAACGGATGTTTTGTCCGAGGTGTGCTGCTCCGCTTGCAGACTACTCTCCCAAAATGTACTATACGCAAATGTTTTACATACCATACATTGAAGTAGACTAAGATTATTTGCACAAAAGCTAAATGCATTGTAGGCATTCTGCACATGTTGTGGCTCAGGTGAAGGAAACTTTGGCACACTATGCCTTAAAGTGATAAACGTCTGGAAATAGGAAATAGGGCCCTGTGTATATAACAATTCCTGCTAACTGCTGTATGACAATATACAGTATACTTTGTATGTACAGAATATAGAAAAATTGAATCTATTATAGAAGAAGTAGTAAGTATAGCACATTTTAGTTGCAAGTGTAAAATTTGAATGCACAAAAGACACAAAAGAGCAGCTTTTACACAACATAGAGTGGTGTATTGCAACTAATGATCTGAGTGTGTCTGACTTCGAAGGAGAGTTGGAGGGCAAGAGCCATGACGTAAGGCTGAAATGAATGCATGCAGAGGGTTGTTGACACCACTGTAAACAGCAACCAGGTGGGAAAGTGTTCTTCAAGTGACTGTTTTTCATAAACAGATGGTCACTCTTAATAGCCTCGCCACACCTTGTTGTTGCGTGAACTGAGAAATGCTCAAGATGTTCAATTGAAAATGTTTTTTTAGCCAAACAGTATTGGTTTTAGGATTCCCTTAACACATAAGAAACAAGTGATAAACGCATTAGAAGGTTTGGGACAAACAGGTTTTCACTCGCATAGTGCTTTTCTATCTTCAAGGTACTCAAAGCGCTTTAACACTGTCTCCAATTTTACCTGCTCATGACACAGTATCAAGAGAAACTGGGGGTTCGGTACCTTGCTCAAGGACACAAGACTCTACCACTTTATGACCTAAAGCCATGCCATCTTATACGTAGAATAATAATGACTGTGGATTAACTTTCTCTATCTCTGGATCAAGGTTCAAGGTTTGCCAGGTGCCAATGGAAGCCAAGCTCTTATGAAACATTCACAAGCTCCCATGATCACAGTAAATTCACTTGTCCTTGTTCTTGAAGTCTTCCGCAAACGCGGGATTGTGATATCGTCACTCTTGCCATCTGGACGTTTGTTGCTGATGTCGCTAACATTTGTGTTGGGATTTCTTTACAGCTCTCACTATGTTTCTGTCATCACAACTGTTGCTTTCCTTGATCTACCTCTTCAGCTTCTGCTATGTGGTACATCAGTGGGTTTTTTCTTCTCCTGGACATTCTAAATGGTCGTGTGGCTATATGATAGTTTGTGCAATGGCTCTGATTGACTTTGCATCGTCTCTCAGTTTCACGATTGTTTGTTTTTCGACCAACAGAAATATCTGTGGTTTTCGTGCTTCAACTATTAACATGTAGATCAGGGGTCATCAACTCCACTCCTCGCCGGCACCTGTCCTGCAGGTTTTCCATCTCTCCCTGCTCTAATACACCTGTTAAAATGATCAGGATCGTTATCAGGCTTCTCAAGAGCTTGCTGATGAGCTGATCATTTGAATCAGGTGCGTTACAGCAGGGCGGCACGGTGATCGACTGGTTAGCACGTCCACTTCACAGTTCAGAGGCCGTGGGTTCGATCCCGGCTCCGGCCTCCCTGTGTGGAGTTTGCATGTTCTCCCCGTGCCTGCGTGGGTTTTCTCCGGGTACTCCAGTTTCCTCCCACATTCCAAAAACATGCATGGTAAGTTGATTGGACACTCTAAATTGCCCCTAGGTGTGATTGTGAGTGTGGTTGTTTGTTTGTCTCTGTGTGCCCTGCGATTGACTGGCAACCAATTCAGGGTGTCCCCTGCCTACTGCCCGAAGACTGCTGGGATAGGCTCCAGCACGCCTTGTGAGGATAAGCGGTATAGATAATGGATGGATGGATGGGTGATATAGCAGGCAGAGATGGAAAACCTGCGGGACAGGTGCCCTCGAGGACCGCAGTTGGTGACCCCTGATGTAGATGAAACTGACCATAGACATTCAGTTTATTTTTTGAATAATCGATGCATTAGAAACTGGGGAAACAAAACAGTCACAGTTACAATACTTTTTGTAATGGCCCATAGTTATAGTATTAAGGTCAATTAAAGATACATTATCTTAACACCAAAGCGTTGTGTAAATCGGCATGTAACATTTGCCAACGAGTGTTTCTTATCATTGTAATACGCCAAAAGTGGTGTTCAAATTGTGTGTATTATATTTTCATCATTCATTCTAAGCCTAAAGCACTGAATACTTACATTATAGGATCTTTCACAGTTCGATAACAGACAAATCATTTAACACATCACCCGCATCAATGAAGAGATCGTACACTCAATCTGTGTGATGTAACATGATGTTACTTGAAAATGATGTTACATCACGATCAAGTGAGGTAGTCAGCTTTCTCAGACCAACTGATGTGATGGATAGAATTGTACATGTATTCATTGTGTGCAAGCAAGGCTAAAAGGAGCAGCTGTGCAAACCCCTAGCTCAGCACAGACACAACCCAGAGCGAGTGACTGAGTTTGCCCTTTTTTCTCTTTTGCTTGCATTGCATTCAACAATCGATAAATGAATAAAATAGAAATGATGCATCTAGTAGTTGATTATTCTTATTCTGTTATATTGTTTTTACAATGTTAATACATACAGATTCGCGCTTGATTCAAAGATTCACAAATAAAACTTAACCTTAAAACTTAATAAATCCAAACAACAGAAGAGCAGCATCCCAGAATGGATTGTATACAAGTGTATGTAGACTATACTATTACTATTTTGTAGCAATTAAAAACACAGGTATTTGTCTTAAACTCTACCTGAAATGTACAAAAGCTCCAGACTTATTTATTCCACAACCGGGTGCACAAATCCTATTTTGTTTGTAGTCTGTTTGTTTGTACTTTTTCCTCACATAAAATTGCTTTGAAAAGTGAAGTCATGAAATGTGCAAAAATGGGACAACTAACTGATGTTTTTCATCAACATCTTCCTCTAAAGCCATCTTTTCTGATCTTGTTTTAATTCCAAACTTGTTTCTGTCATGTCAAAACAGCGTGTGGCTCCAAGTATGTGTCAAGTCATAAGGCGGCCTCCAGCTCATCACTATCCTCCTTGAAGCTTTTGTGCATATCTGAGTGCCTCCGATGTTTGTCAGTGAGAACAGACTGGTCTCTGGTTGTACTCCTTCTCCGCAGCCTTTTCTCCCTCGTCTCAACAACAAAGCGGAGCAGAAACAAGGAAGAAAGAAACCACATGAGCTGCCAAAGCGCTGAGTTGAGGATGTTGAAAACTGTCTTGGCAAGCTCAGGAATTTTGGAGTCTTCAAAATCCAGGGGGAAAAAAAAGTTCTTTATAGCATCTTGCCTTATGTTAGCCTTTAGATTTCTGTTCCTCCATCACACTGGCCAACTGTTTTGGTCTGTTAGGTTGTCTGTCCACACTCAGCAGTGACTTTTACATTTGCAGACACCCGGTGGAGTATTCAGCCTTGAAAGGTTATGCGAGATTTTGACCCAAAACTGCTCCTTTCTCGCTCCTCTCCCATCCCTTCCATGACATTGAATCTATTTTCCCTTCAAAAGCAAATCCGGAATATATTTTAGCCCCATCCAATAAAAAATAAACATGTCTGCCATTGCACTATGTTGCACATGCACATACCTAGCGCGCACACACACGCACACCCCCACATACCCATAAACACAGCGCTCAAAGCGAGAGAGAAAAAAAAAAATAAAAGAACCAGCCATGACCGTCCTGTATTTTCAATGAAACCTCAATATTTTATGAGCACACCAAAGACAAGATATCTGAGGGCAATCCTCTGGTGGTAGATTCTTATTTTTAACATTTCAGCAATCACAGTCACCTTCTGTCATCCATATGTGTCATAAATAATACCAAAAAAGAGAGGCAAAAGAGGGAGTGTGGTGTAATTTAAAAATAATAAGGACTTATAGTAAACTGTCTTTAACATATTAAAATAAGAAAATAACAGGCAATTTGCACAGATAATTGTAGTACTACAGCGTTGGAAACTAATGAAGTACACATACTTTGTTACTTTACTTAAGTAGTCAGTATTTAATTTTCCTACATTTTAAACCATATTTGTACTTTCTACACATGACTTCACAATGACATCACAATAAGCTTTATCCAACATCCACAGATGACAACACAACGTAATGTAAATAAGATGTTGAGATGTGAAATCAACTGCTAAGATCTTGATTGATTGATTGATTGATTGATTGATTGATTGATTGATTGATTGATTGATTGGTGGATTGATTGATTGATTGATTGATAGCTTGGGGACTTGTAAGGCAGAACAAATCGGGACAACAGCACCATGAACCAGGAAGCATTAACAATGATGACAACAGATGTGAGAGAAGTGAGATATTCAGCATCTGTATCCATTTTTAAGAGATTATTATTATCATTATTATTATTTTTGAGTATTATTATTATTACTATTATTATTATTTTTGAGTATTATTATTATTACTATTATTATTAATATTATTATTATTATTATTATTACTATTATTATTATTATTATTACTATTATTATTATTATTATTATTATTATTATTATTATGTTGATGGTTACACGTATGATTTGTCTGGATAAGTTGTCTTGGTAAAATGTGAAAAAAGTCATACTGACACGTGTATTTTTTCAGTTGTTATGTCAGCTAATTTAACTTTTATTTCATGTTGTTTTTTGCATAGTTATCAGTTCAGTCTGAGCTGTCAGAATGTAGCTTTTAGAATGAAGCTTGTTAGTTACAGCACTATGCAAGTTAATACAAGAGTGAAACGATTTTTTGTGAAGAGATAGAAATGAAAAAACATTGTGCCCAGTTATCAAAACATTGTAAATAACTGAATGCAAAACTTTTTTTTTTTATCATTATACTTAAGTCCAATTCAGGCTGTTCTTTTTTTATTTGGTTAAATAAAGGATTTGAATCAGTATTTTTACCATACCAGTAGTGTACATCTACTTGCATTTGGGAAGTACTTTCGCTACCTCTATAGTCCCATGACAACGGCAATGATTTTCATCAAAATGACATGAGTTTTGGAATCTTACCAAAATGGTCAGAAGAAATATGGCCTTTATATTAAAAGTCACCCAAAAATCTGTCTGCAAAATCATGATCATGTGTGCACTTAAAAGACACAGCTACTAATATTAACTGTGACTATTATGACACTCAGAAACTCTCTACAAAAGTACTTGGACACTCTAAGAGTATTTCTGCTTTCATGAGTCTGCTTACTTCACAGCAACTTCCAGGGCATATATTCTTTTTTTTTTTCTTCTCACATACCTGTTCACTGAACACCACTTGCTGAGAAGGGTCTTTCTTTCCAAAAGTTTCCCAAAAAAGTAAAAGGAAAAAGCAAAACACACATGCAGTGTCAATCCTTTGGTGCAGAGTCAAATGGGGTTTTGTGATGTGCACTGGCAGCATGTGTGACAGGCTACGTGATGTCCCATCCCAATCGTTGTTGTTGTTGTTGTTGAAAATATTGGTCAAAGTCCACATTTTGCACGTTTCAATGTGCTTTAGGATTGAGGTGGCGCTGCACGAGGCTAGCAATAGAGTGGCACTAATATTCCATCCATCCATTTTCTGCACCACATGTTTTCATTAGAGTTGCAGATGACCTGGAACTCTCCCAGTTGACTCTGGGCAAGAGTTGGCTACACCCTGGACTGGTCACCAACTATCCACAGGGCACATGTTGACAAACAATCAGTGACACTCATATTTACACCTATGGACTATTTAGACTTTTAAATTAATTGAACATGCATGTTTTGGAAAAAAAAAACAATGACAACCAAGGTCAGAGCAGAGAAATTTGAATAAATATATAATTAGGAGGGACAAAGAAAACCTACCAATTATTGTCTTGATGCCGAAGTACAAAACAGAAGAAAATTGGAGATCAACCTGTTACAACCATCCAGTGGTTGGTTTTAATTTCCCAGTGTGGCAATAGCTGTTTCACACAGAATGAGTTGGATCTATGAAATGACTGTCGTTCTTTTAGCGAAAAAAGTTTGAATTGAATGTGCACCCAAAAATAAATACATTTAAAGCAAGAGTAATGCTTCCAAGATCATACTGACCACTAAAGTAAAGATGGTGGACATATGACTGAGGATGCCCCATAGGAACATTCCTCACCGTCTGTGAGACAAGCTGGTTCTCTCCAACCATCCATTATAAATGGAGCCGAGCGTCACCCATATGCCTCATCCTGCTCTGGGCAGTCAGCGTGAAATATTCACCTGTTCCACTCCTTAAGTAGAGAGGCCGATAAATGGAAATAGAGGAGCTGAGGGAGCTCTTCTGTCTCCAAACACTGACGCCAGCTCAAATTCGTAATGAACCTCCCATTCTACTACTGCAGTCTGGTCCGGAGCCGGACCAGTCAGACCCTCTGGCCCGACCGGATGCCCATTTTTGGGGCGGGGGCTGGGGGTTGACATAATTTTTAAAAAAGGGCTGGACTAAGCATGGCCGGAAGTGGATTTCAGTCCGGCTCGCTAATCGGCCCTCATATGTGTGATGTGGCCACGAGGCGGCCAAATTTCATCTCAGTCTACTCGGTGAAAGGCTTCTTTTTAGGCTTCTTTCTACTCCCGCATTGGCGCGAGCGACAACTGCCGCATTGATTCACATGCCCTACGCATTGTGCTGTTGGGGACAGGTCTGCAACACATGCCACGCACACGTCAGGAATTGTTGCTGCACTGATCGGTCCATTATGTCACATGTTGCAATGACATACAGTTTCCCCCAGTGGAGAGGATGCACCACGCAGCTCGTTGGTGCTGCAAAGCAAGCTAGTTTGATCATTTTTATGAATAAGGGCGGGGGGTCGAGGCCGGAAGGGTACCCAGGTCAAGGGTGGAGTGTCGCGGCCGGACCTGTAAAAAAGGGTGAAGTGCCCAGCTCTGAGTAAAAGCAATTTTTTGGTCTGTCAAGACCATGCATAGCACAACAGTAACATTATACATCATTTACACTGTCCCCAACTGTTTTCAGAATGTCCGTTTTCAATAGAACAACCAAGTTTTCCTTTGCACTTTGCAGAGAGTCAGTTATAGTATTACACAGTGAGGTTCATCACCTTCGATTTATATTCACGCTGCAGACCATCAGCACGAAAATGAACTAGCATATCAATGTTTCATAAGTTTTCAAGTTTGGCTCATTGTCAGACAAAAACAACCCACACAGTTTAGACAAAAGAAGGGTAAGTATTTAAAGGGAGTGAATGTGCTGAGAATGTCCCTTTGCCTCAACAAGTAACATACCACATATGAGCGAGAAAGAAAGCGAGGAAATGTATGGAGGGAAGAGGCAATCTATAAAGGTATGGAAGCCATTAAATCCCAATGTTGAGTGGTCAGGCTGACTCATTGATTTCAAGGAGTAAGCTTTTCTATAGAAGACGGACTGGTGAACAAAGTTAACAAGATCAAAGCTTGAGTCTGGCAGCCTTGTTCAGCAAGCCTCATTAAATCTCATGGGGAAAAGGGAGAGGCAACAGAATAAAAGAACCTTGTTACTATACATAGACTAAGGCCAGGAAGTAGTAAAAGATGGAAGCAGTCAACATTGGTCATGGATAGCAGCTGACTGGTAACACTGGAAAGACTTCCCAAACAATACATCAATTGTAAAAAAGAAGAATTTGTGTTTTCTTCATTTAGTGACTTGGAAGCATATTCCTCCTCTGTGCTTATAAGTCAGATAAGGCTTGCACCTGCACATTTTTTTGGCTGCTCATGAAAAGTATCCACTCTGGGCGGAGCGAGCCTGAAATGAGGAGAGTTTATACCTCACCTTGACTGCATTTCCTCTTGCGCACTCCAGAGGCTGTTATAAATCCAGTGCCCTGTGACGGTGAAACACAATATTGCAGGTTTTGAACTAAATCATTAGAATTAGTTCATCAAAAAGAATCATTCAAAAGGTTTGTTTACCGAATCATTCAAATTTTCAAGTTGTGCATGGTAGGTGTGTCAGACGTCTGTAGAGAAGAATCGCCGTACCTTCAGATTGCACAAGCCAGGCGCATAAAACAAATACTTAACTGCGAACGGGAGGAAAAAGACTCTTAATGAATGCATGCATTTAAAATTAAACACACATTAACTCATTCACTGCCATTGATGAATTTGCTTGTCTTTTCACAGTCTAGCTGTTCAATCCCAGGAATTTATTTATATTTTTTTCAATTTTTTTCAAACTTTAGGGTAAAAGGGGGTCTGAAAATGTCTTGCAGTGAATGAGTTAAAAGCAGAAACTGTTTATTTTTTACTGTTCTTTTTTTTTTTTTGCTCACAGACTCCCGGTACGCTGGTGAAATGTAAATTTAGTGTAAACCACTGTGGACATAAATCATAAGCAGTGAATCTACTATTGTTAACCCCCCAAAAATACATTGCCATAAGGAAAGAATGTGCCCATTCTTGTAATCGTTGATTGCTTGTAAACTCTTTAAAAAAGGATCCGGCCCCACTAGCGCAAAGTGGACTGTTACACTTCCAAGCGTAGAACTTCTTCATTGAACTTAAAATGAGAATAACAGAGTGCTAAATCAAAACCTATAATATACATAATGAAGCACTCATATTTTTTTTTACAGTGATAAGGAAATTTGGTCATTTAAATTTCTCAGCATTTTATGCACAGTTTCATTCATGTGAAAATTACACGTGTAAATGTAAGAGCCAAAATCATATCTTAAATGTTCATATTAGCATTTTATCTCACTTGGTTACCTCCAGGAAACGTGGCACTTTGGCATCACTTCACACTCCATTCACTGTATTGATTCTGTCCTAATGGATCTAAGTGGAATGTCAAGTATCTTTTTAGCAGAATGTTCCCTGCTGTCTTCATCGATGCCATCCTGTATTTCATTCACCAGAGGTAGACCTCGCGTGGGTGTTGGTCGGAAATATTGCTAATGAAATTGTTTGTGTGATGTCATAACAGTGTCACTTTATTGAATAATGAAGCTTTAGCTTGTTCAGATCTCGATCACTTAAAATGTACTAAACCATGAGCTCCACTTTGTGAGCGACATTGAACCAGCACTCACGCAAGCATCATTTACAAAAAAAAAAAAAAGAACATAAAAAACACCATTGAGTGTGTTCTACTAGCAATGGTAGGACACGCAAAATTTGTGCAGCAGAATGTAAGCATGTAACTGGAAATAATGGCAGAGGTGCGGGCTCAAAAAAATGAATCATTCTTATCGAGTTCTCCCAGTCCACTTATACCTTCTGGTGTTGGTACTATGTGACCCAGGGGCGTTGCGAGGCATCACGCTCTACTGGGGCCCAGGCCCCCTACCACAGTGGTCCCCCAAGTACCAGTCCGTAGCCCCGGTACTGGTTTGAAGGCCACACAGATGTACGGTATTTTAAAACCAGACATAAAATGTTATGTAGTGGAGCATATAAACCCCTAATGTATGTTATCACCCTGGCAGGAATGTAACAGACGGTTGCCGGTCCACGAAATATCAGTCGGATCATGAACCTGACCGTGTCAGAAAAAAGGTCGGGGATCACTGCCCTACTATATCCTCTTCGTCCCACACGTACACGTACACATGCGCACATACAGTCCCAACACCAAGGATGCACTCTTACAAAAACTACTACTTGAGATGTTAATGATGCACCAATATATATTAATCATTATGAAATTATTTTAACAACTATGAACACTTAGATGATTCTAATTCAGATTTTGATAGAACAGCTGTTTTTGTTTCACACTATCATTGTGCGCTCAGTGTTCTGCACCCCGGGGAAAACTTATGTGGGTGGGTGCAGTGGCAGTGCTAGCATGGTTAGCGCCATGTATGGGTACAAACTTAAGAAAGTCCTAATTTGATTTGAAGAGGGTTGCAGTTGTCCCCCAAAACCTTTATCACATTAAAAAAAGAGAAATGAGTGTGCTATATTTGATCAGCTTGCATTAATATGTTCATAATAATGAACAGATGTGTTTTCCAGTTAAAACGCTGAGATCTGTACGGGATAATGAATGAACAGCCGTTGACCATAACAATCAAGTCAATGCTTCATGTTGAAATAAAATTTTGTTTAATGTAACATTTAGCCTCTACCAGAAAATTCCAGCACATACACTGGAATGGAACATATACCTTTCTATCCCAAAATCAAATTAACAGTTTAGACAGGCCAAACAGACAGAAAATCTGACAGCAAATGCATTATTTTGCTAATAGGAGGAATGTTCATTTTCAGAACAGGACTAACTTCTTGCAGCATGGCTCATAATGGCACAAACTGGAATTGTTCTGCGAAAACAAATTCAAACAGAAACGGTATTTGTTTCTTTGTCTCATCTGCGAGTGCTGCTTTATGCAAGCTAGCTTATGTGCAGTCAACTCTCTGATGTTTGGTGAGGCTGGGACAAACTGGCAGCACTACTTTTCTCATGTAACAAATATAACAATTACCACCATCTCTTTGTTCTTTTCTTCATCCTCTTGGTTTTTTTTTTCGTTCCTTCTTTTCCCTGGTAGAGGGCTCTGGCTGTATTTTTTTGTGTAAATTATTTTCTTTATAAAAGTACAATGTTGTGGCCAATTTAAATAATTAGTTTGATATTTGAAAATGTATATGTTCTTGTGGTCATTTTTTTTTTTTTTTACAGATTAAGTGATAAAACAACAATGCTCAGGGATGAGTGGGAATTTACATGCTTGAAAATACTGTACAGTACTAATGGGGCAGCACAGTGTCCGACTGGTTAGCACATCCGCCTCACAGTTCTGAGGTCATGGTTTCAAACTTAGGTGGTGGCTAGCACCTCACGTGACAGTGTGGAAAAGCCCCATGACAAGTGGGGTAAGTAAGCGTATGCTTTATGTATGAACACATTTAATTGGCTGTTAAAAGTTGAGCAGGCACGCCCACAGCATCTGAGAGTGGAGAGAACATATTTGTTGTTCATAATTTCGAAGCCTCATTTCTTTATTCATTCACCTTTGGCAGGCTTGTTGACAAGAGTCCTCTCTGTGGTGTATAAAATGTTATTACCTTTGTATTTTTACTGCACAAGTACTTTAAAATTATTTTAACTTTGGGGCTCTTTTGAAGAATACAAATATTACTTCATCATGTTTTGTCCAAATGTTGCTATTTTGCAACATCATAAAATTAATGATCGATGAATATCTTGACCATTCTGTTTTTTTCTTTAACTTTATGTTCATTCATCACAGGGATTATGTCTGAGCAAGTATCCAGTAAAAGTTGTGTTTATGTCACACTGGTTAGCAAAGGCTTGTTCGCTATCAACCACAACCAGCAATGTCCCTGCCTTCCAAACAGGTGTTTTTCTCCTGACAATGCAATACTAATGAGGAAATCGTCCATTGAAGCATAAACACCAATTCAAAGCCTTATTTCACATCACATTTACATCACCTTTGGTGTCATTTTGTGCCGATGCTACTATCATTAAATGAAATTGGTGAATGAGTTTTTGTATGTATGTGCTGTTTGAGGAGGTAATATTTGATGAGACCGCTTGGGCATTTCACTTATTGGCTTCTATTAGGCATAATTAGAGATGGAGAAGATTTGTTGATGAATGGCCTTTGAGAGTGTGTTCCAATTCAAAATTGTGTTTACTGGCCTAGGGGAAACGAGTCTTCCATCTCGTGCAGATAAGAGTGTGATTTGTGGACCACTTGGTGGCCTCTTCTGTGTATTCTCAGGTTGGATTGTTGCCTTGCTTTCTTCCATCTTCTCACCCTCTGATTAATGCTGATATTTGCCTAAGCTTCATAGCTGAGATGAAAAAAGACTTGCGATAATGGCTTTTTCTTTCATTTGCTGTGCCTTTCAGTCTTTCTTTCTGGGTGGGAGTGTTTGTGTGAGCGTGTGTTTGGGCTAGGGCTGTGTGGTTGGAAAGTTAAGGCACATTGACGGTGTCAACGCTAACAGGCAGAATTACTCTGCTCGATGTGACACCTGTACAGATATGGAAATTTGAAGATGACAGATCCTCCATACATATTAAAAAATAATGTCTTAAAAACAACAAATAATTGGTTCATTGATTGTGAATTTTCCCTGTAATCGATTAATGGAATGTTGGGTCAAATTGAATAACTCAAGTAACTTTAAGACCCTGTAAAGTGTATATAGAGATTTGAATGGTGTTCCAGGGCCCCAAGCCCGCGGGGGCCTCTGGGAGTGTTTTTCTTTTATTTGGATTTGCCAGTAATAAAACAAAAGTAATATCTAGATTAAATACATTTTTGTGAAAGTTCACTTAAGGCCGCTTTGATTAAATTAAAACTGCCTGAGGCTACCTATTACACCCGCCTTGCAAAAATGCCAAATGGTTCATTCCAGATGACTCGTAGCTACGTACTGGGAAGAGCTGCCAGAAGACATGGGATTGGAAAAGACAAGTTTGTATTTTTTTAAAGACGTTGGTTAAGTCCAAATGTTAAAGCACAATATTAGTGAAGAAATATCGTGGTTTGAATCATACCTCTCAACTTGCAAGAAAATTCATTGCGAGGGGATGTAGCAAGAAACAGTCAACTAATTAGCCACTGCACCTTGTCATGCTTTCCTTTGCACCCAATGTTCATTCAATACCGAAATACTACTACTTTATTCCACTGCACTGCCATGTAGTGTCAATAACACACAGTTATGTTCAACAGCACAAATAAACCTACCCATACACCTGCAGACTCCGCCCAACCCTGCAGATCAACCCTAAATCTCAGGTTCTCCAACACCAGTGTGCTGTTTTGTGTTAATGTTAATATTGCCAACAATATTCTCTGATTTGAAAAGCTGTATCAGAGATAGTAAACCAGGTGACAGTTACACAAACTCTGTTAACTGTACGTGAACTAAAATTTACTAGAGTTACAAAAAAAGTCTACGGTACTTAAATCTAATCCACAATCTAAAAGGTTAGGTTGTTTTGAATCACCTTTTTTTTAACATTTGTATTTTAATGAATTGTAGTTCAATTAGATTTTTCTGGTCAAAAATGCCCGTCCGTCCATTATCGATACTGTTTATCCTCACAAGGGTCGCGGGGCGTGCTGGAGCCTATCCCAGCTGTCTTTGGGCAGTAGGCGGGGAACACCCTGAATTGGTTGCCAGCCAATCGCAGGGCACACAGAGACAAACATCCGCACTCACAATCACACCTAGGGGCAATTTAGAGAGTCCAATCAACTTACCATGCATGCTTTTGAAATCTGGGAGGAAACTGAAGTACCCAGAGAAAACCCACGCAGGCACGGGGAGAACATGCAAACTCCACACAGGAAGGCCGGGGCCGGGATCGACCTCTGAACTGTGAGGCCGACGTGCTAACCAGTCGACCACCGTGCCGCTGGTCAAAAACGTAATAAGAAGAAATTCAAAAAGTGAAAAAGAATAATAAGTAATAAAACAATGACAAATAAGACAGAATATAATAGAAACAAAAAAAAATGGAAATAATACACAAATCGCTGACCAATTATCGAGCCTGCACTCGTGAAATGCATTTTTCCCCGAATGCGTGAGACTAGAGGTCTGGATCCATTAACACATCCAAGCTCCACACAATCATTAGGCCTCTTAGGTGAAGGATGAATAGACTGCTGATATTAAGTGCTATTTATAATAACTAATAACGTACTCACTTTGAAAGACACTTATTAGTGAGCATTGATGACACTGATTTAAAAAAAACAAAGTAAATTGTATAACTACCCTGCCTGCTAGGCACTCATGTCATTAACCTGATTTTAAAAGGGCCTTGCACATTTACTGTACTGTAGGCCTAAAGGTGCCTTAGCAATTGCAAGTAATCCGTATATCATCGCTGTCTGGTTAAAAACACATACCTCCAATTTTGGAAACTTTTTTAATTTTCACAATAATGCGATGTCTGTAACGTGGAAACACCATTCATGTAAAAATAAGAAAAATGAAAAAAATTGGGACACAGTAACTGTTTTTCACATGACAGTGACGATATGGAAGACAAAACTGTTTAGTAGGGATCACTGATGCAATGTTTTTTTGGGGGTGCGTGCTTTGAATGCACACTCGCACCATCAAAAGTGAGCTTGTATATGCAGTGTTGGCCTTCGAAAAAAAAAGAAACAAAAACGCCTATGTTGAGGAGACAATCCTGTTATCCTTTGTGCCTCGGAGCTGTAATGTACAGGAAGTAAATTATAATTGTTGCGTTAAGTCTCCTTTGGGGGTTGTTAATAGGCATGCCTTTTGATATCGAATACTGTGAGCTCAAACTTAATTCACAAACCATCTTCAGGATATACAGTGTGTGGTTATGTAGGGCGGTGGAGGCGGCTTTAGGGTGGGTTGGGTGTGCATCCCTTCAGGAGGCCTATTTATGGGGGCCCAGCATTTGGGGCTATCCCCCTTTCGAGCGAGCATAGCCCCAAATTCAGCAGACACACCCACAGTTAGTGCTGGACAATGTATCGTTATCGCATCGAAATCGAGACATGAACATTCAAGATATTAAGAGAAATGGGTACGATATGAGTCACATGATCTTGTCACTCTTGTGTTGCATGTAAAGCTCAATCCAACCATCACATTCCTCCTTTCACATGAAGATTTTTTTTTTACTTTCTGGAAGTCATATAATTTCAAAATGCACTTTCAAGATACATTTCACTAGGGTCACCCTTTCCCTCACTTTTTTAAAATAAATTCAAAGCCAGGTCATTTTCACTTTCGTTGGCTTATTATCATATTAGTAATAAAACACGGCCCTTGTCAATATTACAATTTGAGGAAGACTTCCTTGGAAATACCTGGTTTGTTTGCTTACTTTAAATGTATGTTACTGTACTGAAATAGGTTATTAAAGGATGAGTAAATAATCAAAAGTGACATCCTTACTACAGTCTTGAAATGATTTTCTCCACATGGTTACGATAGCAATCCCACTCAGCTGTGACTACAACTGTGCGCATAATAACAAGGTGGGAAACTGTTTTAATCATTGCAACAGTCACATCATTAGACATGCATTGAAGGCCGCTCTGATACATTATGTTAGGATTTCCGTTCCCATTTGATCCAAGAACAGCCAGACAGTCGCAAACAGAGAACAGAAGAAAAATCTGTATCAAAAGATTAAAGGTGAAAACAAACCTCTTCAGAAAAGCTGTTTGCAGATACTCCAGGGAGTGTGACGGCTTCAAACATTTGACCATAAAACCTATAGCTTCTCGTTTGAAGTTGAACCCATTTTTACCCAATGTAGAGATTAGTCCAAAGGGTATTCTCATTGCATGACGCATCGGTAGTAATAAATCCATTTTCTGTTCCTTTCTTCCGCATTAGCATCCCGGGTGAGCTGGCGCCTATCCCGCCTGATTTAGGGCAAGAGGCGCAGTCCCAAACAAATCGCATGGCACATACAGTATTATCAAGCAACCATTCACACCCATGGATACTTTGGAGTCTTCAATTAACTCAATATGCATGACGGAATGTGGGAGGAAGCTGGAAAAAAACACACACACACACAAGCACAGGGAGAAGATGCAAACCAGACAGCCAGAGCTGAGCTGAATGCAACAACCATTTAATTTTAACACTGTTAAAATTCTAGTTAAAATTAAATGGTAGTTGCATTCATGCAACACAAATCCGATATAAAAAATAAATGAACACATAAAAACTTTCGAAATAATTAAAAGAACATTCAGCAACATGAGATTGTGACTCAAATAAAGTTGAACAGCAAACAAGCGAAAGACATGCATCTGCCTAATTTTGATATCATTTTGTATGGGTGTAAAATAAAGATGATTGTTGCAGAATGATTACGACAATGCTGTGTTTATACTTAAGATGTGAGATCCAGATTTTAATTCTAAAAGTTGCAGATTTTCCAATAGAACACCGCCTGAGGTGCCCCTCATCTCAGTGGATCAGGATTAGGACAGTCACCCAAATTCCAAATCGACAGAAAATAAGCTTACCATTCTCAGAAGTAAAGGCCACCTCACCTCTGGAAAAAAAATATACTTGCATTAGTACCTTTGCACAAAAGAGATTCATGTATCCTTTTCTATCCGGATGTCAAGGCCAACTAAAAGAAATTACACTTCAAAAGCATTGACTGATGCACGTCTGTGTTGTGTTATGTTTTTTAGGTTTGCTGGAGGTGACCAGCCATGAAATTCCATTGACACTCTCTAAAAAGTTAACTAGCATTGCCTTTTCTAGGTGATTAAGTGATGGGAAAAAATGTCTCTGAGCAGCTTTGGGAGGTTTGATTGTCCTGATGTAATTATGCCATAATTCAGTCCTGTGTCATCATTAGCCTATTTCAGTGGCAGAAGGACCAGCATTCCATGTGTACTTCCAGATTACCATTGTGTTTGTTTTTGTCCCTATCAAATAATCCAATAAATAAATAGTAAATGTTTTGTTTTCATATTTTGAGAGTCTTAATTTAATCACTATTCCACACTATTTTTTATAAATCAAAATGACAACATCATATAGGTACCTATAAATGAAGGAGGATTCATTCAACTCTGTGGCATGAATCATAGATTTATGTTTCTTAAGCATTGAACTGTTCACTATACTGCATATAACATAGATATAAAAAGAAAGATATTGCCATACAACATAGTTGAAGATTAATATGTCTGTGTGTGTTACCTCCTGGGGACTATAATTTTGCTCATTATGCAAAACGTTCCAATCTATACACAAACAATAATAGCGGGGAGTTTATGAATTTTAATTTACAGCTTTGGAACTTGCATCACACTAATCACATTTAAATTCGTACCATATATGTATGCATATTTGAATTGTTCAAAGCTGTCCCTTAAGATTAGCCCGGTTGTAGAGGAACGCTTGATATTGATGCGCAAATCAAATCAACAACAAAAAGAAGTATCAGCATGTTGTGGTCCTCAAGAAAATCATTTTTTTACTGATGTACCAGCTGTATACACTCACACAAACGCGCAACAAACACACACAACCAAGCTTTTAATCATGTGCTATGATTGTACACATGTAAAAACAGCTGAATGAGCAAATCACAGTGAAGCATTACTTTCTTGTTTGGTGGCTGACTTAAATTGAGGCACTCTAGCGCAAAACTACTTGTCCAGCTCCAGTGTTCCTGGATTACCTGCCACTGTATCCATAGCCTGTATCGAAATGTATAAGTGGTTAGATGCAGCTATAAACCAATGTTTACAAAAAAGTTTTTGAACAATTATATCTTGGAGGCGAATAGCGGAATACTATTGCTTTTTAAACAAGAGCCGGTAAATGTGTATGCATTTATGACTCGTCATCCTGCAAATAGATGACTTGATGCGAGATGACAACAGCACCGGGCTCTGATAAAAAATTTTAAAAAAAAGACTTGGTATATACATGGCTTTAAACACAATGGGTGTGAAAAGTGGGTTTTGAGTGTCAAACTTCACACCCTGTCTCACCTTCCCTCCATTCCCTTTTGCAATGTGTCTGTAAGAACACTGATAATACATTCAAAGCCAGCATGTTGGTGGAACGGCTGTCTCGCTATTCCTTGTTGGTGTCATTTATACAGATCAGCCACCCAGAAAAAAGGCAGTTATATCTTTACTTACTGAAGAACAAAAGGGGTTAATACCTTTGTTAGTTATATTTTATTGTGTTTTATGGAAGACTATTACTATTTATTTACTAAGCAGTAATATCAAAATACATGGGATTTAACTGCAATCAGGATGTTGCACACGAAAAAAAAAACAGACAAACAAGCCTAGTTCAATGTAAATGTAACCCTAATGTAACTTTTTGTCACATGATTGCGAGATGCGTTGGGGGGCGTAACAGGGACACCCAGTGAGGCGTAGTATACCAAATCCACAAACACGCTGAATTAGGCCATTGCCTGGCAGAGCACGGACTACTTTCTGTCACCCAATTATCAGGTGCATCCCCCCAGACAAGAGCAGGCCCCAAACACACTAGACTAGACTTGAAATGGCATGAAAATGTTCCGCCTGTTTTTACGCCGAGCACCAAAATAGGGCCCTTAGGATTTAGTTTTCTTCTTTTGAGTTCTTAGGCCAAATTTTCAGCAACACCATGACAAACACATACACACACGTGTTTGAGGCATTAAGTTGAAAAGTCATTTTTCAGCTAAGCAAGGTCTGTTTCATGTGACGATGGCGTATCAGTTAACTCGGTGGAGTTGGCAGATTCAAAAGACCCAGTCAAGCACATTGTGCCTCCATGAGTTAATTGGATGTGAAAAGACATGAATAAGATTTAAAGCCTTTAGTTCAGCAGGGGAGAACAGAAGAGCGGGAAGGTGTGAAAATAGATGGAATTCAGCAAACTGGCAGGTGGGATTACGTTGCACCTGTGCAGTATATTAATTCACCGCATCATGTGGCAAAGTCCTATCTAGATCTACACTACTATTCTGTGCTATTAAAAGAGTCAGCATCTAGCTGGGCATAAAATGAACCAACTGTAGCTTTTCACAGTTAATCATGGCATGGTGGTACCTGAAAGATGCTCAATGCAGTTCAACCTTGAAACTGAAAGTTTGTCAATTTGATTCCCAGTTTAGGAAGAAATAATATATGATGTGTTCACCCAGAAAATTAGATGAATGTGAAGTGTGGCACAGATTGTTTTGGATTCTTCTCTGAACTTTTTTTTTTAATTCCCACACAATCAGACGCAGCAGAGAAGGAAGATATAGAGAGCATCATCACCGGTGATGAGTCACACGTCTTCAAAGTACGACCCAGAGACCAAACGCCGGAGAGATTTCAGTTGAAGAATCAAGGCTGGAGAAGAAATGTAGAGGTGAATTTAGGGCATGGAAATGTTGCGAATTTAAAAAAAAGGTTAAAACTAATATTTTTGTGTTAAATAAATATCGAACCGTCACACTGAAGTATTGAATCAAACCGAACCATGAACGTTGCGTATCATTGCACCCCTTATTCATCAGACATCATCTTGGACCTCGGTGAGCTAATCAACATTTTTGCCCATTTCTGACATGTTTTGAATCAAACACTTAGAATCAGTTCAAACAAGTAGAACACATGTAGCGCATAGTAATCTAAAATTATGAATTTAAAAGAATGATCAAACAACAAGGAGCCGGATTATAGACATAATGGAAATGCTTCAGAAAGGACCACAAAACCAAGCAGAGTAGTGTCTTGCAAGACAAAGACTTAAACATTGTACATTAGTAGCTTGATGTTAAGACAAATTTACCTGGCTCAGTGCTATATGTTAATATTGGCCTAACATTCCAGACATTAAAATGAAAATAAACATTACAACAAACTTACTAACATTCCGTTTTATTTTTATCCAATGCTGTTCCTTACATTTCACTACAGCACTGCAGCACTGTCACTTACTTAGAGTATTTTTTCCTCTGTACTATGTACAGGCCGAAATGAGTGCTCCTCATACTTTTTATGTAGATGTAGGTTGGTGTGTATATACATGTGTATATACACATGGTACTGCGTATATTTACATAGGTTTGATCCTAAATGTTTGCCGTCAATGTTATACATTAATGGCCACATTATGCCGCCGTCCCTGTGTGACCTATATCTTTGCTGCTGTAACAATGAAAATTTCCCCACTGTGGGATCAATAAAGGCATTCTTATCTTATCTTATCTTATCTTATTCTCTTTTGATTTAATGCACAAGTAGTAATACAAAATACTTCATTTTTTTTTAATGGGACTGATTCCAAAGGATTCATTTTCAGTTGAATACACTCTGCTTCCCAGTCACTTTGTGTTTGTCCTTTACCAACAGCCACCATCACACTCTTACATTAATCATCACTTTGTAGGTTACCAAGGCCAGTAGCAAGCCACTTCAACTCTGCCACAGTTGATTTAAAGTGTTTTTTTTTTTCTGGTAACCCTCATGCGGTGGTCATGCTTCTCAAAGGAAAGTGTGCTGGCAGAAGTCACTGACCTCTGCTTCTTGCTCTGACAGCACTGAGAGAGGTAAGGAAGCTGAAGGGCGGATGGCATTTTGATTAAAGCTTCTCCTCCGTTTGTTCTAACATGAATAATTCCATATAAAGGGAGTCACAATGAGACAAAAGCAAAAGCTCTCTGGGAACATGGAGTCTTCGGCCATGGAGGGACAGATCATCATTCGTACCTGTGCAACTTTATTTACAGTGAGGTATGAAATAACCTTCATAAACTTGGATTCATCCTTGGACTGTTTCAGTGGTAGTGATACTTTCTGTGCCGTGTGTGTGTGTGTGTGTGTGTGTGTGTGTGTGTGTTTGAACTTAGATGTGAAGAAAAACTACACTAAATAAAAATAAGTCAAGTAAATTGCTGTTTTTTTATAGTCCTTGCCACAGCATAAATCTCTTGACCATCAACATTTGTTCCAGTTTGTCTACAAGTTGTAGACTACAAAAAATGAAATCGCTCAACTTCTACGTTAGTTCTTCTGCAATTGCGTTTCCTCTTTGGTTACTCGGTCTCTCATTAATATCCTGCACACCACCATTCACTGCAGCTGACATATTGAATACCTTCCTCCTTGGCAATTTTAAGTGTCGACAGGCAGATGCAATCCACAAGCGGATCCATGGTATCCAATGTTACAGCCAGCTTTCCCCAGAGTTTTTCAATCAATAAAGCAATGGCAGATTACTTTTTTACACAAGTAACCAATCACAGAAGGGGTGGGTAGCAGGTTAAACACTCAGGGGTATTTTCCTCCCCACCTGGAAGCCGCCACTGAAGGAGCACCCGCCTTATGGGAATATTGGATGTCTTACCATTGCACCGAGCAGGGGGAGAAATTCACAGATCCACTTGGAGCTGAAACATTGCAATCCTAATCAGAGCACAAGAAAACCATGTGCTTGACCTTGTGCATTACTGGATGAGGAAATGTTGGCCATTCACATGCCAATACAAGGGCCCTGGTGATTAATTTATGAAAAAAAGGAATGCAAACTCAAATTCGAATGTAGATGAGACATACATAGATATATATATATATATATATATATATATATATATATATATATATATATATATATATATATATATATATATATATATATATATATATAAAACACAATGATTTGCAAATAATTTCAAGCTGACTTCAATTGAATATGTTACAAATACTGTTGTCTTTATTTAATGTTCAAACTGACAGTCTTGTTTTTTTAAATTGTAAATAATGCAATTAAATAATAAATAATGCATGCATCATCTTAAATTTGATGCATGCAACACGCTGCAAAAAAGTTGGGATGCAGCGGGTTTACCACTGTTTTACATCATCTTTCCTTTCAACAACACTCAGTAAATGTTTGGGAGCTGAGGACATTACAGTAATTGTTGATGCTTTGTAGGTGGAATTCGTTCTCTTTCTTGCTTGATGTACAAATTAAGTTGCTCAGCAGTCTAGTCGTATTTTGACCTTCATAAAGTGCCACTCATTTTCAGTGGGAGCCAGGTCTGGACTGCAAGCAGGCCATAGTACTCCTACTCTTTTTTTACGAAGCCACTCTGTTTGACACATGTGGAATGTGGCTTACCATTGTCTTGCTGAAATAAGCATGGACATCCCTGTAAAAGACATTTGCTTGGATTGCAGCATACGTTGCTCCAACATTCCAGTAGCTTTTTGCATTAGTGTCGCATTCACAAATGTGCGAGCTACCCACGGCATGGGCACTAACACACTCCAATGCCATCGCAGAGGCTGTCTTTTGAACTTTGCATTGAGAACAAGACAGCCTCTGCGATGGCATTGGCATATTTACTTTGAAGTTAATACATTTTTAAAATACAGTTATGCTTATGTTCTCAATCATCTTACAAAGGCACGAAAGAGTTAACCGCTGTATTATACAGGATAAAACTCTGTCCTAATTTAACGATGAATAAAGGTGGGCATAATAAAAGACACGTCTCACAAGTGTAAATGAAAAATGTATACCCTTTGCTTTTGGCTTTTCGGAGTTGTCTCTGTCAAGCTGAGGTGAGGATGAGTGTCATGAGTTCAGATGAAACAGCACAGATATATGCTGTCTTTCACAAAGTCAGGGTTCAAGTTACTGATGACATGTGGCTGTTTGTCAGGTCTGGAAGCAGTAAGCCTCATGAAATGGAGTCGGCCAGTGAAATCGAGGGTATTCAGTTGAGAAGGTGTAACATAATAACACACAATGCTACAGTGATGTTAATGTCACTTTTTCCTAACTTTTCAAGAGCAAACCGCTTTGATGAAACGTGGCTGGACAAATTAATCAGGCTCAGACAAAAGAATCATTTAAAAAAAATCAAACAAGAAAAAATGTATTGTGTTTTACTTTTTAAAGCGGAAGTCAACCCAAACATATTTTTTTCAAGAATATGTTCCCAGCAGGCCCACTAGTTGAAACACGCCATTCTGATTAATTTTGCGTTTGTGCAATATGAGTTAAGCAGTAAAATCCACCCCTATTCAGCCATCTCTGGGTGCTGCCATTTTGTTTTCTGTCGACTGAAAATGACATCACAACTGCTCACAACGACCAATCACGGCTGACTTCTTCTGAATCAGAGCCGTAATTGGTCGTTGTGAGCAGTTGTGATGTCATTTTCAGTCGACAGAAAACAAAATGGCAGCACCCAGAGATGGCTAAATAGGGGTGGATTTTACTGCTTAACAAAAAAATATGTTTGCATTGACTTCCACTTTAAGGAGAACGCTGCGCTAAAAAGGATTGTATATGATCAACACAATCGCTATTCTTGTATCAGAACAATACAAATGTGTTTATAGATGAATTGTTTAATTTTTCTAAAGGGGAAGGCACCCCTTCTTAACCAACTCAAAGCGTGGCACTTTGATATCTGCTGCGAAGTGGCCATCAATTGGGCAGTTAAGAGGAGTGCGAGCACATTTTACTAAATGAAAAATAGAAGGCTTGAATATTCTTCATGGCTGTGAAATAAATAATAAATAATAGACTGGCTTTGTAGCAGATTAGAATGAACAGTGTACCGCAGTATTTCCTTTGTAAGTAGATTGCCCCATTACAGGGAAGTAGGTTCCAGACTAATGAAAATATGACATACATAAGCTTTTTAATTTACTATGTATCCCTACATTCATATATATGTATCCTTACGTATATATTTACTGTGGCAGCAGGAAGAAATTATGCCTGATTTTTTACCAGCTGATTTCAAGATTTTAAGCTATTTTGTTTTCACAACATAAAACCTACATATAAACAAAAATTGGTATTATGCCCCGCAGTGGTTGGTTAAACTAAACTAAGCTGACATGTATGCTCTTTGAGAATAAATCAACACTATTTTGATTTTAAAACTGCATCTCAAGTGTGGGTTTTCATTCATGTATAATTTATTACACAGACTAATATCAACCAAAAATATTTTCAAACATGTTCTCGCAGCCACCTGATACATGAGCTTGCCTCCTATTGTTGACTGTATGATTCAAACTAATGCCTTCAGAACCAGACCACAATATCATATTTTTTGTTTCCCTGCATTGTCAGAATTTAATCAATTGGGATTGATGAAGGACTTTTATCCTTATAAACAGAATGATGAAATGTTTAGAGAGAGAAGTCATTGAGATAAACGGACAGGTCTGGATTGAATGCTTTACAGTAGAGTTTTTTTTTCCCCCCCAAGTGTGTCTGGGAAAGATGCAAAGGACCCTTTTTGGGAAAAAAAAAGTAGCGTACTTTGAAAAAAAAATAAAAATTCTGCTACGCATTATGTGGTAGAAACATGATGACGGCTTGCGATGATTTGTACTTTTCTTTTAACACCAATCTACCAGTACACAATGTCATGCTTTTGTGTTTTGCTTTGGACTTCACCAGCTTATAAACCAAGGCAATAATAATATAAGTGATTATAGTGATTAGTAACGATTATTTTTCGTAGACAGGCGTCCATGTGCTCGGGGTAAGAACAGGCGTATCTTCATATTCGTTCGTTTCGGGGCAAGTCTAGTTTACCGTGTTTATGAATCTGACAGGCTGCGTTACACCTTGTTGGTCTCCTCTGGCAGACATAGCTGGCGTGCCCTCAGCGTACCTGACAATTTGGTGAAGGAAAGTAGACTGCACTCGGTATAAAAACAGCCACATCTTAATTTTCATGCCAGGGCAAGTCTATTTTAGCGTGTTTGTGAATTTGGTAGACCGCGCTATGCATCAATAGGTGTTCTGGTGTATTCTATCTTGTGCCCCTGACGTATCTGGTAATTTACTGACCAAAAATAGATTTAATTTGAGACTACCTAAAAGTAGGTCTACATTTTGGTGAAGGTGTTGTAATGCAATTTTGGTGGATTTGATCCAGATGCAGGCAGACTGATTACGAGCTCCACGAATGTGTGTGGTGCATGTCATCGGATTTCATTCCTATATATGACAACAGCGTGAGTCAATCCTTCTGAATCATTGTAGAAATCAATTCATTGAACAAATGATTATCATTACTATCTTAAAAGTAATTTTAATAACATCTCCCTTACCGAGGTCACTGATGGTGTAGTTGTACACACGCCTGAGTTGTGTTCGGGCAGCGTGGAATCGGTTCCCGCTCAGTGACGGTGTCTGTGTGTGTGCCCAGCAACGGGCTGGTGACCAGTTCGGGGTGTAGTCTTTCTTTCGCCCCATTGTCAGCTGGGATAGGCTCCAGCACCTCCCCGCGACCCTGTACAGGATAAGCGGTTTGGAAGATGACACAAGACACACAAGACCTCCCTTACCATGCGACGCAACTATGCGTGGTTGGTGGGTAACCACGCATAGTTGTGTCGCGTGGTACACGCAAACGCACGATCGGGGTGGATGAGGTCTCCAAGTCCACAGCGGCCAACTTTACATCAAGTGGAAATCTTCTTGTAGTTCCATTACTGTAAATGCACTTTGCATGTGCCGAGCTCCTACATGGCCTCCAGCGAATCCTTCCGCCATGTAGACTTTGCACCTCTCTCAGCGCTAAATTTATGGGGAATGAGTTGGGAGCCATTTTTGATTGTCTGGGAGTCCCTCCCCCAACGGCGGAAACAACCTTTTCTATCTGCGCTAGTCTAGCAAAATAACAAAAGTAAGAAAACTTCACCCATGTATACAGTTAGACTGTGCTTTGTGCTAAACTTGTGCTGAGCGTGATAGCAGGGGACTTTAAAGTTACTTACTTGCTTGTTTTTTTTGTTGTTGATGCCACACCATCAACTGAAAAATGCTTAATAACGTCCTTATGAAAGCCATTTTAGTGCATGTAGTGGCGTACATTTTTATATTGTTAATTCAAATTAATTTTATTTTATTTGTGTAGCGGCAAAGTACAACAGCCTTTGAGCACTTTATACATGGAGCAGGTCTAAAGCCACACTCATTGCTTTTGTTGTATTATTGTTAAGACATTAAAAATAAAAAAACATTGTTGAATGTAGCCAAATGTATGCCTATTTCACAAAATATACCATGTTAGGGGCACAACAGGGTATTTTGCTGTTGGAGAGCTGGTAGTGTTTCTGCGAACATCTGTCATGAGATGCAGCCCAAACTTTGATTCAGCCAACTCAAAATGTAAGTTTACCATGGATATACAGTATATCATATTTTCAATAATTTGTTTTGAATCCCAAGGTCCGCTGATAGTGTAGTGGTACACACGCCCGAGTTGTGTGCGGGCAGCGTGGGCTCGATTCCCGCTCAGTGACAGTGTCTATGTGTGCCCTGCGACTGGCTGGCGACCAGTTCGGGGTGTAGTCTGCCTTCGCCCGTTGACGGCTGGGATAGGCTCCAGCAACTCCCCGCGACCCTGTATAGGATAAGCGGTTTGGAAGATGACATGACATGACATATTTTGAATCCCAAATTATCGCCATCATTGTAAAGGCAGTATTTGAGCTACCTTGTACAATTACTGACTTTTATACAATTATAACCAGATGTTGAGAAGGTGTGGTTGTGGCATTCAAACTTCAAGGCACCACTGTGTACGACATTTGCTTATAGACTCCTGGAGGCTGGCATTGCATGTTACACTGGAGATAAGACAACAATTAGCACAAATTGTAAATCAAGAGCAGAAGCAATCATGAATGGTCACCAGCAATGACAATCATCTGCTAAACTGGCTGGCAGATGTAGCAGTCTAGTGTAACATATGGTGGGAACGACACCATATCTTATCAGACCACTAACCAATCTTTAGCTTCTTCTTCACAACTGGTGCTTGTTCACTCATGAAACCCCCATTGCGGGATACCATATTTTTCATATGCCTCCTTCAACAATAGAAATTGCTGGCCATATGAGCCGCTATGGTGGGAACCCCGGAGAGAGACAAACGAGCAGGAAAGATGGAGAGAACACACGCTGACAAGCACCCTGTGCATCGGGAGGGGATCTGCGTGAGCATAGGCTACGTGGGTTTGACCAGCTCACTTTCGTGTGCGCATGAGTAGAGTGGGCGTGTGTGTAATTTTCACTGGGGAGTTTCTTCAATTCTTTGGATCCATGCTGAATGTTCAATGTGTTTGTGCACTTCTGGGGCTGTGGAAATCATGGATGGGCACGGCTGGGGGAATTGTTAATACTTCGGTAGCGTAACATATGGTTGCAGAGTACTTATGTGTGGAAAGATGCAATGTTGTTGAATAGAGGGTGTTTCCTCCGCTCATAATGTAATGCGCAACAGAACATTGTCGGTGGAGGAAGTAAAAGCAAGTTCTTATCAAGCAACAGTATAGCACCAATTTTAAAGATGCCAAAAAGTTGGGAATGGAAGCAAGATGGGGGCATGTTGAGGATGAAGAGGAGGAGGAGGAGGAGGAGGAGGAGGAGGAGGAGGAGGAGGAGGAGGAGTGTGTTTGTATGTCATGGTGGCAGGCAGCTCACGCTTGCTTCGATACTTGAAGTAATTTGTGGGCGACTGTAATCCAATGTACAGTGAGATAAACAGGATGGCGAGCACATCCACCTGCCCACACAAGCCGAGTAGCCTACTGGATTTGTTAAAGTGTATTTTTAATCACTCATTTGAGAATCATTAGAGAATACATTGCAAACAGCATTTATTACACAAATATTATTTGGGTAGGTTTTCTACTACATTTTAGTACAAGTTGGTGTGCAGTAGTGGTGATTTTGTTGCTGTTGAAGCCAATGTGACGATAGTTGATGAAATCATTTATAATTTTTCACTTGTCAACTCGTTATCATGGCAATTGTTAAGCCTGCAAATTATGAACGTTATAAACATTATGCATAATCAGATTCCTTCAGTTGCCTGCAGTGAGCAGGTGTCCTCAAATTCCTTCCTACCCGTCGGGACGTCCTACCAATAGCGCCAATAGTGAGGTGGGTTAGGGTTAGACTGTCAAATAAGCCTATGGCAGGAGGTTTCGCAGGACATTTTGACAGAACACCAGAACCCACGTAACTCCAATCTAGACAACACAACTGCAGTGTTGCTACTCACTACAGAACTATAATTAAAATAAAACCACAGGAGGAGGAACTGATTTGCAGTAATTTATTGTTGCAACCTTGCTACTGACCATGTTATGTTAATTCTTGCCAGAATTCTAAGCTCCATCTGTCGGCAAGTTGTGATTGGATGAGTGACTCCGGGGGAAAGAGTCAACTGGTAGGAGCTTAAAGAGCCGGCTCTCTGCAGAATATGGGTGTGAAACAAAAGACTAGCTGGATGTTTTTGGGCAGTTAAAGCAAAAATGAACCATATTCAATTTCATAACAAAAAGGTCATTGATCGACTACCTCTTGTCCTCATTTCATCGTCTAATAAGACACTAAAGCACATTTTGTCTTTTTTTCTGTTACAGGAAGGCATATGGTGAAATCAATTTAGATTGTTTCTCATCTGGAATTGACTGTGCATAGCACTTGAGCACTTGTGTTATATTTTATTTGAGGATAGACTTGTACAGTATATTTTGCAAGTGACCGTGATACCGGTTTCATTTTTAGTAAACATACCTACACACACTTGGTGCACCGCTGCTTGTTTGTCAAAACACATAATTACCAATCGAATTCGAGCACTAACCGTCATTACCATCACTGAAGTTTTATATAAATATATATATATATATATATATATATATATATATATATATATATATATATATATATATATATATATATATATATATATATTTCCCTTGTTGCATCTCGCCAGTCTTGTTGACGCTAATAAATGAACGTCATTTTTTAACAACATTCTGTTCGGAAACTCATAACGTCATTCAAACTTACCGTTCAGTTAGTCTGAGTCGAGCCGGATAGCGGATAGTAAACAGCTGTGTTCAGAAGTTGTGAGGGGAGCGCGCTCAGCCACCCGACAAGCATGACACATTCAGCACAAGGATGATGAAAAATTGGCATAAAAAATGTTAAAGTGTTTGTTAAAGTTTGACTTAAAACATCTTAAATTAACTAGAATCTCATGTTGCATTTTATCCAAAGTTCCTTGCTGATGTCAAAATCGAAAGTTAACTTGCTATGATTACTTACGTTGACAGAGCTTCTTCTTTGTCATTTTAAAGAAGAGAGAAGAAGACAACAAAGAAGATGGATAAGATAGAAAATAGACAGGAAAAAATGGGCTTCCTATTATGCTTACAGTAGTTCTGCGATGCAATTCTTGTTTTAAGTTTCCCATCTGTCATTTATCACCTACAAAATGGGCGTCCGTCATAGGCAGATAGGAGGACCGGTAAGTCACGTAGGCAGAATGTCCACCTCTAATTAATCCATTCCAGGGTCCAACTGTTGCCATAATAAAAACTTCTGAACTGACTATCATTAATTGTCATATAATTTCAAAAGTTACCATAATATGTTTATGAATTATAAACATCTTGGTTATGAAGACGATTGACATGTTTGTGCAAGTGGAGAGGAGCACCTCAGAAGTTAATCTGTACAAACCCCAGGTCCATTTTAATGGAGTAACAAAGAACACTTGCTCCAGTCGGATAGTGTTCTGTATCATCAGTGAAATCATAAATAAAACACGCTAAATTTCAATTGACTAATGGCTTCCACTGGAAAATGTTTTGTATATTTGTTACACAAGATGATAGATTATGTCTGCTGTTGCTAATGGTCCTGTATCATTAAGCTTTAATACCAGTATTTCCATGTATAGAGTAGCTTACAGACATATAAATGCTCTTAGGAAGGTTTTCCAGGAGTGGCTGGCTCAGTTGTAGGAAAAGAGGGTTTATTTATTCATTTGTTCATGTATGTATGTATGTATGTATTTATGTATGTATGTATGCATGTATTAATTACTTAATTAATGTATTTATTCCAAAATGTCGTGCTAAGACAAACCTCACAAAAATGTTAACTTAACCTATTTAATTGAGAATTCAAACCACTAGTAAGCTCTACACAATAATAACTATTTTTCTCGTATTTATCATCTGTTAAATCGTAAATGGTAACAATTTGGAATTCATGTTTTCTCAGTAGTTGTCAACCAAATTCCTCTTTAAACATCAAATTGCTGCCATTGTAAATTAGAAACAGACAGCAGCTCTCTGCCTGTAAATTTGAATGAGGTCATTAGATGATCCTGTTAGTTTTTTATGCAACATAAACCATGCCTACACTTTTAATGTAGGCATTTTCCCTCCCCGTGCACACAAACACACTCAGTAATACAGGAAAAAGGCTGACTCACCACAGCTTCATTACTCAAGTGAGTTATGAGGGTGTTTACACACTGATTGATATTAACCCTCTTTGTTTAATCTCCTTGGCCAGCAGACCACGCGCCAGGCAGCACGTTTGTAGGATTGTTAGATTGGTGTAAGGTGAAAGTGTGCAAAGCTCACAGCGCCCTCTGTTGATGTCTGATATTGAATTGCTCTCTCTCTCTCTCTCTCTCTCTCTCTCTCTCTCTCTCTCTCTCTCTCTCTCTCTCTCTCTCTCTCTCTCTCTCTCTCTCTCTCTCTCCCTCTCTATCCCTCTCTCTCTCTCTCGCTCTTACTCTCTTTCTCTTCTCTCTTTCTCTCTCTTTCTCTCTCTCTTTCTCTCTTTCTCTCTCTCTCTAGCATAACGAGTCATGTAATGGGGGCTAGTGTTTGGCGTAACCTTCCAACATATTTGTAATTTGTATAATTTCATTTATAATGAATGTGTATAACTTACATAATGTATAAAAAGGTGAAAAATGTATAATTTGACCTTTAAATAATACATAGTAAAATCTAACAGCAACATGAGACATGAGAATTTATATTGTGCTCAAATATGAATGCTTCTTTACAATCATCATCGGAGACTTGACATTCATAGCATTACTTTTACAGTTAAGTATTTAAATAAAATAATATACAATAATCTATTCATATCGTCGCTGTGAAAAACACATGTCCATTTTTTTTAATTTTCTTATTTTTACATGACTGGTGTTTCTGCGTTTCAGACATCGCATTAACGTGATTTTTTTTTTTTTCCGAAATTGGACAAAAGTGTTTTTCACAGAACAGCCACAATATGTAGGCTACTGTGCTGTGTATGCCTAGTGGAACCCCGGATAATACGCTTCAGATTTCGCAAATTCACATATTTGCGGATTTTTATTTACCTGTGCATAGGAAAAATAACCTGTTTGCAATTGCCTTAAAATTGTTTTATACGGAAAAAATGTTTTGTCTGGTAAATACATTCGAACGTACTTGCGAGTATATTCGAACGTATTTAAAAACAGTCAAACGTACCTGCAAGGATTTTTTTTAGCATTCATCTTAAATTTTACCAGTGCTTTCAAAAATTAAGAAAGTAAGCATTGTTTATTTGTAATTTTATGGTTTTGTTATGTCTGCAGTGCATGATTTAAGTTTGTCATTTTTTTCCTCTCATGCCACGGGCTATTGGCTTCCACATGCGCAACCCCGTGGCATTATGGGAAAGAATGCCAAATGGAAAACATCACTATGTTCGAAAGTTAAGTAAGTAAACATTGTTTATTCATAATTGTTGTGGATATTATCATTGTCTGGAATGCATTTTTCTTTTCCTCTTGGCATTCTTTCCCATAATGGCACGGGGCATTTTCTTCTTCATGCCCATACATGCGGGTATCAGATCAGGGCACTCAAAAAGAAAAGAAAAAAACCCAGGGAATGAAGAAAAGAACAAAGACATGGTGGAAAGTGTTGTATGTGTTACATAAGAAAAGTAATTGAACCAGTGGTTGCGGACCACTGTAGTAGGGGGCCTGTGCCCCAGTAGAGCTTAATGCCAAGCAACTCCCCTGCTATGTCCCCTGCTCTGCTCCCAGCCCCCAACTTGCTCATTCAATCACAAATCTAACATAAAAAATCTTAGATTCGCGATTTACAGTTAGTGGGAGTAAATAGATAAGATGGTAGTTTCCACTGGCAGTTTCAATGTACCCGCAACCCCCCAAAAAAGCTACATGAAATGGTTCTCTATTGGCATCATGGCATGCACAGTGGAAATCCTCTATTCACATGCGATAGACACACCGGGCTGGCCTACGAAAGCAATGACAAACATTCCAAAAACATGCATGGTAAGGTGATTGGAGTGTGAATGTTTGTTTGTCTCTGTGTGCCCTGCGATTGGCTGGCAACCGATTCAGGGTGTCCCCCGCCTACTGCCTGAAGACAGCTGGGATAGGCTCCAGCACACCCGCGACCCCTGTGAGGATAAGCGGTATAGATAATGGATGGATGGGTTTATAATCTTCTTAAATTTATGAGTAATTGAATATATATTGGAATGGCTGCAAATCTCAAATGATGCTTCTTAATCCTCAATAGACATCTCGGGGTGTGGCAATTCCAAGTTTCCTGAAAAAATGGTCTTGATCAGACAAATAATATTGCCAATAATCATCATGGTGATGGGGAAAGTCACAAAATTCGAGCAATTTAGATGTTTTCGTCACACACCTACACTGTACATTATCTGTATGTGTCATGATAATAATGATGATAATGAATTACTGTAGCGGCATAAAATAATGAACATGTGATTCCACAGCAAAGTGCGGGAGTTTGATAGTGCCGTTGCTCCTGGGGCGGTTTGTGCTGGTAGGAAAATCCACGGCGTCATAGCCCGCTCTCCGGATAAAGCATTAGTGCTTCTGTGTTTACTGACCCAGAATTGGTGGATCAATGGAGTGACAACACAAACTGGCTCTTCTAGATAGGTTTTACGATATTCCACTGAGCTGTTGTTCCAGATTCCATTGATTTTGATTCTGCGTTCAGTCCTAGTTTCCAAAATTATAGTAGTCCAAAATTATTAATATTCCACACAGTATCCCGCTCCTGCTGATTGTCAATCCCAAATCTAACACAGCTGCTGTCATATTTGTGATTGAATGGGACAATATGTTGGTGGGAATCCCACCGTCGCAAACAACAACAGCCTAAGTCCTCTGTTAAATGCATGAAAACGGGAGGTGTCTTTTTTAATCATCTAAAGGAAGTATCGGTGTTTGGGGAATGTTTCCATGCTGGTATCAGCCTGTCCTAGTAGTAGCAAGACATTGGCTGACCTGTTGACCCTTGGCTTGCCGGATTAAATATGAGCACTCAGAGCCAGAAGTGAAACTGAGGGCCCATAAATTGGGAATCTGAGTCCCCTGAGTAGGCAAGGTAAGGACACAAACTGCAGTCATGAGGAAGTTTACTAACACTGTCTCAAATTTCCTACTATTAATTTGCTACCCTTAAGACGATCATGAAATAACCAGTCATGTTGTTCTGCATCGCATACCTCAGTACAACAATTTGACAACACTCTTGCTTCCAAGATTAATGTGTATTTTATAAGTAGTGACAGAAACATGACAGAATATTTTTAGAGTAAAAAAAATCCAAACAAAACGCTTGAATAGAATTAATTCCTCGTTATTGCTGTCCATCCAATCAGAGTTTTTGGCTACGTTATAACAATGATTTTTTTGTAGAATGTCTTTTACTCAGAACAAACAAATATTGACAATACGGAATATACACACTGGCCACAACTCAAGCTGCATCAAACGGTCTTCATTTAAAAAGACAATAAAGGCCTGCTGTTTTTTACTACTACTTTTTAGTTAATGATGGAGTTCATGGAGTCAAATGAGATATCGTGCATTGATCTTGAGTCACACTTGGACTACACATTCATATTGTTGTCCATAAACCACTCCTGAGCTTGGCTGTGGAAATATTAACCCAGCCCGGTCTGAGGTGCACAATTCTCTTGACAAGGTTTTCATTCCAGGTGTTTGCCCGGTCTGCCTCGGTAGCTAGAGGGGCAACTGGATATTTCTTGACGCCTCAACGTGTGGTGAAATGCTGTGGAAAGAATAAGAAAGACACACGTTGAGTTGCTGTTGTCATCTCAGAAGGAGAATGTATTCTTCCTCTGTGCTCAACCGCTACTCTATGCCACCAGTTGCCGCTCCACCTCCTAGTGGATGGCTGTGGAATAACTACCTAGAAATGAGTGAGAAACTACAGAATTTAAACTAGGGAAACCAAACAAATTTAAAAAATTAATGATAGGGGTCTCTGTTTTTAGATATCTGATTCCAACTCTCTACACTGGTATCATACTATATGACATGACAATATTCATCTTTCCCTCAAATAAAACCAGTATTCCAGAGAATTCATTCTATGAACACTACTTTAATAAGTAATTAGTAATTTGGGGTCACAAAACATGCTTAACTTGATGCAATCAAGTAAAGTTGAATTAAAAAGAAATTATACTGTATATTGTCCCAAGATCTTGTTCCATTCGACATGCACGGATCAGGATGCAGGCAGTACAGAACCTTGAGCAACATGTACAATAAGCCCAACGCAAAACCAATTAAAATGATGTTTCTCAAATTGTGTACCTTGAGTTTGAGGCCAGACAAACTTAAATTAATGCAGATATAACAAGGGAAGAAGACGGACTTCAAAGAAGCAACATAGAAATGTATTTGTTTTTTTACTACCTGCACAATCTTTTGTAGCTTTATCCAGAGAGACAAGCTCAGCAAAGATTCCCTTTGTCTTCATGGCTTTTTTTTTATATGTATTGTCAGATGTGAAAGTGAAGTCATGTTCAGTCAACTGAACTTAACACAACATTCTAATGAAGGTGTACAAACATCACAAAGAGAGTCAAGCGAAATGAAAAGAAAGGAGCTGAGCTTCAAGTTCTTGGGGTGCTGGGTGTAAATTAAGAGAGCGTAAGTAAGTTAAATAATTTTTGCATAGTGCTGCAACATAACATGAATGATTGATGACATTTTTAATGCACTGTACAATAGTTATTTCCATCAATTATCAAAGACCCAAGTGAACAGGCAATCAGGCATTACTGTATACGCACATCCACAAGTGCCTATACAAGTGAGTGTGTCTGAGTGCTTCTCACCTGCGGTGTGGTTGTAGTGTGAAGGGTACTTCAGTCAAACGCTGCTCATTTCCACTACTCAGCTCACTCGGAGCATCGTTTGAGGCAACACTTGGCTGCCTGAACAGGTGGCGACATCTAGACTCAAACCAACCATGTAACTATCCACCTCCCACCATGCATGTACAGAAACAAGGCAAGGATGTACTGTACAGTAAAACAACGCTTACTCCACAGTGCTTGTCATAGAGTTGAAAGATTTTGTTGTTTTTATTGAGAACTGATTTTTTTTTGCAGTGACTCCAACTTCCTTACCCCAAGAATAACCAATTCCATGACTGCACCAACATTAATCAGAGAGGGACAGTAAAAAGCCCAACCACCCTCCTACCATACCAGGAGCGGAACAGCCAGAAAGGGCCCAGGTCTAAAAGATGCTCGTTAATATTGGCAACTAATCGTGCCTCCTGAATTTGCAGTCACCACATTGTAGGTCAGATTTGCTTCTCTAGAAATACCTTGGCAATGGACAGGCTCTGTGGCACACTATTTACTCAGTCTCCAAAGTGGTCGATCCACCCACCCATTATTATTCAAACCGCTTATCCTCACGAGGGTCGCGAGCGTGCTGGAGCCTATCCCAGCTGTCTTCGGGCAGCAGGCGGGGGACACACAGAGACAAACAAACATTCACACTCACGATCACACCTAGGGGCAATGTAGAGCGTCCAATCAACCTACCATGCATGTTTTTGGAATGTTGGAGGAAACCGGAGTGCCCAGAGAAGAAGGGAAGAACGTGCAAACTCCACACAGGGAGGACGGGGCCAGATTCGAACCCACGACCTCTGCACTGAGAGACGGACGTGCTAAATAGTCAATCACCATGCCGCCTCGAAGTGGTCCAAAGAAGCAAAATTATCCAATCACCAATCCACTTCTCCACCCCACTGCACACTAATACCTGCAGACAATTTATAGTCTTCAATTAAAGGGACACTTGGGTGAGCTTAACATTGGCACTTATATAATAGGTTTGCATGTAAAAATGACATTAGTACTAAAATGCCCACCTCAAAAGACTCTGTAGTGATTTAAGGTCTTTTTTTGTGATTAGGTTTACAACAAATTTCCCCGCCCCAAAAAGGGGCGTGGCTTATGTTATGTTTTCGGTCTCAGCGGTCTACGTCACGCGAGGAAGGCATGCTTGGTAATATTTCTCGCTTTGTCAGTTCTGTTGTCTAAAACGGTGACCGATTGCCACCAAAATGCAAATGCACATTACTAATCTTGTCCACTTCAACCTGTGAAAGTATAAAAGTGTTCTGCATAATAGTTTGGATTTATTGACATAACACGTGATCTCATCACGATCACCTCCACAAAATCAAAAATACCGTGGCGATTGCTCCTCCACTTTCACAAGCTGAAGTGGACAAGAGCATGCGCACACGAACCCCGACTGGTTATATTTCGGACATTTAGCGGCGCTAAACTCGTGTCTCAGGAACAAGAAAGACGGCGGCTTGCAGCAGCAGCAGGCAGATTGGAGCCCCCCGCTTCCCTCCCCGGCTAAAGGTAGGATTGGGACAACTAAAAGCGGCAACTAGCTTCAGGCCGTTAAAACAAAAGGCGTTGGCACGACAACATTAGCTTGTTACTGTCCGCCCAGCGTGTGGAGATGAAGATGAGCCTGTGTCTTCATGTTGCCTCGCAAGCAGTCGCGTGCGGTGTCCCTGCTTGCTTACTTGCATGAGTGAAGCGGCGTGAGAGTGACGAAAGCCCTCATCGAACAGCGAACAAAAAGTTTCGGCCAGGCTGACTGCACGGACGAGTGTGGCCGCATTGGAACGTGCCATTTCGGCTGTTACCTTCCAAATTGGACGGCGCGTTCTGAGTCGAAAAACTGGGTCCAAACCTCATCCAAATAAATGTGCAGGTCTACCCATTCCCACTTCAGTCTCTGTAAATATCCTGACTGGTGTTTAATGCCTCGCCTGTTCTAACCATGATCAGCAAAGAAGCAGTGTTTTTTTTGTTTGTTTGTTTTTCAGCAAGGAAGCAGTGTGCGCTCGTCCCAGCCTAAATCTATGTCTCTCTGCTCATTTTCACATTTCCTCATTCTCATATAAATCAGCCACGGAGAGGTTAATCCTTTTGATATGTTGAAGTGGTCATTAGTAAGGATGTCCACATAAATGTTGGTGCCAATTGATCACCGTTTTTGGACATTATAAGCAATGAAAGTACAATGATTTCCAATGGAGAGTTTGGAATCGGTTCCTTGCGTGACTCCGGCCAAACATGGATAGAACGCTAGGGGGCGCGGCCATTCTCCTCATTAACAAGGGGCGTTATTCATGGAGTTACTTATTTACTAATTTCTCCAAAATAAATGGGTAAAAGAGAAAAATGGCAACTCTTTTCATTTTCCTGATCAAAAAATATATAAGATGAACTTGTTAGTGAATACATGGCCCCACCGTCCCTTTAACCTACCTTGCATGTTTGTGGAATGTAAGAGGAAACTGGAGTACTCGGAGGAAATGCATGCAGGCATGGGGAGAACATGCAAACTCAACACATGAAGGCATGTTCTGAAAAAAATATGTTTGAGTTGACTTCCGCTTTAAATTAGGAGGGTTGTAGCCTCTGATGTGAGGTCCAAGGCAAGGGGGTGAAGCTGTGCCAAACGGTTCCCGGCAACATAGGGACTCGTGTCGCTCGATCGATTGCGAAGCTGCTAAGGACTTTTGAAGTGTCTATAATCAATATGTCTTTCAACCCACTTTTCCAGAATTCAATCATGTTCTGGCGCGTCGCTCAGTGTGCAGCGGGCTTACCACGTAGTTCACCTCTTCCAGTTATTCAAAACATGTCCATCATCATCAGTGTCAATCAGCTTTGTTTGTTTCTCAATAATACAATTCATCAAGTTACAAATGATGGTTTCTGTTGTTTTTGGCAGTGTTAAAGCAATTTGCCTTCTTCACCTGACTGAATTAATTTGCATTGTAAATGGAAAATCTCTGGAAAGACACTGCTAGCATAGTCGTGTTTGTGTGTAGGTGTGTGTGGGGGGGGGGGGGGGCGTGTTTGTGCGCATGTGGGGGTGTGCGTGCGTGTGCGCGTAAGCATGCGTATGTATCCAGTCAACTCCAATTTGGAGACTAAAATTAAAATAAATCTTAAAAGCACAAGCTTAGATCCCAAATAAAGACCGGATATCTCAATATAGCCTACTTATCATCTTTTACAAGGATACACTTTGACATTCACTCCCCTCCAAAAATACTGGAACAGTGAAATCAATTACTATAGAACAAAAGATGAATGGTCAAATGTCTGTGCATTTGTGATCACACTTGTGACTCAAAACACCCATATTTCAAAAATCTATTCCTATGGAAATTAATGTAAATGTCAATACACTAATCCGTTCCAGCCTTGCCCAAAATAACAACAAAATTGTTGGAATGTGTGAGGAAAACTAACACTCCATAATATTGTACTTTATAAATCATACAATTCAATTAATACAATACAATAAAATACAATACAACATTATTTATGTAGTGCATTTCACAACAAGGCGGCACGGTGGACGGCTGGTTAGCACGTCCGCCTCACAGTTCAGAGGTCGTGGGTTCGATCCCAGCTCCGGCCTCCCTGTGTGGAGTTTGCATGTTCTCCCCGTGCTTGCGTGGGTTTCCTCCGGGTACTCCGGTTTCCTCCCACATTCCAAAAACATGCATGGTAAGTTGATTGGACTGTCTAAATTGCCCCTAGGTGTGATTGTGAGTGCGGATGTTTGTCTCTGTGTGCCCTGCGATTGGCTAGCAACCAATTCAGGGTGTCCCCCGCCTACTGCCCGAAGACAGCTGGGATAGGCTCCAGCACGCCCGCGACCCCTGTGAGGATAAGCGTTATGGATAATGAATGAATGAATGAATTTCACAACAGCTGCAGCTGTAACAAAGCACTTTACATGTAACATAAAAGAGCAATAATACAACAACAAATACAGTCAAAGCAGTCAGACCTAAACTCAGTATCAGATTTTTATTTTGGTTTTGCCTACTGAAACTACTGTACAGTACTGTACTGTACTGTACTGTACTGTACTGTACTGTACTGTACTGTACTGTACTGTACATACTAGCTAGCTATGTAACAAACATGAAAATCAGAGAACAGTTTTATGGGTGAAAAACAAGCAAAAGTGAAGTTGAGATAAGGTGGAAAATTGATTCCAAGCTATTGTACACAACAAGTACAATAAATTAGAATTCCCTGATAAAGAACCATATTACTGGTGTACTAAATACCAGACTTCAGACACATAGACTAAAGAAAGGAGAAGACTCAAGTTAGCAGAAAGAAAGACCTCTCATGACCTCAAACATACAAGCTCATATGTGAGACTCAGTGGAGGTCATGTCAAAACTTTGGCTTGCCTGGCTTCTTCTGCAACAGCTTCCTTAATCTACTAACTAGCTAAATGCTGATATTCTATCTAATGTCTGTTATCAAACCGATATGATTTCACCCCACAGCAAAAATAATGTGCCTGACTGTCCCAATATTTTTGGAGGAGTGTGTACAATTCTGCTTTATAAATCCTGTCCTCAACTAAGAAAAAAAATGACCATATTTACTCCTTGATGCTCCATGCTGTAGCTGCTGCTGCCTCCAAGTTCAAACTGAGAAATTAAAGATGGAGTTAAGCCGGTCGTTGTGTGTATGTGCAAAGTTGTGTGTATGAGCCACAGGCGACCAACCAGAGCCATGGTGGTCAGACATTCGCCAGGAATCACGAAGCTGAGAGAAGATAAAGCAGCAACTCAATTCTAAGACAGCACTGGGTCCCAAGCCAAACGACAGCTTCCAGGAGATTTTTAAGCCTCTTACAGGACCAACTTCGCTCCTTGCCCTCCTCTCTCGTCCGTCATTCTCCTCATGGAAACAGTATCCACGGTAACACCGGGTGGCAAGGTAGCAAGCCAAGAATGATTGAGATGGTAGATGCAGATGATGAAAATGCGTAAAATGAATCAATCATCGCTCATCGCCCCAACTAAATCTATGTGCAACCACCTAAAACAACCATAAATCACAAGTCTTTTGTTCTGCAATTATTTTTCTGTCCACCTCAACAGACAGAGACTGCCACCAACAAAATCGACATGGTGTATTCGAATCCAAGTTCTCAGTTAACCACAGACCTTTCACGGTTTGTATTTATATTTATTTATTTGGATCTACCCCTTGAGATGAGCCATCTCATTTTAGAGGGGGTCCAGCATACAAGATCAAACATAACAACACAACACATGGAACACATCTCTGCCCATAGTTACCCAACGCTCCCCCACCAATCACATACAAACATAAAACTCCATACTATGTATCAATCCGAACAGAACTGAACTGTGTGCTAACATAAATATAAAAAGTAAACAAATCATACATGCACAGACAGTAACAACCAAACACAATAGATCATTAATACCTAAATGCATACACACCATTCATAACAAACAGTAAATAAGACAATATAATCAAATCAAATAATGTATTTAAATAAACCCCTTTTGTAGGCTTAAAGACACAGACTCAAGGGTGCTCGATTTTATCTTGGAGGACAGGAGCAGGCGCAACATGCAATGATATACTGGTAAGTTAAAATGTATGACTTAAATAACCGAATAAAGTTGATGGATCTAATATAATCAGGCAAACTATTCCAGTCAAATGGAGCTCTATATATCTGAAAGCACGTCATCCAATTCCCTTCCTTGGTGTAGGAGTGTGAAAGAAAAGGCACTCAGTATATATATTTTTTTTATTTCCATTAATTTTGGTATCATTCAGTTATTGCTTAAATGCTTTCTACGTAATGGTGAAAATGCAGAAATCCCCCTTAAAATCCCCTTTAAAAGGTTCACTAAACTCTAATGAGAGACTTACACTAGAGTGCTGCACTGATACTTCCTTATGACAAGTCATCAATCAAAGGCATGCCATGAAAGGTGGTGCATCAGAGAAGGAAAAAGAAAACAGAACATGGCAGGGAAGCAATACGAGGCACAAATGTAGAGAGATGGTGGCGAGGTGAGATGTTGCCTCCGCAGCCCACATTACTGGCTTCTCTGAATAATTCACCTGTTTCTTTTTTGGGGGGGGAAGAAAATAACAAGTGAGGCAGATGCCTACACATTTGCATAAGACAAGAAAAAATAGCAATCTATATGGATGGCATTTATGAAAAAAGCAGAACTTTCAGGGACAATAAGATTCCTGGAATAGCTGAATTAGATTGATATTGCAACTCCTGTACAGTGCATGTAGTACATTTTATACTTCATGCAGTGCACTTCATTCCATATAATCTCGGTCTCATTCAACTAATTTAGCCTTTAACCACAATAGGGTTGATCTTTAACAAGTTTAAACAACGACACTGGACTGTTGTATTTTGAAATACAAGCGTCCCAAATGTGTGCAGTGTTTTTGCCATATTAATGGTGGCTTGGTTTTAGTTGAAGAGATCACTTTTCATTGATTGGTGTGTTTGGGAACATTTTAATCAACAATATGTTCACATGTTACTGTCGTACCGTTTTAAAATCCTGTTTTTGATGCTGTAGAGCATACTGGCTTGTAAATATTGTACATATTGACCTAGTTGTTTTCATGGACACCTCATAAAACCTTCTACAGTGAACAGAGTGGACACCCCTCTTCTAGTGTTAGCTAATGTCTTAGCATTAAACGTTATGCTTGTGTGCAGTGCTTGCACTTATTTGCACATTTACAATAAGCCTGCACATATTTTTCTTTTAACAAACGCATATTTACAACTATTGAATTTCAGCCATCATACAGGCTTAAATTCTAAATACACTTCAAGGAGCTCTGATCCAAAACAATACTTCCTGCTATATCAACATACGAATAGGGAGCTTGAATCCAAAATGCGTTGGCTTTCTTTTTGTGCGAGAGCTTTACCCTTTAAAATCATCATCTGAAATAGTAGAAACCTTGACTATGTCAACCTTTCAACGTATTTGTTTGTACTGTATTTGAATGTGTTATTTAGTTCAACTGTAAATAAATTTTCAGTATAAAATGTACTGTATATTTTGCACAAGTTGTGCAAAGAAAATACAGGTTAATGAAGTTTGACATGATTCTAAACAGTTATTTTGTTGCCAAAATAAATTTTACATTACATTATTATTTTATACTAACCAGGTGTAAAAGGTAACCCAGATAAATTGCTTTTTGCAAAAAGAAGTGTTGTTGCTTTAATGTAACTGTTAAATGTTAACAACCGTCAGTTATTTTTTAAAAGTCTTCTCAAGTATGTGGACTACCACACTTTTCAAATCACCGGACTTACACAGTTAGAGATGCGCTCTTTATGATTGGTATTCAGGATGCTCAAACAGCCAAATTACAGCTTTCTTTTAAAACAGTCCTCATTGCCTCATCCTGATATTGCTTACACACAATTGAAAATTAAGGACAAAATATAGAACCACACTCAACTTAAAACACCAAATACCTTTTGCTTTCCTCTACTGTCACCTATCAGGGCTCATCTTTGACTCCACCTTGTAATTAGCACACCATTTTCACCAGATGTAGCACAATTTCACAGACGGTAAAGCAAAATGAGGAAGTACTTGTACATCACGACTTTAAGGCCCATGTATGTCACAAGCTGTGCGCTCTCTAGATTCACGCTCGGCTGGATAAAAAACAATTTGATACGGTGATACTGCGGTCCCCCACACTGACTCTAATCCCCATTGCGCAGCCACTCTCTCTTCACCGCACTATGGAGTCGAAGTGATTGACATCATAATAGGCTCAGTTAAATTATGATAGAGGTCAAATTAGAATTTAATCATCTCGCTTTTACTCTTCTCCCTTGAGGGCAAAATGAATAAACATGACTAGTACAAGACTGATGGGATGGTTATACAAAAACGGATAACCCTCAATTTTTGCGTTTGTGACATTTTCAAATAGTGAAGGGTGGGGGCTCTGAGAGTTAGAAAGACAGTAGCTCTATACAACATTGCCGTAGCAAAGACAATAAAGCTGTTTTAATTGTCATCGCCATCTTGCTCGCTTTGTAACAATAGCTCCACATAAACACAAATGCATCAACATTTCAGTACATAAGATGACTACTATTCTCGATGCGGACATTGCAGCACCTCTCCTTCTACCAAGCTTCTCACACTGTCTCTCAGGGACCTTTATTGCTGCTAAGAAAACTCATTTCAGACGGCTGTATGCAGCATCTTGTTGTTTTGGTCACTACACACAACTCGTGACCATAGGCCCACAAAGGAGGGAGGGAACTCCAGATGTCAACCCCAACACAGTGATCACACTCCACCCTTTTTCAGATGAGGATCATGGGCGAAAATGTGGAGATGCTAATTCTCATCTTGGCTTGTTCACAATTTACTGCAGATCACTCTAGTAAAAGTTGAAGATCACGACCTGATAAAGTCAAGCGCATATTCTGCAGTAAGTAGAGAAACCTTTCAAAAGCCATCAAACTGGACCCTTTCCAACTCCACGGCAGTGCTTAGAAATTTTGTCCATAAAGGTTTCGATGACAAAGGCTAGCCTTGGTGAAGTCTATCCAAATACAGCACTGCTGGCCAAACTCCATCACCAGTTGTACAGGGGCCAAACAACCTGCCCTGTATATTAGGCTACTTTTACTATTGGCACACCCACCATTGGACCCCCAGAAGGAAATCATGTCCAAGTCCCCAAAGCACATGTAGACTAGTTGGGCAAACTCCCATTCACAGTCCAGGACCATGCTAAGGGTCTAGAGTTGGTCCACTGTAGTACGGCCAGGACAAAAACTACCCATCTCTCCAGAACTCCTGAATGGATCTTACCATGGAGGCTGAGGTGCGTGATCTTCTGTAGTTACAATACATACATTCAAGTGTGCCTCTTAAGGAGTGGGGGGACCACCGCCCTCGTCTGCCACTGCAGAGGCATTCTCCCCGATGTCCATGCAGTGTTGCAGAGAAAACCGTGACAGCCCCACAAAATCCAGAGCTTCATTCGGATATCATCCTGCTCCATGGTCCTGCCAATGAGGAGCTTTTTAAGTACTTCAGTCATTTAAGACCTGGAGCTAAGAAAGCCTATATCAGAGTCTCCAGACTTTGTTTCCTCATCCAAAATCCTGAATGGTGAGCCTGTATGAGCTTTTGTGGCTGAAAATACAGAAAATTGAACTTATCTCTATTAACAAATCAAGGGAGCTTGTTGTGATGACGTGGTTGAGAATAAAGTAGAGAGTGTGGATATTTGAGGCTGCCTCCACCAATTCACTGACTATGCCTGGCGCATCGCTTGTGTGCATTTTGGTAACAGAGTCACCGTGATTCATATTCCAGCCACAGGTACGTTGTAAATTGTAAATATAGTTAAAGCGGAAGTCAACTCAACCAGTTCAGAGTGTATCCAGCCTCCTGCCAAAAGACAACTGGGATAAGGTTGCAGGCCTGCGACCCTCAACTCAACTCAACTCAACTTTATTTATAGAGCACTTAAAAAACAAGCACAGCTGCATACAAAGGGCTTTACATAGAGTAAAACTCAGATATATAAAAACAAAGGCAGTTAAAACAATAAATTAAAAACATAAAAACAGTAAACACAATAAAACACAAAAACAATGCTGAGTCTCGTGTTGAGTTGAAGGCAAATAATAAAAACGTGTCTTGAGGCGAGTTTTAAAGATGGATAGAGAGGGGACTTGCCTATCGTTTAGATCCTAGAGAGGATAAGCGGTCCAGAAAATGGTTGTTGGGAATTAACTGAGATTAAATGAGGGTGTGATCATTTTCAAGATAATTGCAGTTCCCTCCTGAAAACAATATCTTTTACAGTCTCAATATTTACAACTCCATTCATTTTATTCATTCATTTTTCTAGCTATGCCATGGTCTTGTAGCAATTGACAAGCAATTAACGCAATTACTTCATTAAAAGTTGCATATTGCAGTTGAAAAATGATGCGTGCACACACACACACACACACACACGCGCACACACACACACACACACAAATACGAGTTGATGCGGCCAGTAATTTTCTACATATACTGTATTAGTGGTATAAATGCGAATTGCCTATTCCCATTAGTTCCATTCATTACACACTGGAGGGAGGCCTGATGTATCTTCTCCCCCACGCCATCATAAGCCCCAGATTGGTTCTGGTTGGTTGGTGGACCAGCACCTAGCTGCAGAAAAAGCATATTGAGCTCCTCTAGAACTTTACTTTTGGTCATTTCATCAAAGGAGGGGCCTTTTGATTAACTTTCAGCTAGGCTCACTGCTTGGAGTACGTAAAGGATGATTTTCATGTGGGCTCAAAACTCCCCCTTGCTTCTAAACATTAATTTGATCCCGCTTGAAGACACATTCAAAAAACTTTCCAACTGCAGTCAAAGCAAATAGCTCTATGTAAACAGTAATTCTGGCAAACTAATTAATAATAAGCATTTTCACTGATTGTCGATTGCCCTGGATAAAGAATTTGAGTTATTATCGAACCTACTGCATCCAGTTTTATTTATAGATATCACTGGTTAACTTTCAACCATGTTACCTGATGATGAGGTTGCTATTGTAAATATTTGTTATGGCTACGGGTGAGCATCGCAATAAATTTCCTTGGGGGAAATTAACAATCAATTGAGCTATATGTCTTTACCAGATTCTCTGCATGTTGCAGCCTCCTTTTTTGATGTTAGTGTTCTGAGACCGAATAATGATGTGAAGAGCAGTTGCGATCGTGGACGGAATCAAAAGTGATGCATTTATAAGAGTGCAGGTTTGTTGTGTGTCACGTCTTGTCAGCCTTCAATTGTTATTTTGGAAAGCGCTTTCCATTTTCCGTCAGCGATTTTCTAGATGAATAAGTGCAACAAATTAGTGAAATTAAATCTCTGTTATGCATTGTTTGGTCAGAGCTCACCATTAGCAATACATGCAAAATGCTGACTTTAAGTGGTTTCACATTTAAGCGGCTGCAAAAGAACATAAAGTAACATGTTTACCAGCCTTAAGATCTTTTTTTGGTCTAATTTAATTTATGCAAAATGTATGGTGTGGCGCATGAAGGATGTTTCCCCTGCAATTTTTCAGATGGCAATTTTTGTTCCCTGCATTTTCTTTTTTTTTTTTTAGCAAAAACCAATGTAACGCCATCACGATACTAAAAGAAGACAGACAAGCTCCAGGACCACACGGAAAATGACTACCAATAACCTCAGTCCATTGTTTTGCATTGTAAATGAGACTTGGCTTGCGTCAATCACATCACTTAGACAGTTTGACTGACATATTTTATCAATTTCCCCGCTAAGACGGCAGCACATTTCGCAATGGGTCTCGAAGATGGAGCAGACTGTGTGAGCGTATGAGCGCAATGCCGCCCCAATCCCTGTAGAAAAATCCCTGACATGTTCGTGAGACTGCCGCTACCTCCTAACATTCCCCACAGTTCTGAGTCCCCTGTGACTCCATAACAGGCGCAGTGACAGGGACCGCTGGGGAGCATTGCAAGGGGGAGCTGAAGATATTAAAGTTCTGTTCTAGTTCTAAGCAGTGAGTTCATGAATATACTCATGTATATGAAATATGTGGTAATGACCTCTTTGTATTTAAAGCCTCACAGTAACATAGTAAGTTCATGTGCTCATCACAAACGAGGCAAAAGCTTTGTTCCTAAAAAAATTATGTATGTATATATGATCATAAATCACCGTAACTTTATGCACTGAGGGAACATTAGCACTCCACTTAAATATAGGAAACTAAAAAATCTTCTTAGCAATTCAATTAAAACGCATTGCACATAAAAGTTAAAAAGAAATTGTACCTCAATAAATCAAACGAGGAAAGAAAACAAACATTCTTAAATGATTAAATGCAAATGTACTGTTTTGCACTTAAAAGTTAAATACAACTGCACTTAAAAACATTGTTCTAGATTTTTTTTTCTAAACCTAAGCAACTCCAACACTAAGCATAGTAATTCAGTGATTCTTTTACATACCACTAGAGCACGTGTCAAACGGAAGGCCCAAGATTCTTTTTATGCAATTTTTCAGTTTTTACAAGTCCGCCCCCTCCAAATCCCTCCTAACGTAAAGTGAACCATAGTTGTACACGTAATATTTGTGCGCCAACATTTTCCAGGACTTCTGATTGGAAATCCAATTAATTGTTAACAATAAGTGTAACTTGCAGAGACACTTGTGTAACTATATGAAATGGTGAGGTGGCTGTACTGTATTTATATGGTTTTCATAGTCCGGAGGGCCATCAAAGGACAACCATAATCATGATGTGGCCCACGACAGAAATGAGTTAGTCACCCCTGCACTACAGAAGCACTGATCGAGGCTGTTTTTTATATACTATATATTTGTTCTCTATGCGATCCTCAAAGTACACCAGTTTGTTGCATTTAAAACATAAATAAAAAAAGAAAGAAAATCAAAAATCATGTGAGGTTATACCATAAAATTTATTTGTGCACCCCCACTCACCCCTCGCCCCTTTCATACCAAAGTTACACCACTGTGTACAAACATGGTGTAAAATGTTTGAGATGTCAAATATCGAGTGTATTATTTCTTGCCAAGAGAGGTTTGGACCTTTGGACTGCAATCTGATTCTATAGATCTTTTGTAACCACATAATATGCATCCAGAAACACTTAAACCCTCGGGCAGCGGGTGCAACAATGGTGGGTTACCTTTCTGCAGGCTATCATCATGCACTTGACAGCAAATGGTGTCAGATTTAATTGGAACAAGCACAATGTAATGGAGCGTGTCAGATGGCTTCCACTGTGCCTGAGAGGCAGTATGGTTTCTAGGTATTACTATGATTGCACGCTCAAAGTGATGGAGAGAAGCGGAGGCAAAAGAGAAGAAACATAAATACATAACATGACTCATATTATTGTATTTGAAAATAAAAACAACTTAAAGCATAAAGAAATAAAGTCAGTATACTGGAATACATTGTAATATAGCCCTTAATGGGGAAGTAAACCAAAACATATTTTTTTCAAGAATATGTTCTATGCATACTCCGGTTTCCTCCCACATTCCAAAAACATGCTTGGTAGGTGGATTGGACACTCTAAATTGCCCCTAGGTGTGATTGTGAGCGTGTGTGATTGTTTGTCTCTGTGTGCCCTGCGATTGGCTGGCAACCATTTCAGGGTGTCCCCCGCCTACTGCCCGAAGACGGCTGGGATAGGCTCCAGCACGCCCGCGACCCTTGTGAGGACAAGCGGTATAGATAATGGATGGATGGATGTTCTATGCAAGCCCACTATCTGAAACAAAGCATTCTGATAAATATTGCGTTTGTGCAATAAGAGTTAACCCACCAGTTTTTCGCCATCTCTGGGGGCGGCCATTTTGTCACTTCTGTGAGATGGCTAAAAAAAACAGGCTGATTTTGCTGCTTAACTCATATTCCACAAACGTAATATTAATCAGAATGCCATGTTTCAACTAGTGGGCCGGCTGGGAACATATTCTTGAAAAAAAACTATGTTAGGGTTTATTTCCACTTTAATGTCTGCCACATCTAAATATCCATCATTTTCTCATACCTCTCTATTTAAGATTATCGTCACATGGAACATCCTCAAATATGCATTAGCAATTTGAGCTTGGCGTAAGGCTAGAAATAATACATCAAAGTAAGAATTTCAACTGCATTGATTTCGATTCATGTGCAACTTCTGTTGATTATGTCTGATGAGATGGATGTAGTGCTGTTGCATCAGAGGGCTAGTGATAAAAATAGCTTCTAAATGGAGGAACGAGCAAGATGGATTCTCGTAAATGACTGGTGTCATGACACAGAGGACATGGCAGCCTGCAAGTTTTGCCACTGGGACTTGGACACTTTTAACTTTTTAATTTTAGCTTGACTGATGGACACTGGAAATTTTTGGGGGCTGTCAGGTGCATCGTAGCAAAAATCTACACTCACACACCCACATGCACAAGTGTCACTATGCAGTCTCAATTTACAGTATTGGATATGATTGCACCTCAATATTTGTTCCAATATTGTACATAGGCTATCATGTAGTTTACGCCATTCTGTAGTCCATGCACCTCTAATCCATTTTTTTGGGGGACGAGAGACGGGGTACACCCTGAACTAGCCGTCAGTCAATCGCAGACGGATAATACTTCACTTTTTGAGCGTGGTTATCAGCAAATCGGGACCTTTTCATTAACTATTCGCTGATTTTTTTTTCAATATTTATCTTCTCTCTCTCTCTCTCTCTCACTCTCTTTGGACCCCTCTCTCGCACTCTGTTTTTTCATTGCTTTTTACTGGGGTACAGCATTTTTTGAAGATTTTGCATTTAAAAAAATGTTTTTGAATTTAAATAGCTGTCAATTATACACAGATTTTGGCTGTCCCATGCGAAGAGCGGATGTCCACTGTACATATGTACAGAGAAAAAAATGGCTTTTTAAGGGCAGTTTGGGGGATGTTGATGTTTGTGTTTTGAGTTTTGTTTTTGAGGTTAGTTTCATGCTTTTCCTTGTGTTCTTTTTAAGTTATTGAGTCCACCTGTGCTTGTCATCCCAGTCCCTTGTGTTAACCAACCAGCTTCCCCTTACCCTCTGTGTATTGTCCAGGTGTTCCTCGTTGTATCGTCAACTTGTCTGTATTTAGTTGCCAGCTTTCTTTCAGCCCTTGTTGGTTCATCTGTTCTGTCCTGTCATATCCAGGCCCTCTCTTGTCACTGTTCAAAGTCAAGGTCACTCCAGTCCAGTGTTTGTTTAGTTGTTTTGTTCCTTGTGGTTTATTTGGGTCTTCAACATTTTTGTTAGTTTAGTATTATCCCAGCACCTTGTTTGCCTTTTGTTTTAGATTAAATACTTTATATTGCACATGATTTTTGCCTCCTGCGTTTGGGTTCTTCTCCACGATAACAGAATGAACCAACCACAAAATGGACCCAGCGGGACAGGCATCACAGCCTGCCTTTCGTATTCGCGATGAGAAGCTGCTTCTTCAGGCACTTAAACCGAACCTCATGGCTGCAAGATGGTCTCGCCTCCTCCAGTCACTCAATCAACCCGAATCTGTTCCCGCTCCGGCGGAGCCAGCCTTGCGGCCGTCGCCTGAGCCTGGTCCTGTTCCGGCTGCGCGAGCCTTGCCTCCGCCACCCAGCCTCGTTCCCATTTCGGCGGTGCGAGCCTCACTGCCTCCACCTCAGCCTGTTCCCGTTCCGGCGGCGCGAGCCCCGCGGCCTCCAACCGAGCCTGTTCTCGTTCCGGCGCAGCGGGCGCCTTCCAGTCCCGTCTCGGCGGCGAGATCCCTGCTGCCGCCTTCCAGTCCCGTTGCGGCGGCGAGTGCCCTGCTGCCGCCTTCCAGTCCCGTCGTGATGGCGACAGCGCAGTGGCCGCCTTCCAGTCCCGTCACGGCGGCTAGTACCCTGCTGCCGCTTTTCAGGCCTCCGGGACGACCGCCTGATTGGCCCCCTCAGATTCCGCTCTTCGGTCCTCTGGGACGACCGCCCGACGACCTTTGTTTTAACAGGATTAGCATTTTATTTTACACGACACTGAGTTCCAAGCACTTGAAGATGAAAATTCCAGTAGGTCTACTGAAGAACATACTTGAATTGGTGGCAACAGTATGTCTACCAGTTGTGGTTTGAAGTCCAATAAATTATTTAAAGTATTAGTACTATGCTGTTCTACTCTATATTGCTAAATGCGCTAAAAAAAATCTGAGTACTTTGACATACTTGAAGGTTTTTCGAGAAACTAACGCAAACATTACTTTCCCAATTAACTCCTTACATTTTAGAAAGTGTCAGTTCCTAATTCCATACATCACTTGTCTTCATGAGGGCCACTGATGAGCTGTCTTGGGTTTGCTGGGAGGGAGGGCGTGAACTGCTTTTTTTTTTTTTTTTTTTTTTTTTTTTTTTTAATGTTTTGCTTTGGATGTTTTACAGCACTTTCAGTTGCATTTTATGTATGAAAAGTGCTATATAAATAAAATGTGATTGATTGTTGGAGCTGATTCCAGCTAACTTTGGGCAAGAGGTGGGGTACACTCTGGACTGGACGGCATTCAGTTACATGGCACTTACTATATGGACGATCAGCCATTCACACCTATGGACAATTCAGAGTCTTCGGTTAAAAGGAAATCAACCCAAACATACATTTTTTTTCAAGAATATGTTCCCAGCTGGCCTACTAGTTGAAACACGGCATTCTGTTTAATATTGCGTTTTGTGCAGTATAAGTTGAGAAGCAAAATCCACCCGTTTTTAGCCATCTCAGGGGGTGGCCATTTTGTCATGTCTGTCGACTGAAAATGACATCACAACTACCCAGGGCTCAGGGAAGGCTGTTTTCTAAAGCTGAGCAGTGATTGGTTGTTACCTGAGCCCTGGGTAGTTGTGATGTCATTTTCAGTCGATAGAAATGACATAATGGCTGCCCCCAGAGATGGCTAAAACCAAGTGGATTAACTCTTATTCCACAAATACAATATTTATCAGAATGCCTTGTTTCAATTTAGTGCATAGGACATAGAACTTGCATAGAACATATTCTTGAAAAAAATATGTTTGGGGTGATTTCTTCTTTAACTGAGTATGCTTATTTTTGCAATGTGGACAGAAGCTACAGTGCCTGAAAAAAACCCACACAATCATGAAGCGAATGTTCAAACTTCATAGAGGAAGGCCAGATATATGAACAAATACTTATATAACGTATACATAAAAAATAATTGATCAAGGAAAAATGTAAACAAATGCTACAGGGGGAAATCCGATTGTAGTACCTTTTGACAGATGTGCCTTTATAGTGACTTACTTAATACTCATACCACCATTGATGTAGCTTTATTGTCAGTTCCAGTACTGTGGAACATAATAGAAAACTAGTTACACTTATCACATACCTGATACTGTTCCTATGCTGTGATGTGCTATGATGCCGGATGTTGTAATAGAATGTGAAGAAAATAATTAGTTATGATTGCTCCCTTGTTTTAAGTCTGTGTGGGTTTGCACATGTGCAGTGACTTGCTCCGACTGCAGCCTTTCAGTAGAGCTGTTGCAAAAAAAAGATGGCAAAGGCAATATGCTGTAGGTGGGTAGAAAACCTTTAAGCTAGGATGTGAACAACGCTCAAGTCATGACTAAATGGGTATGTGCGTGTGTGTGTGTGTGTGTACCTGTGTCAATAGCACAAGTGTTAGCACAGGCGAGGAATGGTCCTGCTGCTCCCGTGTCTTGGACCGGTACTCATTTCACCATGTGCTCGATGTTATTTTAGTAGGAGCTGTCAGGACCGAGTGAACACTGCATGAATGCTGCAAGATTATTTGGTATCCACGTGTTATCTGTCTCCTTTTCTTTTCCCACTCAACTCGTGTGTGGCTTCTCATTTTCCTCGCTCTCTGCTCATTCCTCCTTCGTCTGCTTAGTACCTTTACCAGACATTTGCAGTGTGGGCTAGGTAAGATTTCTGTAGTCTTACAGTTGACTATTAGTTTACAATGTTTCAGTATGTTCAGCCCTTCAAACCTTTAAGTTTGAAGTCAACCCAAACATATTTATTTCAAGAATATGTTCTATGCAGGCCCACTAGTTGAAACATGGCATTCTGATAAATATTCCGTTTGAAGAATAAGAGTTAATCCACCGTTTTTTAGCCATCTCCGGGGACGGCCATTTTGTCACTTCTGTCGACTGAAAATGACATCACGGTTGCTCAGGGCTCAGGCGATCACCAATCACAGCTCACCTGTGTTTTGATTGGTCGTTATCTGAGCCCCGAGCAACTGTGATGTCATTTTCAGTCGACACAAGTGACAAAAGGGCCGCCCCCTGAGATGGCTAAAAACAGGTAGATTTTGCTGCTTAACTCTTATGTACAGCATCTACTGTATGTTGAGCTTCCCCCATTGCATTTTTGCTTTGATGTCTCGCTGCAATAAGTTTTGAGATGGGGTCTGGAATCAAATCATGACTCTGGCTTCTTCCTTCAGAAATTCCATATTTTCCCTGCGCTGGTGAGGGTTTTCTCACCATACTTCAGTTTCCTCCCATAGAGAGGCTGGTGCCGCAGAAGAAGCGTCTTGGAGATGCGGCAACACTGAAAAACGATTTTGCTGAATTGACTCTATTTTCTTTTGTCAAGTGGTTGCACGAAATACAATCATCCAGATACATTTTATATGTATGTATGTAGACTATACATCTACTGTACTTAAAAACGGATCCAGGTGATTTTTATTTTGTGCAGCCACCTGACAAAATCAAATGAAGTAAATTCAACACAACATTATAACATTATGCCAGGCAATGCTTTTCTACCTTGCTTACTTCCTTTTCATTGCTTTCTTTTTTCTACCCACACTCCATTTGGAATACTGTCACTTGTTCTGTGTCTCACTGTCACCCCTTCACTCCATCTGTCGACCCCCTCTCTTTCTCTTCTTCGATGTACTGCTTCTCCTGCTATCCCACACTCTCTCTCTGTCTATCCTCACTTCAGTCACTCTCTTCCCCTTACCACCTCTTCACCAACAGTCCTCCTTAGCAGCAGCAGCCGAAACAGCCTCCTGCCTTCCACTTTGAAGCAAATGGCCGTTAGTGTGTTATGTTGCAATGCAATTGTTCCTTGGTTTTCTCTCCATGTCGACCAGTGAAGTTAATTTATTCTGCTTTTGCGAGCAGCCTGCTTCTTGTAGCAGTGCTCATTGCACTCACATAGGTACAGTAGAGCCGCATCATGTATCTACTTAATTAAATTTGAATCAGTTAGTTTAGCATAAGAAGCACTGAGATACTGTAGATGTACAAAGATATTAACCATAAGTGCCACAGAGAATACACATTTACCATTTCATTACCAACAACCGTTTCAGAGATATTTGTTTAAACTTTAAACACTTTCAATGGTATCACACAGGACTAAGTGAGGCAGGTCAAAACATTTTAAATTAATGGATACAGTGCTGTTAGGGAAATTCAGTGTTATGCTGTGCCAGTTAAATCTAACTCTTCCACTGAATCTCACAACAGATGGTTAGTCTGGTTGGCTTCCCCAACATGTTCTCACAATAACACACAGCTACACACTGCGTTTGACTTTGAAGGAAAAATACCTGACAAACTCAATCTAGCTCACTTTTGGCAAAGTGGGAAATGACACATTCTGTGTATATTTTCATTTTTACACATACTGGCTAAACTGTGCAAAGCACTTGCATGTTGGGTCATGAACCTTACACATGCAGTAAATCCTTGTTGCACCCTCTCAATGCATGTACTGGATGCATCTTGCAGACATAATCTTAGAAAGTGCTTGAGCTCCAAACTTTTCAATCATGTTTGCCTTTGACTCGTATTATAAGCTGCCAGTGTGAGAAGGTGTGCAGCTTTAATGATCCCTGTGGGTAAAGTACTGTTGCTGCAGCAAGTCGTTACAGGAAAGAAGTGTCGAGCAAAAAGATAAGGAAAGAGGAAATGGATGTTGAACACAGCATTTTTGACATTTCTAGCAGGCATATTAAGTAGGCAATATGTAAATGAAATGGAAAAACTAGGTTAGAAGGCTCACATGAATGGTAAAACAGCAGCCAGACAAGAAATCATAAGAGCAACTTCTGAAACTTTTAAAATATCAAAACTATGCAATTTGGGAGAAATGCAACAGTGTGAAATTAGGTCACATTTTTAAGTCATAAAATCAGAGGGACGCCAAGCACAAAGTATATATTAAATATCATACCCTGCAGATCAAAAGCATGTACATCCAAACTCGTCCATTTTTATTTTTTGCAAAGTTTGAGATTATTGGTGCCAAACTGACAACACTCATCCGTTTATATAAATGTGTTTTACTAAACATTTCTTATTTAGTGATTTGAACATCCTCTTGACAGTTCTGAGGTCGGGGCTTCAAATCCGGGCTCTGGCCTTCAGTAATGTGCGGTGAGGTTCATGACTGGTGAACCACTGACTCCTCTGGAGTCAGATGTAAGATATGAACACACAATAGCATATATTGGAATTTTGACCCGAATTGAAACATTTGTTTTCAAAGCTTTTAATTATGCTTCAATCAATTCAACACTGTTCAACAATGTGATAGCAAGAAAAACAAAAGAATATTCAATATGAGGTCAAGTATGTTGTTGTTGCGTTATTTTCATTTGGTTTTTTTTTCATAAAAAAAGGCACATTTCTGGGATCATAACTGCATGTCTCCGGCATGAAGAATTTGAAAAGTTATGATGAATTTATAGGAGCCAAACGATTACCTCAATACAAGGAAATAGAAGACAATCTCGGGCACTACTGGTTAAAGATGGCAACTAGCTCTGCACATCCTCAAACAACCGTGGCTTCCTCGAGTTAATGTATGTCTATGAGAAGAGCATTGTGGTTTTTCTACGCATTGCACCTATGGAACTCAGCGCTGCCACATGGTGGCAGCAGCAATGTAATTTCTTGACTCCAGCATGCACTGCATGTGAGTCGCTTTACTGTCTGATAGAAAGACTAAAAATGTCACACAAATTCATGAAAGTAACCCAAGAATGACGCAAACATTGGCACTTTTGAGTTGAAGTGACCACACATCCCCGTTGGCCCTCCTGTGTGGAGTTGTATGATCTGCCCTTGCTTGCGTTGTTTTTTTTCTCTGGATATTCCGGTTTCCTACCACATTCCAAAAACTTAGGTTCATTGAAAACCCTTAGGTGTAAAATGTGAATTAGAATCATTGTTTGTCTATATGTCTCCTGATTGGATGAATACGTCTCAGGTGTACCCTGTTCTCACCCAAAGTCAGCAGGGGTAGGCTCCAGCACACCAGTGGATAAGCAGTATAGAAAATGGATGGATGGGTGGACAGACGGAGGTCTTGTTTGAACATTTGAAAATGTTGATAAATGCTGACAACTCTGAACATTCACAGTATAATTGAGTAGAATAGCAGTGTACACAATATACATATTCAGAAAGCGTTACTATAAACACATTTTAGATGTATAAGCACATACATGTTGCGGAAAGTTAGAAAGGAACAAATAAAAACGTGTTTGTCACAACGTATTAATAAAGTAATACATTCAGTATGTATGAATGTTGGAAATACAGGGTTAGCATGGCCATGAGTCACTAGCGTCCTTTTTTATGTCAACCGACCATCAAAATGAGTTTATAGAAAACCAACACATAATAAATAACACAAGGACTGTGCACAATAAATATTAATATCATCGACGAGGTTCATGTATTGTCTGCTTAGGTGTACAAAATATACCTTATCATTATGCTTACTTATGTCATACTATGCCCTGACCTTTTCTTACCCTTTGTATTATGTTATCATAATGAATGTACAGTGATGCACGTCTGGAATGCAAGATGATCTTTTTTCAGCATTAAGCCAAACATGTAGTATATAGTTCCATCCTGTGTTAAGTCACTGCCGAGGACAGCGTTGACCTTTTAAGGGCTGAGAAAGACACATCATTTGAATGTTGCCGAGACACTGCGTCTGTTGCTGGCTTCATTTACATTCCAACCCGATTCTGTGGTGCATGTTTGCTGCATGTGAATGTTGTTGTTGTTGTTGTTGTTGTTGATGTTTTTTATGAACAAGTGTACTTGTTGTCTGACATTCTAAAAGTGTTCGGCGATGACAAAAAGAATCACTCATACAATTTCATGGTGTCTTGTGTAACTGCACATATAGTGTCATATGTACTTTTATATTCTACTGTTTATAACTTGTCTTGGTAAAGCACACAAGTTATGTGTTCTTTCATATTTTTTTTTCTTCAGTACAAACATGCTCAAATTTAATTTTAGTTTACAGGCACTGAGGGGAAATTGGGAACGATAGCTATCTCAAAAGACTACAGATGGTGAGTGCTTGCATTTTGCACACAGTGATCTGTAAAAGGTCATGTGCTTCCCAGTCAACCATTGTTACAACAAGAAAAAAATACCTTTTTGTAAAGCTATCACACTGTTTAGAACTAGGCGTGTGTACAAAAAAATGCAGAGAGGAGACGGAAAATGTCAGAGAAATGTCAAATGCCCGCTGGCTCTGTCCGTAGTATTACTCCAACCGAAATGTGCTCTCCAGGGAGGAAGGTCCCAGCCAGGGTGACTGTGGTGCTTTGAGGTCAAGCTTGTTGAGGCTTTGAACAAGGCTAGTGCTAATGCGCTATGAATAAATTATGAGGAATAAATAAACTGTCAGATAGCTGAAGCAAATGACAGTAAATCATAAGGACTGAACTGAAAATAAAGTGAAAGAATGAAGTGTGGAAGGGTGAAGACACAGTGGTACCAAAGGTCGACGTACTGTATTGTAGATGTACATGACAGTCATCACAGTCATTGAAATAATATTACATCTGCACAATGCGGATAGCAGACCTGGGGATTTTACTAAAAATGTGTCATCCATTCATCCGCCATTTTGTCCACCCAGATAGTAATTGCCTATTGGCTGGTCCGACTATCATTTTAACGTTCTTTCGTTACATTTCCGACTACCAACTTTGACATACTACCACTGGCTCCTTTTAGATTTTAGTGATACCAATACAGCTGATGCCAAAAGAAGTTGCTCTCCGAGTTGCTGTGGCGCGCCCTCCTCCCGTCTCGGGTCTCTCTTCTTATGGGGAGCAGGATGAATATTCAAACTTGATTATTACATATGCATTGGGTGCCCTTGAATAGCTAATTCCTTCGTCTATTTCCCGCCTAACACCTTCCAGACCCCCTGGGCAGGGAGGTGCCTAACCCCCTCAGATGCCCCAGACAGAGAGGTGCCACAAAGTTTGCTACTCCTAACCCCCTAAGATTGATTACCTTGAGACTATTCAACTTCAGTCAGGAAAAACAAAGGAGATCTTACCCAGATGTCCCCTACCTGATGACATCCTGTCTCCGCCTTAGCAGACCAGTGTCCTGCTGATCCCTTAGATCTCACGCGTGCCCACTTCTCACTTAACACAGGCGTAACTGAAGTCTAACTGCACTATTCTATATTAAAATATACCTCACCCCTAACTTAAAATTTTATGAGTGCTGGAAGAAACTTTAGGGTCATACACGGTAAATTGCCTTGGCGATATTCACATTTCCCTCCATTTTCACTGTATTAGTGATATATAAAACTTGCAGAAGCAAACATGTTTTCAATTCACATTTTATTGTGCAATGCGCTGGTATAAATGTAAAGCCACCGGGCTAGCTAAAGCTAGCGGCATGAGGCTAACCTCAATTCATGCCACTTTGAGTTGAGTAGTTTCTTATCATCCCCAGTCACGTTTTCTTTTTACGTCATCAAAACACTCTGTTTCCGCCAGCATTGTGTGTGTGGCGTTCAAGTGGATCGGCAACAAAAAAAATATTTTTGTTTAAAATACAATTGACATTTTTTTGTAGATTTACTAGCCGCACTTGCATATGTGGATGAAACTTTTACTCACATTAGCTCATATTTTGGGGGGAAATTGCAACCATTAAGGGGCAGTTTGGAACCCTGTACAGAGCTGTCCGGTTAGCAGCACACAGATGATAGTTGCTGATTTAGTATGTGTAGTGGGTGTGAAGATATTGTACATGGGTTAATGACATATGTGACACAAGCGCAGCAATTAATTGATAGGAACGCTCACAGATTGATGCATTGAAGAAAGATGAATGGATGAATAGCTCACGACTGGATAAATGACACTGCACATAGTTAATGGACAGTTGGGTAGGGATGAAGAGAGACTGTGGTAAATTGGTTGATAATGCTGTATGTAAATGAAAATGTGCTCATTAGCGTTACATAGATTTTGCAGATAGAGGTGCTGGAACAAAGAGGTAAATCTTAATATGGAAAATATTAGAAGTAAACGTGACTATTTGTCCGATGGTCGATGCAGTGATAGATGGTTTATGCAGTTGTGTGCTAGATGAACTAAATAATTCATACTTGTCACAAATCACAAGTCTCTCCATAAATGCCTCTCGTCCTCACCTGTCTCCCAGTCTTTTGATTTGCTTATTTGTGGGGTGCTAATTTATGGTTTAATCAATTATCCATTAAAGCTTCTTTCACATAAAGACCACTGATGGCCGTTGCCAACAGTACTGCTGTGCTTAATATGCATTAGCGTGCCTATCTTCCCCCATGTCCCCTTTTAAACATTAATGGGCTGAGGCACTATTCCAGCTTTTATTGTGCAGCATAGGTCTGTGTATTTTCTCACCTTTTTCTTTCAATAACACAGCTGTACGTTTCATATAACGTGTGAGATCCCCACTGTGACAACTCTGCTTGAACTGTTGAGAGCAACTTGGATAGTTCTGTAAATAAATATCTTGGGGTAAATTTGCAACACATCACTGTAAACTATAAACTGTAAACTGTAATGTTTTTCCTTTGCAGTATTTAAAAGTCGAAAACCATTTACACAGAAGCAAGTGAAAAGGTTTTCTTAGGCCCTGTCTAGATGTAGATGGGGTTTTTGAAAACGCCGGATATAAGCCTGCGGTTAGCCCTATCATCCACACATCCCTGAAGTTTTTTCAGTAAAAACGTAAAACTCCGGCCGCAGTGGAGACTTGCGGATATCTTCGGATCAGTGTTTTGCTGTGGACAGTTACCCCCGGAGATTTACGTTGTAACCGTGTGACAACAATGCTTTGACGTCATTGCGGGACTTATGTTTTCATGCGAGACAACACGGATTCCCACAGCGCTGCGTTGGTTATAGCCATTCTCGATGCGCTTTTCGCTTACTTATCTGTCTGCAACCAACCACTGCTTCTCGTTGAAAGGTTTAAAAGCAATTCTGTCTTTTTGTCGGTTCTCCCGAATGTGTTTGGCGCTGTGTTTATGTTTTCGTCGAAGTGACGTCAAAGGACGGAAGTTCCTTCTGAATGGTATTTGTCTAAGTACTGCCACCCAGAGGCTTGGCATGCGTTAGAAAACGCACTTCCGCGGTTTCGTGTGGATGCGGTTTTTTAAACATGTATTCCAATGCAGGCGGGGGGGGGGGGTGGTAGAGGTTTACGGTTGTTAAAAAAACCCGGCTATGTGTAGACAAGGCCTTATTCATGCCAGTCCATCGTATCTTGGTTGCCATTGTTGCTGTGAAACGATAACAGAAACAGTAACAATCTCCACGGGGCAACTTCCAAAACGCTATTTTTTCCTATGATCAGTCCAAAACGATTTAATGTCAATAGTCCCTTAATTTTACCATCACATGGAGTGATACTTGCTTTTGAGAAAATCAGCCAACCAAGTCTTTGTGGTATTCCAAACTTTCTGATGTAAATCATCCACATATAACCTCAAGACTGAATTTGGAGAGCAATCTTTGAAATTGACCAAATGACCCCAAATATCGGAAACTCACAAATGGACAGACAAACATTCAACTGAAAGGACAGATCAAAGATAGTGCCTTTGATTTGGCAGCCTGTTGCAACAGCTTCAGCACTAAAATCATGTAAAGTTGCCGAGAGAGACAGCTTAATAGGGCGAGAGAATTGAGCCAATCTTTATGTATGCGTGTTCAGTTCGACTGGACAGATGACAAAACATCTCACCGAGGGAATGTGCACAAATGCTTGTTAATCCCCTCTGTAACTGAGAAGTCATTGTTTATCATATTATCCACAGTAAGGTTTTCATGAAATACATAAAATGCACACATATCCATAACCTTGCCCGACCCACTCATAGTACAAACACAAATAAAGAGCAAGGTTTTAGCTGAGCTTAATCTACTAGACAATGCAATTTTTTGTTGCCATTGCTTAGCTGTTGTGTAGTATTTCATAATCTACTTCTATCTCATGCACTGATTTGCTAGCTAGCCGCCACTGATCAGTTGGCACAGACTGCCGAACCCATTTTAACTAAGGCGATTGATGGCCCATTCATTCAAATCATATCTAAAACCACAATTCTTCATTAATCTAAAAGGGGCCTTTTACTTTGGTTTGGTCCTGCTTGTATTATGAAGTATGGGGTTAGAGTTAGCCATTCCCACAGTGCGTTGCTTGGCGACCTGTTCAACTCTCACTTTGCACCGTTCTCTAAGCATTCCGGTCAGAGCATAGTATTCTAATTAAATTGCTTGTACAAAAACACACACTCCTTAAAAGTAGCCCACGCACACGTCACTGGCGATAAGTTTCTGATCCACTACTAAGTTAATTTCACAATCAAAGTTCGCCATATTTCCAAAATGGCTTTCTATGGTATTCTTATGTCTTATGAAAATGTTACGATCCGGAAACTAGGGCCACCCTCAGACTTCACCGAATCATGCCTCATTGCTAGTTACTCATATATTTCCAGGTTATGCAAGGTGGGTGTGTCAGAACCCTAAAACAGTAGAATCACCGCATCTGGAAAGTGCTCAAGAAACCCGGAAAAGCAATTGACTTAAGCACCAACAGGAGAAACCATGCTAATCAGAGAATATGACCCAATATGTATGCATTTTATTTCATGAAACCATGACTGTGGATGGTATGATAAACAATGACTTGTCAACATTGTTGTTTGCTTGTTATGGTGTGAAAGTAATGATATGTAGGGATAAAAATGTTCTACTAGATGTCGGCTGACTTGGTGGGTTGCTAGAGAATGGCCGTCATGTAGCTTGGCCACTGCGTGTTACTTGAGCTTGGATTGCACTGAGGGTTTGCAACTGTGAATTTTTCATTAGGCAACGAAATTTTGAATATGTTCAAAATCTCTGGGCAAAAGGTAAAGGTGTTTGTGACCATTACGACTGTTGGCGAACGTATTTGTGACCGTGGGCGGCTTTGAACGAACCCTGACGAAGATCAACAGCCGCTATCCTTAACATGCAAAACGTTGCACAATGTGCTACAAGAGGGAATAACACTCTGGACATAATCTATGGATCCAGCAGGCCCGCGGCCCTTGTGAGGATAAGCGGTATAGCTTATTATCATTTATTATTATTTAATTATTATGCAAATTATTGTCTTTAATGTTTTATGTCCATCACTTTGTTACAGCTGTGTTTGTTATGAACAGAGGTAGGTAATCCAGGTCCAGAAATTAAAAACCTTGCCACAGTTTGGCTTTAGCCACAGGTGCTTCTACTCAACTGGCAAGTAAACAAGCTCAGTTGATTAGAAGCACCTGTGGCTAAAGCCAAACTGTGGCAGGGTTTTTACTTTCTGGACCTGGATTACCCACCTCTGGTTGTGAAAGTGCTCTATAAATAAAGTTTAGTTGTGTTGAAAACTCACATCCAACTGTTTAATCAGTAGCTTTTAAAACCGTCCACTTTGCTCTAGTTGCATCCTCTTTTAATGCGCACTTAAGCACAAGCACCATCACTATCTTTATCCTTATGTTAAAACATCACATTAGAATAAACAATTTCCTGAGGAAAGCAAAGTTTTGTTTGTGGTGATCAAATATTCATGAAACACAAGGACATTGGTCTATACCGATAAAGAAAGATTTTAATTGGCAAGATTATTCAAGAGGATGCCAACCTTTACAAGTTCATGCTTTGCTATGCAGCATGCAGAATGCATGTTTGTGCAATTTCTGCCTGCTTTTATGGCTTGAAGATGGGACAGACAAAGCACGAAGAGAGGCTATTGGTCACTGCTGTTTAGAATGCTGGAAAGGAATATTTCCTCTTTTATTTTATTTTTTCTATTCCAATGGAACCTCATAATTTGATTGATGACCAAAATTCAGTTTCTTCAATTTTCCATCATTTTCTCACATAAAAGAATGTACTCAAATAGCATGAAATAGCAAGTGATTCATCCAATGGTGTGTTTGACACTTGACTTATTGTGACTTTAGGCATTAGTCTAAAGAACTGTAAAAGAAAAGTTGGTACACGCATTATTGGTGAGTGTTTTTAGAATAGAGAAGTTGACGGATTGATGAATGACTACTGGATTGGGCTCAGATGCTTTTCAGCATTTTTCATGGATAATATGCAGCTGATAAAAAAAAGAGAGGTCGGTCAGGACTCTGCTTACTGAGTTTTGCTGATGTGGAAGCTAGTGAATAACCTGCGTAACCTTATATATCAGCAGGTGTGGGGAGATGAGTGTGGTAACATAAACCATTATTCATCCAGGTGCAACAAAATGTCATAGTCCGGTAGCACTCATCCATGTGGCACCAAAGTCCCAATGTTCAGGTGTTCAGTGGCCAAGATGCATGAAATAGCTTCACTAAAATGTTTGGCAAATGTTGAGGTGCATTTTTGGAAACTAGAGACGATAATGACCAGGGATGGGCAATTTAAGTGCTGGAGGGGCCACAATTTTTCAGAAGTGCCTAAGGCCCACATAGGTCTACACACACACTATATATATATATATATATATATATATATATATATATATATATATATATATATATATATATATACACACATTCATTGGAATCAATTAATTACAGTCACAGTCGCATTCATCTAATTTTTAATCTCTAACTTTATGTTTCTGTCTGATGATGACATCTGTTTTGATGTGTGGGGCTTGTGCTTGAGTTGTTGGGGGTGTAAAAAACAATGGTCAGTGTCACACCCTGAAGTGAACACTGATTGGCTTTCATAACCTGATAGGCTCCTATTGTAGGTGAGAGAGCAGGTTCAGGAACCGAGAGAAGACGTGCATATGGTGGAGGATGTTATAGTTGTTGGTCCGATGAATGGTAAATTTAAAAAACGCCCTGATGGCACTATTGATAAAGGCAGAGTGATATATGCCTTCTTTGTAAGAAGGACGTTGCTTACCAAAGAAGCAGTTCAAGTCTATCAGCCGCGAATAAAGCTACAGCTAATGATAACAACGAAGACGCTAATGTAGCGAGCCATTGTAAAGCTCTTCGCTAAACTAAACTCGAGAACAGCCCACGCATAAGCAAGTCTGCGACCGACAGGACGCTGTATTGATGGTATTGATGTATTGAACTTCAACTAATTTTCCACTGATTGTCATGAAAACCTGGGACTTAGCTGAAAAATGCGCCTAACTGTTTCTCAAGGTGGCAAATGACTGGATAATTGAAAAAAAGATATCCACCATAAATACATATATACAGACAATGGGGGAGCTTTGGGCTTTTGTCAACATTTTTTTAAGTGAGATTGAAAATAGATTTATTAGATCAATTAATTACAGATCAAAATTAATTAAAAAACTCACTTTTTTAACTTCTTGACAGCCCTAATATACATATATATTTTGTACAACATTAAAATATTCATGAAGTTGCAATCATGATTATAAAATAGAAGAAATTGTATTGTGTGTTATACATTCTGAAAGAATTTCAGCAGAGCCACTCAAGATGAGTACTACTGTGCTATTATGTTAATATTAAAAAAACCTTATCGTGACAACAGAAAGTCCGGAAATTGAAATTTAAACAGGAAAAATGTTCACCAATTACTCAGATTACTTGTCATGTCATTATTAATTTACTGGCAGAACCACCCTGTGATTCCACTGTCTGCAGCCTGGAGAAATTGGAGATTTTTTTTTTTTTGAAAAAGATGTATGTCTGTGGTACATCTTTGAAGTTTACAGCCACAATATCAAGCCGGAAAGAGAAAATAATGCAAAAGCATTAGAAGATCAAAGCTAACACCCCAAAAAAATACAGCACCACAAAAGTGAACTGTGGGTTGATGAGGACAACAATATTAAGGAGCAAAAAACTTAGTATACGTCACTATTCAATATTCCAGTCAATGAATAAAAGGCCCTATACAAATGTTTTGTTGCTTTCATGCCTCAGCAAAAAGTCCATTCAGTCACTATTTTAGTCAGCAGTACAAACAGTACCCGATGTGGAAAACAATTTCCACGGTTGTTTGTCCTTTAATGTCTGAGGGTGTGCGTGCAGTGTATGTGTTTAGGACAGTTGAGAAGGATTTCACTGAGGTCGTCACACTTCACACAACAGGACAAAATGGGTCCTATTATCCTCACTGTGAAAGCCCACAAGTATATGTATCACTGCTGGAAACTAAAAGATATTTCCTTCTCCCGATGGAGGCACTGAGCCTTTCAAAGCCACAGCAAGGTCTGGTCATCACCTTGAATGATACTGAGATTATATCGCCTTTACCTTGGAGGTAGGGGTCAAAATAACGTCAAGTATTTTTGAGTTCACTGTCTCATGAACTGCCGTGATACTGCATGTGCTGCTTTATGTAATAATTTAGTAAACAAAGGACTTAAAGTGGAAGTCAACCAAAACATATTTTTTTCAAGAATATGTTCTATGCAAGCTCCGGTTTCCTCCCACATTCCAAAAACATGCATGGTAGGTGGATTGGACACTCTAAATTGCCCCTAGGTGTGATTGTGAGGGTGTGTGATTGTTTGTCTCTGTGTGCCCTGCGATTGGCTGGCAACCAATTCAGGGTGTCCCCCGCCTACTGCCCAAAGACAGCTGGGATAGGCTCCAGCTCGCCCGCTACCCTTGTGAGAACAAGCGGTATAGATAATGGATGGATGGATGGATGTTCTATGCAAGCCCACTAGTTGAAACAAGGCATTCTGATAAATATTGCGTTTGTGGAATAAAAGTTGATCCACTCGTTTTTAGCCATCTCTGGGGGCAGCCATTTTGTCACTTCTGTTGACTGAAAATGACTTCACAGCTACTCAGGGCTCAGGTAACGACCAATCACGGCTCAGCTTCAGAAAACAGGTCATCCCTGAGTAGTTGTGATGTCATTTTCACATCCAACTTTACCTAACCCATCTCCTTTTAGTGTTTGTGCTCCACTGATTCAACCACAAGGCTGTAGATCAAAAACTACGTGATACAACCAACAATGCTCCTTGATAGGGTAAACATCTTCTAATCAACGACAAAGTTATAACACAGTCTGCTTGGATTAAATCTTTTAATGCCTCCACCTACAGCGCTCCACAGGTAAACAAAGTAATCCCTATTCACCTCACTCAAGGACAAGAAAGGTTGTAAAATAAGCCTTCAAATCCAACAAAGACCATGGTAAAAGACCATAAAAATAATCACATTCACTGCAAACACTATGTAAACATACTGTAGGCACACTAGGGGTGGGCGATATGGGCAAAAAAAAAAAAATCTCAATATTTTTTCAAAAAACTCGATAACGATCATTTGACAATATTCTACAAAAAATATTTTAAATCTGCACTTTCTTCACAGACCAATTGTGGATAGACAGCGTTTGTGAACAACATCTCCTTTAAATTGCTAAATACAGCATCTGCAAAACATAATGATATTCTACGACAATATTTAAAAATAAAAAATAGAAAAATATGTATCGACTTACATTGATTTTTGGGAATATTTATGTCATTTAAATTTCTGTGCTGTTATTCCATAATGATGTGACATTTTGAGCTGCAGAAGGTACTGGTGTATCACTGCCAACTATTACAGCAATCAGAATGAGAAAAAAATGTATTTGACACGTGACGTGTGACGAAGTGTCACCCAGCGAGAGAAAAAAAGACGTCGTCATGACAACACCCATTTCTCATACATTGACCAACGTATTCAGAATAAAGTTGAATAACAAAACTGCAATTTACAGTCACACGTTCGACATCGATATCCAGTAAAGTGATGTTCCACAATCTATACCATCCTTAGTCGAACAATAAAATCCCACCTAAAGGATACTGTGCTTGTTTGAGTGACTTGTATAAAACACACTAAGTAGCATTTCCTTATGAATTATGGTTTATATAAGTCACATGCTCGACATCGATATGCAGTAAAGTGATGTTCCACAATCTGTACCATCCTTCCCCCCTGAAGAGACGTGACAAGGCCCACGACTCTTAATTGCTCCCCACTTAAACAAGCCTTACGGAAGGATGGGGTCACCCTTCTTCACTACATATGATTTGACATTCCCTATTATCCCGTTATTTTCCCAAAAGGTTCACTCACTATTTTTGCATGTCTGCCAGTAATGTGTCGTTGAGTGGAAATTGAGTGTGTTATCATCTAGTATTTGGTCGACTGAAAGTGTGCCATAAATGCCAACAGTTGCTCCTTTTGTGTGGGGGTGTGAGTGCCATTAACATACATATCTGGAAGCAAAGCACACCAAGCAAGTTGGGCCGAGATATGGAAAAAGCTAAAGCTAATAAGATAATCTAATAAAGCTAACAAGCCTAATTATGATAATCCAACACATGAATCATAATATACATTATTATTCTTACACTCGTAGTGCAACAGAATTGCTCTTCACGGTGACCGTTTTGGCACAACAATGTTATTTCCACCGATGTCAGTCGTGTCAACTGCAAACCATTTACAGACTACGGACAACGTGGACTCGCGCCTCGCTATAACTCCCCGCTAGACACTCCTCCACGAAATGAGGAGAAAACAGCTCCGCTGTAGTGCGGACAGAGTCACGTGACCGGGCCCTGCCCGTTGATTCGCCGAATGATTATCACTTCCTCCTCCTCTGCAGTCAATGCACACTGATCTTTCAGCATTTCCTCCAAATTTGCAGCCGTCAGCTGACTCGCTTTGAGGCAGTATTAATACTCGATAATGTAAATCTAATGATATAACGATATATATCGCCCACCTCTAAGGCACACCTTTCAACATGTCGCTGTGGCTGCAAACCTCAGTGCAAATGAAGGTCAGCAAAATAAACGTCTTTGTAAACCAAATGGCAACATTATTTTTAGCTCCTGGACCTTGTCTCTTAATTCAATGTTTTCCTGTACTGCCATGTCCGGGAACACAAGGTTCCGGGCAGTGCACAAATAATCAATCATGAGTGAGTTCAACATATCTGTGAAATCCTTGGTATCTTTAAACACGACAATGTGTACTGTACATTGAAAGACTCATACTCAGCTGTTTACTCCAAACTATGAATGCACGGCTTTCATATTGGGCTAAACCGGAATAGGGCCTTTTGAAGTCTCAACATTTTCCATAGGCTTGAATGTAAATGTGTTGAGGCTGGACTTCCCAGTATGTCTAAGTGGGTTTTTTTTTTAAGTAGTTGTCAAGGAATATGTTTATCATTGACAATAGTCTTTGTTTCTTACCTCCCCCTCTTGTAGTAGTGGTCGTGTGTTTTACCAACCTGCTGCTTTTCTTTTAATGTGCTGGGAGTGAGGTTAGTGTGAACCTCCACCCCCCATCTTTTTCTGATGAGTATTTTTTTGAGTTGGTTGGTGACTATTCTTCAAGAAAGTTGAAGTGTCTGTGACTGTCTTCTGAGTGACTCTCTTTTCTAAGCTGGGAGTCAGTTCCCTATGTACATAGCTGGAAATAAGTACAATTTTGTTTCAAACACAAATGTTTTTGAATTATAGCAAAAGGAGACGGCTCACTATCCCAATAATTTTGGAAGGGAAGGTATCCCAACTATAAATAAACGGTGGTACTGTTTTTGATAATGCAGGCTTTTCATCAAATAAACAACATAGATCATCCTGTTCTTTCCACAAGCAAGACTCCATTAAGGCAGAGACTTTGTTTAAATAGGTTTTCAAGAACTGGCCATACGTCCGTAGATACATGACCTAAAATAGCAATTCGCTGTTTGAATTGTTTGACAAGGCATCCATCTACCATCATACATAGAGTTAATGATAGTATGGTACAAATAAAATGATCTTATATAGTGTGTTCAGAATTAGTTTAATTTTGTTTTACATATGACAAGATTTCCCATAAAATGACAGCCTGTCAAAATGCTGAGTCTCGTTGGAAAGGCTACTTTAACCTGAGTACAAGAATTTTGAAACTTGGATGATGGGTTTAAGGAAAAACTGAGTATGTTCCATTATCTATACCGCTTGTCCTCACAAGGGTCGCGGGCGTGCTGGAGCCTATCCCAGCTGTCTTCGGGCAGTAGGCGGGGGACACCCTGAACTGGTTGCCAGCCAATCGCAGGGCACACAAAGACAAACAAACATCTGCACTCACAATCACACCTCGGGGCAATTTAGAGTGTCCAATCAACTTACCATGCATGTTTTTGGAATGTGGGAGGAAACCGGAGTACCCGGAGAAAACAGGCACGGGGAGAACACCTGTTAAAAGGATCGTTATCAGGCTTCTCAAGAGCTTGCTGATGAGCTGATCATTTTAACAGGTGTATTACAGCAGGGAGAGATGGAAAACCTGCAGGACAGGTGCCCTCGAGGACCGGAGTTGGTGACCCCTGATCTAGGCCTTAGGAAGACAGACACAAGAGAGGGGCACACACAGCTTTTTGGGAGACTTCTTTCACATCAGCATGTGACCAAAATAAAAATTTCTCTCAAACCAAAACGGCTGAATCAGAGTTCATTTCCATCACCAATCCAACCTCACTCAGCAGCCTTTTCGGAGGGAAAAGGTTAAATTAAGTTCACCAGTAAGAGTTTAGGATCATCTTCAAATTTCACCCCAAATCCAAATATCCCTACCTTTTTGTGACTAGTGATTGATCAAGTAATTATTTTGCATCTCCATGTTTTTTGCCCTTCCTAGTTTATTCAAACCAAACAGTTGAAGAGAGGTAGTTGTTGCTTCATGTTGATTCTCAGAAGGGAACATTTTAATGACTAACGTGTTTAATGTACTTTTTCTCTCTTTTACCCTGAGACAAATTGAAATACGTTTTGTGGAAATCACAAGAAAAAAAATTCTAGGAAAGCACATTTGTGTTTTACTTTAATGGTGGCAAATTTAAAACTCGCACAGCATGTGTCCTTATAGCACAAAAGTTGTAATATTACCTGAGCAACGATGGACCTTTTCGCTTTGATTAAATGAGTTCAGAGCACCATGCACGTTAGTTAATTGGCTATTAGCTCAACTTTATACATTTGAATTAAGTAGAAATTAACCTTGCAAGCTCCAAAGGGAAGCTGCAGAATTAGATTCACTCTCACGGAAATAGAAACAAGATAGTCCATATTTCCAATTGGTATTTCTGTCAGCTTTTTTACTCGTACCCAGCAAAAACAGCAGCACTGACTACCTATAGAATGCTGAGTATTACTTGATATTATGAGCGCCGAGTGATATACACCATACTTATATTTTCATATTCACTGTGCTTTAGGTAATTAAATAAAGAATTGTGACAGTAGAGGGCAAAATATAGTTAATCAATGCAGATCTCTGCAAAAGCTTATGATGTAAACTCATAAACCTCTCCACAATGCCCTATACACTTTTTTAATAAGCAGGCTTCTCATGTAAAGGTTTCAGCAGCCTGAGCATGGATGTTCTCTGCATTAAATCACGTTGTCACTGACCATCAGGCCACTAACTTTACTGCTGTATAAACAATAAACCATGCGAAATACAGTACATGGGAAAAAATTACTTTAAACAAGACAATGTTAATGAGGACAACCATTAATGCCTTGAAAACAAATGTGTTTGTTTTTAGTTGTTGTGACAAATGCCAACCACAAATTAGCATAAATGATAATAATGTCTAGATGTTAGTGTATACAGCATTAGTATACAATGACTTGTGAAAAACAAGGAAATACTGTAAAGTAAATTGTATTTATATTTGTCTGCACTTTTCAAAGACAGGACAGACAAAATGTTCCACATACTTACAGCCTTGTCATACATGTACGAAATACAGAAACACAGCATTTTCATATCAAATCAAAATACAGTAAGTCAAAATGAAAAAATAAACAAATCAAAAGAACCTAGTTTTACAGGAATTCCTGTTTTAACAAATGTGTTTTTAACTGCTTTTTAAGGATATCCACTGTGGAGGCCTGTAGCTCATATCGAAGTGCACTCCACAATTCTTGGGCAATGGACTGCATGGCTCTTTCACCTTCAGCTTTGAGTCTTGTGTGCGGGACATTAAGTAAAAGGCAGTGAGCAGACCGAAGTGACCTAACATGACAACGAAATGACAGGCTTGAGCATTGAGGGCTTTGTAAATAAGTGTTGATTTGTTTTTGTTTTTGTTTGTTTGTTTTTGCTGAGCCCTAAAATTAACATGGAGCCAGTGCAATGGGACTGATGTGGCTGTATCTAAAAGACTGATACAAATGTATAGCGGCAGCTTTTTTTTTTTTTTTTTTTGAGACAGTGATAGATGGTTTGATTAAGTTTTGTTTATTTAGGTGAAGCGAGAAATTAAATAGTCAATACATGAGGAAACAAAGGAATACACAATCATTTCCACTTCAAAAGTGGCCCTGCAGTGAGTTCTGAAATACTTTTTTGGTGGAAAAAAGCAGGAAGTTGTCAAATTTTTAATACCGGGATGTTCCTTTCATGGCATGGCCTGATCAAATATGATCACAGGTTTTTTTTTATGCAGAGGTGCACAAGTTGTATGAGATACCTTCAAAGTTGCTGACAACATCTTTAAGAGGAAGCATGTAGAGCGCAAAAAGAATAGGCCCTAAGACTGACCCTTGAGGAACGCTGGACCAAAGGGGGACAGACTCTGACTTACGGGTGCTGACAACCACAGAAAAAAAGATCTATTTGATTAAAAATATATATGAATCACATAGGGTGTGCTTACACATCCACTCAGCCTACTGCATCTATGAGAATATGATCAATGATATCAAAAGAAACAGTAAAATTAAGTTTCATATGGCCATGAAGATGATTTATGCTGTTATTGCAGTGAGTTTTATTAAGAACTATTGTTCACATCTATGGCCTTCCTAGGTCATATTTGTATTAATGCCTACATAGGATTTTATCTGGGTTTGCATCTTGATTTGAACATCTTGTCTTTTTTGGCATCTCGCCCTGGCCCTGCGTTGTGCTCCTCTTGTTTGTTCACCATGCCCTCATGTGTTCCACTTGTGCTTCATTGGCTTCTGCTGCCTGTAGAGGCTATACTGTATAGTCATTGTGCTCCTTCTTCCATGTGCCAGTTAGTCTTCTTCGAAAGAATGAGCATGCCAACAATATCATTAGTACTCCGCAGTATGTTCTTAATGACATTCTTTGTTAGTAGATTTTGGGTGGATCTAATTTCTCTTGATTTCAACATAGCTCCTCAATGCTTTGACAGCACCCGTTAGTTTTTCTCACGCTGCCATAAAGAGTATTTTAATTCTCTTAAGTGTGCATCAAGTAGCGAGGATCGAGCTTTGAGGAAATTCCATGAAGTATCCGTAAATAAGGAACCACTCATGTTTCCTTTCCAGAATTTTTTTAGCTCCCTGACAGTGACACTCACCAATCTACCAGTTGGATTGTAAACACAGCAGGAATTCAAATGTATTCGTTAATCTTTGGTTTTTGTCATTACTTGATCTAGTTTAAATATACTTATTTTGCATTTGTGAAGAGGAAGAGTGTTGATCATTTTTGTCTTCAATTCAACGCTACTTGAAACATAATGCATGAATTGGATGTGTTGTGATGGTAATAATTCAGACATGGAGACAATTGATTTGTGATGCGTCAATGACGTAACATCATTCATTGTTGACTCCATGAAATGATGGATTTCCTCACTCCTCTGTTGTGCTCCTTGACTGCTCAATGGATTCTTAGTGGGTGGAGCTAACATCTAAACACGGGAGCGAGGCTCAAGGACTGAAGGGATGCAAATGACCTTTGACTCTCTTGTGCTTACTGTCTTGACCAGTCTTTTCCTTTGAACTGCTTTTTTTTAACCTTATCCATATACATACTGTATGTAACCTTTCATTTAGAATTGAACAGTCTGTGAGGTGTCAGTGTGCTCACATTTGTCACAGTCTCAAAGCGATATTGAGAATTTATTTTGTGGATTTTGATGTGTCTTCAGTGAAACATGATGAAAGGCTTCCACCACATTGCTATATGGCAAGCTAGGGAGCTACAGTGTAATTTTGTTGTGACAGGCAGCCCTACCAATGAGGTACTGCCATTCAGACACTTTATTCCCCCCCACTCCCCTTAGCTCTATTTTGTCACTTTGACAAATGTGAGTTGTCGTCCTCATCAGTCAATAGTCACAAAGCAGTTCAATAAGGTGGTCTATATCTGACATGTTGTCACTGCGTTTGGGTTGTATTTGTGTTTCTATTCAATCACTAGATGATTATGCGTTGAAGATTTAAAACATACCCAAAGTGACATATTTCTATTTTAATAAAGCTTGATGGTATCAACTATTCAAAAAACAAACTCCCAAACGTTCTTCTTACCAAACGTAGGTGGGTTATTTATTGGTTTTTCATCATGTTTTACAAATGTACATGATCTGTGTTTTTGTTGTTTGGATTATATTTTGTTTTATTTTCTTGTGTTCCATGTTCATGGCTTGTCTTACTCATTAGGTTTTCATTTCCACCCGCTCTCGTCAGTATAGCGCCTTGTATCATTGTCTTGTCAGTTTGCCTGTATTTATTTCCCTGGTTTATTTCTGTCCTCGTTGGCTGATTGTTTCTGATGTTGGTGTTTTGCTGTGTCCTGGAGTGGGGATTGTTTTTGTTTCTTTGAATTTTGATAAGTTTGGACTTTGTTAGTTTACTATTTTGATTCCTCCATGCATGTTTGCAGTGGGTTGTGAAGCACACTCGATGCCCGGGCTGAATGGACGGTTTTGATAACCCCAAAAATGTATTCACCGGGGGGGCTATGGAAAGTGCTTTTTCGAAGGTTTATTTTAAGGTTTTTTTTAGCCACAATCAACCCCACAAAACTGTGACAGCCTTGAATGCCTCGTGCAATATACAGTAGTTTGCAGAGGTGGGCATTTCGTCAGAGTAACAGACCAATTTGTCAGTCCGTCACTGACGGACGCCCGTTTTGCTGATTGACAATTGACGGATTTTCATCCGTCTGTGTAATCGTCATCCGTCACCCGAATTTTTTGGGGGGCGATAATGAGCGACTGACGGACACACAGACTTCTGACGGACTAACTGACAGACTGCATTGACGGACTGACGATTGCAATTCAGCTCGTCATGAAAAATAACACACTGACGAATGACGGACCAGCTAAATTGAGTAAAATGCCCACTTCTGGTAGTTTGTACTCCAGTCAAGGAAACCATTTTCTTTCAAATGTACTCACTGAAAAGTTTCAGTGTCTCTCCTGTCTCACTTACCTCATACCATTTGTGTAGCTTTCCCCCCCCCCCCCCCAAAATGAATTTATGAACTCAAGCCTGCAAGACAATGTTGCCCAGATTTATGTTAGTAATATATCCTCAAGAGATCCATTTCTTACTGGCATATTTGTTAAAATTAGGAAAGATTATTTGAATAAACAAAATATTGCCCTCGCAGTCCAAGATTTTTTTTTTTCAATTGAAATGACTGGGTATTTTATTAGATGTTAGATTTACTACATTAACAAATAGTATCGCTGGTAATTGTCTTTCAGAAAGTTTTTAAAACCCAGTAGTTACTGTCCATCTTACAATTATTCACAATTTTTAATTTTAAACATTCCTGCTTCGTTTTGTGAAAGACTATAATTGAGTAATTTATTTTGCAGCCATAAGCATATGTGCCATGGTAGCACCGTAGCAGTGTCACACACTTTGCAATATTTCATTCATATTCTCAGTTTTATTGGCAGTTTCTGAAATGTAATCTGATCAAATGAGCTATTTTCTTTTTATCTCATTCTTTCCTGAGGTTTGAGGTGAAGGTTGGTAGTTAGTGTCTGCGCTCTATTGGCTCTTTTGCTCACGCACAGCAATTCTTTCACCCTTTATTGCTCACCTCCATTCCTGGAGGGATGACGTTCTGGCACTTAGTGAAAAGTTTTCCTTGCCACAGAGATGGCATGCATTTGCAAAGTTCTAGCAAAGGATAAAAAGTCAGGGGTATCATCTTGTGAGGGTGTCTGTCAAGTATGCAGATACTGGCGTTACACACTTGCTGAGTCACTTGAACGTGTTGAGTGCAATGTGCTGTGTGCTGCACTTGAAAGGGTTCTGATAACATACACAGATGGTGTCGTTCTCCATCTCGTTCTCTGGGCAACTAGTGGATTAAGGCTGCTCTCAAAGGAAAAGGCAGCGAGAACTCTTTCCTTCTGCTTCACCGAGCAGTAGTTCCCTTACTTTGATCAATTCTCTCAGAGGAGAATGCATTGATTCAAATTAGAGCTGTTGAGTTCTTATGTTAAGACCTAATTAAGACAACGTTTTTTTTTAAATACAACATCCTTCTGACATGATGCAGTTGATACAATCATACTGTCTTTTACAGCAGGGGTCCCCAACCACCGGGCTGTGGACCGGTGGCGGGCCGCGGCCGTGGACCGGTAGCGGGCCGCGGCGGGCCGCACAGATGAAAGAAAGAAAAAAAAAAAAAAGTACAGGAGTCACTGATAGTGTAGTGGTACACACGCCTGTGTTGTGTGTGGGCAGCGTGGGATCGATTCCCGCTCAGTGACGGTGCCTGTGTGTGCCCTGCGACTGGCTGTTGACCAGTTCAGGGTGTAGTCTGCCTTCGCCTGTTGACGGCTGGGATAGGCTCCAGCACCTCCCCGCAACCCTGTATAGGATAAGCGGTTTGGAAGATGACATGACAAAAAAAGTACAGTACTTCCGTTTTACTTATTATCCGAGGCTGAAAAACATTTGATTTTGAAAAGTGACCGAATTCTCTCCGTTACATCCATCTATGACTGACTCTTAACAAAAGTTGTTTCCATCGTGTAGCGCTAATATTAAATGCAAGCAAATGAGTAAAATAAACAGACGTATTTGGAAAGTTTCTCCCCCTAGCCCGGTGACCCCGAGCTCAGCGCCCCCTGCACCCCCCCCCCCCCCAATTATAGTTACAGGGCCGTGAAGGGTTTAGACTTGTATGAACCAGTCCGTGGCAGAAAAAGGTTGGCGACCACTGTTTTACAGTGTTTTTACTTAACACAAATTAGTTTCCCAGAAGGCCCCTTGTAGAAGCTTGCCTTTTGATTTGTACATTTAATAACACATGGGTGGAGTATGCATATTGTTCCTTACTGTCTCTGTTATTCGCTTTAAAATATATCAAGCAATATTGTGGCGGCAGTAGCTCACTTGTAAGGATAGTGGCATTACAACTGGAGGGTTAAGGTAATAATTGCAACCAAGACATGAGTGACTCAGCAAAAAGTCAAGTCTCATCTTTGCATCAAGGCTCAATTGTCTGAACAAGAAGCAGGTGCTGCACGCCACTTCCATACAGTAGAGCAACAGACACAATACCTCAGCGACTTCATTTCCAGTAATTATTTTGTCCAGTTACTCTCTAAATGACTTTTTAGACTTCACTGAAGCTTTACTTCCGAAAGCATCAATACAAAAAGGTCGATCAGCGGAACAGTGGAACAATGAAGTCGCTCTGATGAATTGTTTCCGTTTAAGTGGAACTCCAAACTGTGGTGGTGTTTGACTTGTAGGTTCCACCCTCTTATGTAACAAACCATTTTAGTCTGCCGTGGATGTGTTTTGATGGCTATGTCCGTGCTCAGTCCCTACTACTGTTGTTGCGGTTGAAGATGAAGTTGGTCAAGTAAATGCTAATAATGTATTATGTCACAGTAATAATATCATCACTACTGCAGTTGGCAGCCACTCGTGTACACGTTCCCACTCGTTAATACCGAGCCATTGTTTGTGATGTCTTTGTAGCGATCATAATAGAGCCATTGTAGCACAACACTGATCATGGTGCTCCCCCGCTGATTATATCTTATCGTTTGTTGCTTTTGGGTTGTCTCACTTCCCTTCAGCTCAGACAAATGTTGTGCAGCTGGCCAATGAGCCATGAAGCACACTTGATTAATTGAAAAATCTAAAGAGATAAAGACCTCACTGCTGCTAAGCCATGGAGCACAAAATGAAGTGAAGAGAGAGAGGGAAGAGCTAATACAACTACAAGTGGATTACTTTGCATTTCTGAACAACATTCAGCATGTCCATTTCAAAAGTTGCTAATAGCAGAAACCGTGCCAAATGTTCAGATTTATTTTTTAACCTGCATTCTGTCAATCATAGTGTCAAATGGTCAGAAGCTTTAGGGGCGCTGACAATTTTGGCACCAGAGCATATCAGATAGGGTGGCATTCAGACGGCGTGGGGTGGGCGGGGGAACTGGGGGGTATTTCGCATTATACTCCAAAAACCGCAATCACAACATCAAGCTTGACAAGAGAGGAGTGCCATAACTGCCACATGCACACCAGGGTTATAATCATTTTGGAATTTTAAAAAATTATTATTATGAGTTTGTTTTTATTTACTTTTGACATTATATTAAATAATTCAGTTAGTTTAATTTGTTTTTAGAGCGAGTTTTTTTAAAATTCATTTTAATTCCTTTTTTACTAGTTTTTGTATGAGTTTTGTGAGTGCAAGATGAAAAAAAAGTCACTAAATATTGTTTGAAAAAGGGAAGTAAACTACGATTCTCAAATGACTGTTTGACCTTCTCTCTGCCGTACCGCCAAACTGTAATACCAAAATGAATACAAACCCTGAAAGCTCAGATGTGAAATTAATTTAACAAAGATGAAAACGAAGGCCATTTTTGCTATAATTATAGTAAGTTTTAGTTAGTTTTATAAACGTAAACTGTAGTTTCAGCTACGTTTAGTTTTTTCAAAGCGCTCTTGTTTTTATTTTATTTCAATAACAAAAATGTTTATCAATTTTAGTTTCATTTATTTCCTTTGTTTTTATTAACAATAATAACCTTGACGTATGCACACGCACACATATATTTTATTTATTTATTTTTTTATATGCGATGATGTCCTGGCGGCACGGCGGTCGACTGGTTAGCACGTCCGCCTCACAGTGCGGAGGTCGTGGGTTTGAATCTGGGCCCGACCTTCCTGTGGGGAGTTTGCATGTTGTTCCCGTGCCTGCGTGGGTTTTCTCCGGGTACTCCGGTTTCCTCCCACATTCCAAAAACATGCACGGTAGTTTGACACTCTAAATTGCCCCTATGTGTAATTGTGAGGGCGAATTGTCACGTTTGCGGGATGGAGGACCAAAATGCAGGGAGGCAGGAGAAGCAGGGGGTACTGAAGAAAATATTTATTAACAAAAACGAGCACAAACAAATCTTGAAAAGTCCAAAACACAAAGTAGCAAAGAAACACTAGAGAACCAAAACACAACTCCAGGAGAAACAAAGAACATGACAGAGACAATGATCCGACAAGGACAGAACAAAAACTAGGAACTTAAATACAAGCATACTGACAACGAGAAACACCTGGACGAGACACAGAAGGTAAGATGGAGCTCATTGGCTAACACAAGGGGGTGGAATGCAGACAGGTGGACACAATCAATGACGAGACAAATGCTGAAAATACAAAACAAAAAAAAAAAACATAACAGCGAATGCTTGTTTGTCTCAGTGTGCCCTGCGATTGGCTGGTAACCAGTTCAGGGTGTACCCCGCCTACTGCCCGAAGACAGCTGGGATAGGCTCCAGCACGCCCAGCGACCCTTGTGAGGACAAGCGGTATAGATAAGGGATGGATGGATGGATAATGTCCTTTCATTCACTTGTGCATTTTACGGTCACATCCCTCAAATGTCAGCCGGACTTTTTTCACTATATCATACTTGAAATAGATAGATAAATAGATAACCAAACAATGCATTTTATATCTAATAAGAGATACAGTATAACTGATATATTGACCAAACTTACAACATCATTCTAGATAAATAGACTATTAACTCTCCTACCTGAACCTGGCACTTTTTTTCCCAAAAAACAATCTCATCTTCATGATGAGGCTGGTTTTCTGTACACACAAACACGCATACACACACACACCGACGCACGCACACACACACACACACACACACACACACACACACACACACACACCAGGAATTTCAATGATAATGGGCATCCTGTCATTATAGTCAGTACCACCTTGACTTTAATATTAACAAATGCACATGGCAAAAGCTTGCTTTTCTCATTCCAATTCAAGGGCAGTAGTACTGTCTGATCACCTGTATCTTATGGTTTCCTAGCTAGAGTAAGATGTCAACTAACTCCTACCTAACTAAATGCAGCAAAATGAGGCCTGGTAATGATAATAAAGGGTTGTATTGATTGGTGGTCAAAGTTTGCCAGATAAGCCGGTTTAAGCAAAGTAGACGTACAGTACTTAGACCCCCAAACCATGACTCCATGACTGGAAGGTATACAGCATTTCTGCTCAGATTGTTCTTGCTGCTCAGAACCAGATGGTGGGAGGCAGGTGGTACTGTATTTTTGCTGTTAAAATATTATGTTTTAAACAAGTGCTGTACTGTACGGTTTTAAAACTTTTCTAGCTTTTTAATGAAGGACAAACAGTAAAAGAAATCCTAATGATCTCCCAAGTTTTGGGAGTCATTACATTAGATTCATTTTAGGAGTGCTTTAGCACCCCCAATAATAGGCTGCACACTCCTATGGTGTCACACGTTATACTTTACAGAGACCGCTGGATGAAAGATAGATAAATGCAGGGTTTGATCATCCTTCTGCCTCCCTTAATTTTTTTTTTTTTTTTTTTTTTTTTTGTGAAAGGTACCCTGGGGTGCAACCTTGCCTTTGACATGGATTTAAAGGAAAATAACACACGGAAACCCTGGTGATTTTTCATCTGCCCTGGCACCCGCTTCCATCCCTTTACTTTATCACCTCATTAGCGTGCAACCCCAGAGGATTCTTCAAGGTGTTGTAGGTGTAACAGCTCCAGATGCATGCTCTCAATACCGCCACTCCATTTGTTCCCTGCTGTTCACAGCAGCAACCTTCAACTACTGCTGTGGCACACCTGGAGTCTATAGGGAAATGGAAGTAGAATGTAATACAGCATGTAGCATACAGTAGGTATGGCCTGGAACATTTTTACAGAAAGAAAAGCTAAAAGGTTTTAAACGTTAACAGTCTTGCTTTCCCCACTGTGACTTGGTCATGTTTCTCAAGAGAACGAGCCCTTTCTCTGAGTAGCCGAAGACAACACTAGGGGCCCAGAGTTAAGAGACTGTGTACAACTGTAGTTTGACAGCAGGAGCTGTCAGATGGCATCTTTATTATGTTAAATGAGGAGTCCTGGAGGACTTCACAAGCATCTGTTTCCTCTCCTCAATGCAACTTCACTCATAGAAAGGAACGACTTCACCAGAATGACAAAAGTGAATGTGACATAACGCAATGATGCAGCACAAGCAAACGGTTTGCAGAAAAGGAAATAGAAAGTAAACAGTATGCGTGGTTGGAGCAAAAGAATTTGTGGATTCCGTGTGGTTCTTACAGCAGAGCTATAAAATATAAAATAAAAACGCAATATGCTGTCTTAGTTTCTTCATGGTACAATAGCTTAACACTTCGTCGTACTATTGTTAAATATCAACACTTGAAAGATTTTTTTCAGCTTTTTATGCTTTGATATATCTCCGTTCCCTCACATAAAAATGTTGAATGACCTAAATGACATTTACAGACTTTACAGATATTTCCTCATCCAAGATTCTTGATTAAAATGGAGGTAGGAGGAGACAGTCTTTCTAAATGAAGAAGCTACTGCTACCTTTGATTTACAGAGAGCACCTGTTTCTTAGTTTCCACAGAGGGGTTTTTTTCCCAGCAGTTGGTTGAAGATGAGAGCTAAAAACAGTACACTTGCTCAGTGGGGGTCCTCATCTGGACATTGAGAACATGCAGGGCACAGAACTGAGGCTCCAGTTCTAATTTCACTGATGTAGAGAAAAAGAAGGCATTGGTTCAAGCACCACCTACTGCCATCTTCTCCAACATTAAAAAAAAAAGAAGTTAAATTTCAAATATACACACTGTACATCTATTTGTTAAACAATGTAGGTATAAAGATTTGGATATTAAAACTCATTCACTACCGGCCATTTTAGAGCATTTTGACATTTTCAAGAACAGGACATTCACTGGTTATATACCGGTATACACCAAATTTACCAAATTGAGAATAGAGTCTCTCCTTCCCCTCACCGGGAAAAAAAAAAATCTGTATTTTTCCATTCTTTTATATATCAGCAATAGAACAAATGTATACAGTAGCTTGCACAAAATGCAGCCATTTCTCCCAATGGACTCACAAAGTGTGCTTATCTCTTATCTAAAATGGGGAACCAATGTCATCTAATGGTGGTTGTGTACAGCATGCAAAGGTGTGACATTTTGATAATACAGGGGAGCAAAACAAATAAAATGTACTCGTCTCCAACAAGTTTTGCAATCTATCAACTTGATAAAGAAGTAGACCACAAATGAATACTCATTTCAAGTACCGTGGTACATCTAATGCTGTAATTTGGGCAGCTGTATGTCTTTAAACTAATAATGCCATATTTCAGTGTATATAATGTATTTAGTGGATATTGTAGTTTATATTAGTAAACTAATAGTTACTAACTTAACACAATACACTACTATACAGTATATACTAAATGTCTTCGAATGTGGTGCCAAAATACTGTGCAATATATGCACAAAATACTGTACACTAAATGTACTGCTGCAATATAACAGTAATATTATTTTAAGGACACACAGCCTTGATTACAGCATTCTAGCAGTAGCAATGACATCATGGGGCAGACTTTTCTCTGAACAGAAAAGTGGTGCCACTACAGTGTAGTGCCACTACCTCTGTAGTGCATTGAGACTACACAAAATGATTTATAAGCACTGAAATTTCAAAATTTTTATCTTGGTTTACACAGATTGGATCCCTCCCTAATTTGGGTGCCCAGGGTGGGCACCTTGTTGGCACCGCCCTCTGCACACCCCCCAATAAAGTTGTTTCGGAGTTTGAAATTTACAGCGGAGCAGCATAAGACACCCACCCATCCCTGTTGAAAAACATAATTGACAAGTACACCTGTCAGTGAATTAAATACTAATCTCGAGATCGTATTCCTCTGTCTTAATAGAAAGCCTGTTTCTTTTTATTCCTAAATTTTAAGTTTAAAGGGGAAATCAACCCAAACATATTTTTTTCAAAAATATGTTCCCAGCAGGCCCACGAGTTGAAACACGGCAGTCTGATTAATATTGCATTCGTGCAATAGTCATGAGTTAAGCAACAAAATCCGCCCATTTTTAGCCATGTCAGGGGGGTCAACAGAAAATGACAAAACAACAACCCAGGGCTCAGGGAACAACCAATCACAGCTCACCTGTTTTCTAAAGCTGAGCCGTGATTGGTCGTTACCTGAGTCCTGAGTAGTTGTGATGTCATTTTCAATGGACAGAAGTGACAAAATGGCCGCCCCCCAGAGAAAGCTAAAAACGAGTGGATTAACTCTTATTCCACAAACGCAATATTTATCAGAATGCCTTGTTTCAACTAGTGGGCTTGCATAGAACATATTCTTGAAAAAAAATGTTTGGGTTACCTTTAACAATCTGTTTTTTTTCACTCAGGGACATTTGTCTGAGTCGACCAGTTGAATTAGTTGAAGATGTTTCACAAGTTTAGGTTGGAACACATCTTGTATGTGTTTCAAAGGTCAAAAAGGGACATTTTACCATCAAAGGCCATCCCTGCCAAAATACACAGAAGTAGCACCCTACTACAAAATTGTGTTCAGGATCATTTCAGAATCAGCCTAGGCCCTTCAAAGTAAATGTTGTCCTTTTCCCTTTTCGCAGTCTTACTGGCTCACCATTTTCCTTGGCTGGTGGCCCCCAACCCACTCCCCCCGCATCGAGAAAATGTTCAATCTCTCCCAAGGTCAAGCTGCTCTGATATATTTTGACCATTCAAGTTGCTGTGTTCTATTATTAGATGTCTTTGCATTTTCCCTTTTCCAGCATGAAAGCAGCTTTACATCACAGAATATGCCAAGTGCATTGCAATGCCTTTGGATCTTGCTGGTGCTCCTTACTTGTTTTTTTTCTTTCATGGTGTCGCCATCTATAGCTTTCCAAATGAGCTATACGGCAAAACGTACTCAATCAGCTCACACAAATAGAGACAAAAGCACTGACCAAAACAGCCTGTCTTTTGAATTGTTTGAAACATAATTAATTTTACCTGGCATTTGCACCTGTCGTTTGTTTCTCTTTGCAATGTCATTTAAACATGCTTCATAATAACCTTGACCATAACTGGAGCTTCTCATCTTCTGCACGACGGAGCGATGCAGCGACTGAGCAGCCACATAATTCGTCTAAAATGACTTGTTTTATGGCCTTGCAAGTGCTGTCCTTTGAAAGCCAATAAACAGGACATGGACTCTGAGGGTCTGAGGCGGAGCTGCAAAGTAATCATCTCAGTGGCGTTTTTGTGACAAGACGGCATGTTGATTGGCATGAAAACGATCCCCTTTTCCCCCGTTGGTTGGTTCTCTGCTCCTCCCCAGAGATCATATAGCATTGTGAGTATTCCTCATTTTTTCCAGAGCAGTCGCCACGTCTGACGCGCCACATGTTTTATTGCCCACTAAAGCATAATGTTCCACTCCCCTTTGATATTGAATTATTTATTTATTTTCACGGCAGCCCGTAAGTCCCCATGAACGATTAGGCGCCTCCGGCCAGCAGCTAGAGGATCTCGGGGGGTATTAAATATATTGCTGGCATTTGTTTCCCACCTCTAAGTGGATTGGACGACTATACAGACAAATACTCATCCTAAAAAGCAGAAAAGCCTAAAGAACAAAACAAGTGTGTCCTCTGCTCTCTTGTTATTGCATCCACCTGTCTGGTGGCTGTAGAAGGATTTCATTGTCTGACTTTGATTGTTCTGTTTGGCTAACGTGTATTGTCATATGACTTATATCTGAGTCTGCATTTGATGTTATTTGGAAATGATACTTTGATATGATACTACAGCTACTATTTTATGATGTGTGTGACACTCTGGGTGAAGCACCCCTAAAATGTGGGTGTTCCCTGTCAAATCTGGCCTTGCTCATCTTCTCCTTTCAACTTACGCATGTTTCCTCTTATGCACTGTAGTACGTTAAGTGCCCCGGGAAGGTATAACATCATATTACATTTGAAAAGCTCATTAAATACCATTTTTGTTTTTGCTTGCTGGTTAATAAAACTGACTCTTACGGTCGCTAATATGCTGTAATGGCAAAAGAGCTATTCAGTGAAACAGATTTCAGGCTTGATGTCATCATCTGTTGTGAATAATACAAGGTCGTATAGCTTCCATCAAACCAACTTTAAAAAGTGGAGGAGGAAAAAAATGTCTAAAACCATTTTTGAGGAGATGCGGATGTAAAACGTATTTCAACTCACAGTGGTGGTGCGTATACTGGATTTTATTACACCAAGTGGTTGCACAAAATAAAAGCAAGATAATTTCGAAGTACTGTAGGTGTATATTCCACTTGAAAAATGTAACTGGATCCAGATGATTTTATTTCGTGCAACCACTTGATGAAATAAAATTGAGTAAATTCAATAAAAACTTTTTTTCAGTCTAGTTACAATATGTCGACAAACTACCTAGGCTGTATACATGCATGAGTAAACATACTTAGCAGGTGATGTACCGTGTATGTGCTTTCCAAGCTATGTACAGTATGATGATACTTGGCCATTTCTAGTGTTCTCCAGATAAGAGAGGCATTTGTTCTGTGTCTTGCTGCTATCTGTCACCAGAATGAAAGAACAGCAAGCTATCAGACAAAATGCCCCCACACCCCTCCTTTTCCCATATCACAGAGAGCAATGCCACAAAGCAATCCCTCGACTTGCTTTCTGCTGACTGGCTAATTCTCTGTGCAGCTGTGGATAGAGAATAGATGTTAAAATAAAGATGCAAGTCTTTTGAGAAGTTTGTGGCCCTTCAGTTCTACTATGCTCTGAATTTACAGGAAAAAAAACATTGTGACCGAACTGCGGCTTTATGTCTCTTACTAATAGATTAGATTAAAACAAAAAGAAATCGTAGTTTCCTGACACTTCACCAGGGACGGTAGCCAAAGAAGTAATTGGGAATGGTTGCCAAATAGTTATCGTTGCTAGGCCTTAGTTTATGGATGGTGTTTGAGATGTATTTATTTTTTACAAACTGTCCGAATAAAGACCATCACAGATTTCATTCGGGAGAAAGGAGAGGGCAACAGCACTGAAAGCTCCGTCATCAAAGTTCCTCCATCTGGTGGATTGAAAGAAGGCAGGCATCAGCAAATTCCAGGAACGGGACTATAGGTGGAGGAGTTTGGTTTGGTGTGGTGATTCAAGGAAAAATAAACTCATTCTGGCAAATAATCTGACCAGGAGGGTGTATGTACTTACATTGTGAAAAAATGCGGGCCAAGCACAGAATCTTATTCCCATACCCCAGTCTGGTATATATTTGTGAATGCAATCAAAATAATTTCTGTTCACCAAAAATGTGAACAGTTAAAAGCTTTTAACTTGCTGTTATCATATTTTATAGATGATTTTATATAATCTAGGATGCTAGGTAACATTAGGCAAAGGAAATGCAGATGAAAACTAGCCTTTCAGCTAACTCTAATTAGAATGGGAATACTTGCACATTAATAATGTGTTTTCTTACACTACAGTAGGTGAAATACAAAAAGTGACTTCATCATATATAAAGCGTAATGACTGCCTTGAATCCAACAAGTAATTTTCCATCTCTATGAATGAGGAAAGAAGAAAAGATTTCAGCTCCAGCTTGAAATTAAAAATGTATTTCGTTCAAGCAAAAGAGTCTCCGATTATCTAAACATGTCGTTTGAAGAAGCTGCCATTTGTGTGCATGAGTGAGCGAACACATTAAGAGCAGATGAGCAGTGCTGCTTGGCATCCATCACTTGGGTTACTTCCAGGAAATGTGACTTAAGCAGACAAAAAAAACACAGTAGAATTGTTTCCACCAAAAAATAGAACATTCAATCATACTGTAAGTGATGTGGCAAAAGAAGGCCAACTACTTTGGATCATCCACCTGCACAGAATGCAGCATGTGTATTTTGACAAGGGCAAGATTTATCATTGCTGCATTGATTCACAATTGATGTCACACACAAATAAGCAGTGTTTTGCATATTCACCTTCAAGGGACAAAATCAAATGTCAAGGTTGTAATGGTAATTAAATGGACAACAATAACCCGAATTGTGCCGCTCTTAACTGTTTTTCTTCTTAGCTACTTAATTCATACTTGCTTAATAGGCACAACCGCTTGTTTGTTTTTGGTGGCAAATTGCTTCATACGTACCAAAGATAGCTGCAGTATAACATATTGGTCGGCAGTCAATCAGTAATGACGGAAGTTTCCGTCACTACATCACTGATGGACTCCCGTTTCACTGGTGGACTGACGACCAGAGCTGGGCCCTTGACCCTTTTTTGCCTGTCCGGCCGCGACCCTCCACCCTTGACCTGGGTACCCTTCCGGCCGCGACCCCACGGCCATATTCATAAACATTGTTTTACAATGTCAAACAAATTTGGCCGCCTCGCAAGCACGTCACACGCATGAGGGCCGATTAGTGGGCCGGACTAAAATCCACTTCCAGCCATGCTTAATCCAGCCATTTTTTTTACATTTGTCCCAGCCCACCCCTCCGCCCCAAAAATGGGCATCCGCCCGGGCCGGAAGGTCGGACCAGGGATGGACTGCCCAGCTCTGCTGACGACCGAAACACTGACGGAATAGGCACAGACAGAAGCAATTTTCAGCCGGCGCCCAAACTGTCACCTATTAACAAAACAAAAATGACCTCCAGCAAATAATGTTTTGTGGCACCCGTTGGCGTGTTGGTACGGAAGCGAGGAACTGTCAATGTGGAGTAAACATTTTTGACTATTCGGTCAAACGTATTTGCAAACACGTTTAAAAAAATATATATAAGATTTTTTAGCATTTCGCCTACATAATATCGATACGTTTGAAAATTAAGTACGTAAACATTGTATATTTGTAGTTTTTATGCTTCCTGTATTGAGTTGTAAAGGGACACACTTTGTCCCGTAATATTGTGAGAATCCAAAATAGTCTGTAAAATGTCGATGGTATTTATGAACAACAGTTCAAGACACCTCACGGTAATGGTCCTCGGCCCTCTCCTGCTCTGTGACTAATGAGGTGACAGCACATTCATGCGTATCAGGATACGCAATCCGCTAATCTTATTGGTCGAGGTAATGTTGCTTGCCAAAGTAGATAGTGGAAGTCAACAAAGCGGCATGGATGACAGTGACACACCTTTTTTTCTCCTCTTAGAACGTTTGGACCAGTATTGCCATTTGCAATGCAGTTGTCGCAACACAACAACACAAAACGATTGGCCAAATTTGTGTTAAATTTAAATGAATATAAAAAATAAACATCACATCTCCTTAAATTTATTTTAATTTAGTACTCAGATTTTATTTTGATTATATGCTTATACAGTACACTGGAATGAAACAGCCCTGAGTTTTGAAAATTTTCATCTTTGTTTCATTGTGTTGAACTTTGAAACAAAAAAAAAAAATCATTTTTGTTAAGTGTACTCTTCTTCAAGTCAAACAAACGACAAGCACAGAGAGGCGAGTGTAAGCAATTCATTTTAAGAATGCATTCCTCCTTTTGTATCCAAAACCTACAGAGCCATGTCAATGCAAACCTGATTTCCAATTTCCCTGCCACAATCTTAAGCTTGACTTATGAATTCCTTCAGCCTCTGTGGTCAGCAGATAAAATATTACTGTTTCGTGGGCTTACATCTCCCGTAGGCTGTACAGAAATCCTCCTGGTGGAAATTTTTGTAGTATAGCACCGGCAGTGGCACCGATTATTCCTTGCCACACTCGACTGGTTCACTTTAATAAGTAAGAACGACTATATCAATACTGCATTCTCCAGAATGTCAATAAGCTTGCGCCTGAGAGATTCAGGGAAACATTGAATCATTAACGATTAAAATAATTTCATTACAAATTTTCCGAGACTGAAAAAGGAAGTAGGAATGTGATTGTATTTGCAAAGCTTAGCATTGATATTTGATTTTTAATTGTTGTTTTCAATAACAATAAAAAATGTGAGATCGTTTTAAGTGCCCTTTGTGGTTCACGAGACGAGGGTTCAATGCTGTGCTTTTTTAGTCACCTTCAAGAAGTGAAGTTTCTACGGTCCCAAAATATTAGTGTGCAAAATAAAAAAATGTTTTTAAAGTGATCTGTTCACCCAAACAGTTGCTGCAAGGAGCATGGAAAAGTCGAATGTAAGATTGAAAAAAAATATTAAATCGTAAATTGTTATTGGTTGTCAGGGCCAGGGATGGCTGAGGCGTCAAATATGGCCAGAGGCTTTATTTATTTATTTATTTTATTTATTAATTTTTTTACCTCTACGGTCAACTTCAAACCCCCGCCCAAACAGTAGTGGATGATCTCATTAGTGTCGCGACAACTTTGTGGAACAAATTGTCCAGATAAGTCGATCCCCCACCGCTGAGGAGAGGCACCGTGAAGCATCAGCAGACATTTTAAAGGGGTCCTGTCTCATCTGGGTGAGCGCCTCTACAAATAGGGTGGATAGAGACGACAGGGGAAGGAGATGGAGGTGAAGTCGGAGGTGGCTGAGGAGAGAATCAGCCGGGCGGAATGGAAACCCTGTCGAAGGTTAATGAGCAGAAAGATAATGTTTTAGCTCCAAATACGACCCTGTCACTGTCTGGGAAAGGGCTTATGGAGAGAGTAGGATGTCAAGATAGTGTATATATAGTGTGTGTGTGGGGGGAGGGGTTTGTGTATGTGTGTGTGTGTGTGCTCATGCACCAGTGAGAACTTCTGGGACCCTCAGAATCATCGTCATTTGTTCAATTCAATCAATTAGCATTTAATACATAAAGCCCACATTGAAATCTAAATCCTGTGGATTACATGATCTATTTATTGTCATTTGTCAGTGTGGAATATCAGATTTCAGCTTCTATGTGCTGCCATCTCAATCTAATCTGCTGAGGGCCTTCAGAAACCGTTGTGCTGTCCAATGTGACTACTATATGAGCAATGGGCCAGCTAGCTGGCCACAATTGATGTCCGCGTCTTCACATCCTCTGATTGCATGGTCAAAGCAAGCCAAGATTGACAAGGAAAATATGTCTGTGGTGTTCTGCACATATTCAATAATTACATCATATGCACCAGAGATGCTATTTTATTTACAACTTTATGTTTTTGTCATGATATCCGATAAATATTGATTCCGAAAAGCCCCAGATGATGTCAAGAGTGTGGTACAGTTGCAGCAGCCTGTTGAAGCAGCACTGACTCACGTTCTCTTTTATTTATTTGTTCTCATACCTGTCACGTTCCCCGTATTTTACACGTTTTTTGATCATTTCAAATAGTGTACGCTGTATAACAATTTTTGTATGGGGAAAAAAAAATGATGAACTCGTTTTTTGTTGGACCGATCTCGTCTTGCCCATTTCGGCTCTAATCCGGAGCGTCCGTTAGTGATTCCGACTGCAAACTTCGGCCGACTTTCAGTCCCACCCGCCCCGATGACAGCTACTGTCTACTGTCTGTGTACTACTAAATACCACACCGTAGACCACTGGCGAATAGCTTTCTTTTATTTTGAACACCTGACTTTTTACAAGATTCTACACCAATGTTGCTCAAACTTGCCTGGGTGTTGCTACGCTTTTATTGTAAGCTGTTAGTTATTGCCTTGAGTTGTTAATTCGCCTTGCCCTTGTTGAACCCTTTGATAGAAAGTGTCAGCCATTTGATAAAGAAGGCAATAAAAAGTATTGAATTCAAGAAAGAGTTCAGAAAATGGACCCCGCAAACCCTCCTCTTTGTGTGCTCCTTCAAGATTCTTCAGTAAAGGTAACATGTGATGTTAATTTTTCATTTGTCCACTTCATTAGTCATCTATAGCCATTTCACACTGTTTTTGTATGTAAAGCAATAGTAATCCACAATAAACTATATTTTCGTTGATATTTTTGGGTGTCTGGGACGGATTTATTAGCTTTACATTATTTCCTGTGGGAATCATTGCTTTGCATTTCATATGATTCGATTTTCGTGAGACTTTCGGGAACAGACTAATCATGAAAATTAAGGTTCCACTGTGTTATAAATTGAAACTTGTTAGCCTGGACCTAAAGTCTAGCATTCGATTTCAAAACGTTCCTAAACATTAACAATAGTCATGATCATAGTTTGACAACACACTGGTCAATAAAGTTGCAACAAATTATACATTAAATTACTATCAGGGAACTCTGGCCGTGTATTTCTTATTATTTCAGAAGTCAGAGAAACTGCAATTTCAAGTTATTTTTGCCAACCAATTTTGGCCATCCACTGAGCAAAAAGCTTCCAAGTTCTTCATAAAATACTGATTCTCTAGAGGCTTGAGGAGCGAGGCGGAAGGCAGAGAGCGAGAACCAGAAGGGAGGAGGAGGAATAACAGAGAGAATTGATCATGTGCTCTGGGTAAGCTGGCGCATTGGATGTATAGAAACACAACAGAAAATGAGAGGATGGAAAATTGGACAATCAAACAAACACACAAACAGCACCCAGACAATTTCAGAGGGTTGTAGAGACGCCCAATCGATTTGCTTTCCTTCATTCTCATCTGAGGCGGCCTCCACACTCAGTCATCTGCACAGTGAACTACATTATGAATACAATCATCCACGGGAACGTCTCAGACGGCACCAGCATGTTAATATTGAATAATCACTCCCTCGTCTCGCTCACTTGCTTTCATTCTCTCTGAATATGCAGTTTATTGACAGAATGAGAATCAAGGCGACTTAAACAACAAATTAGAGGGTTGGAGAGGCAACACTTCCGCTCCGAGTGACACAATTTCAATTATTGCGGGGAGCCATGTTTGGCAAACACAACATAAATAAACAGCATCATAAATCAAAAACTTTACAACAAACAATGTCTGGTAAATATGCCTGTTGCTTTTTGGCGAGAAATAAATTCCTCATTTTCAAGAAGGTACTTAAGGTATATGAGAAGCACAGAAAGCATTCCGTTTCCTTTGTTGACACTTGAGGTGCGTGAATCTAACACATTATTGGTTGGGGCATAAATGAATCATGTTTATAGTGATAGCAGACTAATTTCAAATTAATCAAAGTGTTCTCCAGTTTAAAGTATCGGAAAAAGATATATAGCGTCCTTGTGACTTGTGTGCAGGTAAATGTCAGCCATGATTGATTGATCATGATTTTTATGGACGGACAAATAGACACACACAGTAGTCTTTATATTAGCACCCATAGACACTCAGCAATCTCTTAATTTAGCAAAGAAAATCATTCTTAAATCATCAATCAATAAGGTCTCTATGTTAAAGAGTCTAAATTAATTTTAATCAGCCAAGAACCCAACAAATGGCTTCTGGTGAAAAAAAAATATTGCTTTAAACGCACTCTGACACACACATACAATCAATTAACTCTGGTGACTTCCTCTGACATTCCCTTCCTAATACTTCACATATTATTCTTCTACTAAACTCCCTCTCTGTCCAACCGGGGTCAATTAATCATCAAATACTGTTTGCACATTTACAGTTGGGCTAAACTAAGCTGATTACGCCCTGTTGAAGAGCCGCTGATTCAAGTGAGCTTACTCTGGGATATAATGCAATGAGGATTTGAAGAAAACAGATTTGGAACTATCTGACTTGATCTCCTCTCTAAAAGCCAAACAACATGAGGGCACAACCAAGTAACTTAACCATAGATGTTTCTAGCACTTATTTGGGGTGCTCAAACACTCCTAAATTGAATCCAAGCACCCACAAAATATGGGAGATTTATATTTTATTTATTAATTTGTAATATATTTAACCATATGTCCTTTTTAAAACAAGCTGTAAAAGTGTATAGTAGGCTAAAATGTAATATTTTAAAAATATAGCACTCCCCTTGTCTCAAAAACGGTCCTCTTAAAGCTAAACACGTATAAAACAAAAATCCCATTCTAAATGGCAGCATGTGAAACATCCGAACATCCAATGGCACACATATCATATGCTAATGCTATATGTTTTAGTTGTATGCCTTTGGTGAGCATACGTAGTAGAATATTTCATTAGACAGTCAAAGCGCAAAAATATGTGCAAAGAACGGCAACCCTTCATTGCCGCCCCCCCCCTGCACCCCCAAAAAACAGTAATGTGACAGGAATGTATGTGATTATAAAAACACTATTTATACCACAACCATGTATCGGAACCAACCACATCAGTTCTTTCTCCTTTCTCCTTGTTGTTTCTCAGCCAAACACCTTCTCACCCCTCCATCAACTCCTGTTTTTCTAATTTCTCTCAAGCTCTTCCGCTACCTTTCCCAGCTTCATAAAATGGGTCTGGTAGACGGTGGTGTATTACTCGGGGATTATGTCTCAGCTGGCTTTAATTCCAACTCATGAGATGACAGCCATGATGCCACCAAAGCAACGCCTCCGCAAGATTCTTGCACACACACACACACACTCTCACTTGTAATCTTTTGTGTGTGTAAAAACATTGTTTATATCATGCTGACACCAACCACCTTATCAGCAATCAATTGGTTAAATCAAATAGTGCATTTGTTGAACATACTTGCTAAATCCTCAGAATTCCGATATTCATTTTAATGTCTGAAATCACTGCACTCAAGTAACATTAATATAAAGCAGGATTCACCAACATGGTGCCCAAAGGCACCAGATAGCCCCCAGGGACCACATGATCAGCCCGCAGGCCTGCTCTAAATATAGATTACCAGTGAACTGCATCTATCTTTTGGGGTGGTGAAAATGACAAAGCTGTACTTAAAAAATATTGTAAGTTTAAAGGTCGGTATTGCAGTGCCTTAGCAAACAGATGATTTTCCCCCGATTAGTTTGTGCAAATTTGTTATTTTACTAGTATGAATTAAACTGGTGTACAGTACCAAAACAGGCAGCTGTTCATTTCAAAAAGGTTAGTGAGACCCCTGGTATAAACTTTAGCTCCAACACAACAGGAGAGGTGACCACGAATAGTCGCGATAACTAAATTAGGAGATCGCAGGTTTCCATGGGAACAATAGAGGTGCCCAAGTTAGTGTATGAGCGTGTTTTTTTTTTTTTTTTGAAGCTGTGATTTCTGAAACTGTTTACTTATTCCTTCAAAATAAATTCCCCTATGAATTTGTCTGTGATAAAATGTTTTTTCACACGTTTTACCGGGCTGTTCCTTTGATGCATGTTTAAGAAGCACGTTCTAATAGGGGAAATCACAATTAACATTGCTCACTCTGCTGGACAATAGTTATGCTTCATGGCTGAGAATAAAGGGTGTCAAACCTGCCGTTTGTGAGTGACTGAAAGATTTAATTCAGCGTGCAATTGCTTTGCTCCGAACTTAAAACGATTCACAATGAGAGGAAAACAATTTTGACAGAAAATAGCGTGCTGGCGGTGAGGGTGTGAACGCATATATGGGGTTGCATAGACAACTGGAGTCACACTGCCCTCTAGTGTTAACGTGAAGCTCATTTGAAATTGTGCAGTCATAGTGTGAGGAAGAGTGTCTGAGAAAACAGAAGAAACAGGGGGGAAACAGGTTGAAATGCAGCATGGATGCAGCCACATATAGGAGGCTACATTTTATGCCTCAAACTGCTGATGTCTTGAAATTATATTGGATTAATGTTTGCGGTAGCTGAGTTCACATGTCAAACCAGAACAAAGTCGTTTTCCAATTCTTGCCAATGTCAAATTCGCTTGTAAGGTGACCACTCACTTTTGTCTGTATTTAAAACCAAGCCGCCATAGTCAGTTATACAATAAGTGGATGCAGTATCATACTGTGTCTGTTAGGGTTTGCAGCAGTTTTCCCATGTACTGGGGATTCCTGCTGACAGAGTAAAATAAAATAACATGACATTGTTTTAAAGTGGAAGTCAACCCCCAAAATTATTTGGAATAATATGTTCTATGCATCTTCACAGGTCTGAACATGACATTTGTATTAATATTGCGTTTGTGGAATATGAGTTAAGCAGAAAAATTCACCCGTTTTTTAGCCATCTCAGGGAGCGGCCATTTTGTCAATCATGGCTCAGCTTCAGAAAACAGCTGAGCAGTGATGGGTCGTTACCTGAGCCCCGAGGAACTGCAATGTTACTGCAATTTTCAGTCGGCAGAAGTGACAAAATGGCAGAGCCTGAGATAGCTAAAGACGGGTTGATTTTACTGCTCAAAGGCGGTATTAATCAGAATGCCGTGTTTTGACTAGCGGGCCTGCATACAACATGTTCTTGTTAAGAACATTTTGGGGTTGTCTTTAAGCTTTATTTACAAATGTCTTCCAAAATGAATACAAATAAAGCACTTTATGTCGATTCGTGTTGTGATGTGTTGCTTGACTTATATTAATGATAGCGTCACACCATACCTTGCCAATTAGTCCCATGCCAAAATGGGATATATTGCTTTTCTAGTGTAAATCAGTCACGCACTGCTTTTCAAGATGCATTGTGGGATACATTGAGGGCATTTTCAGCATACTCACTAGACATTCAAACAGCACGACAAAAGTGGTGAACTCACTCTACTGCATAGGGCACTATATAGTGGACGAGGAGTGATTTCAAGCATTGTCCACATTTTGAGCAGTTTGTGGCTGCTCTGCATTTTGCGACAGCTACCCGAAACTGCTGCGACTCAGCCTTATTGGGTGCCCATGTTGGCAGACCGCACTGTGCAGCACAGCACAAAACAATGTCCTTCCCGAGTCACCAGGCTGCTAGCGCTCTGAGGAGTCCATATTGGAATTCAAGGACAGCAAAGCAGCATCAGTCGGTGTGGACTCGCTTCTTCAAGGTTAAATTAAATCACCAGCTGTGAGGCTCAAGCTGTCTTTGTGTGTTTGTTTTTAATGAACACTCAAATTAATTTAGAGTTCTCCTAAAATGGTGGATTTACAAATAAGGATGCCATACATAGTGAGTTTATGGATAATGTATATAAGGACACTGATTTTAAATGCTGATAGTAAATACAAACTCAGTACACAGGGAAATTTTCGGCATATGAACATGTATTAGTTTGTAAAAAGACACAGTGGGTTTGCAGACATACAAGTAGTTTATGAGGGCACTTGGCATACAGGAACGCTGTAGGATGGGATTATAAAATACAGTACGTGTAGTTGCAAATTTTATGACGAGTTTTTCTTTTTATTGTTTTATGAGAGGCTGCTACACGCCAATGTTCTTTTTGTTGTGACAAAGAGCGAAGACTCATAACTGCCAGAAATGTAGCCATTTGTGTGTATTCCAAATCAGATGAGTAATTCCACCATTAATTAATTATGCTGACTTCAGTCAATTGATAACCCCATGACCTTTTTCAAAACGTGCCATCTTTGTTACTAATGTTAAAGCTCCGAGAATCATGGAGCAATGGCTTGCCACATGATGAAGCTGAAGGTTGCATAAATATTTCAAAGCATGAAACATACAGAACCATATTGACTGTCTTCTGTACTAAGTTTGAATGAAATGAGCTGAGAATCATTTTTGACAATGCATTATGAGACCAAAGAACGTTTTTGTTTTGTTTACTTGAATTGTAATTGCTTGTTAGGTATGCATCATGTGGAAGCAAATGTTTCTTGTCTGTTTTTTATTTTTATTTTTATTTAATTATATACAGTACCGGTAGTTATCATGAAATATTGTAGACATATTGTTTATGTGCACAATGTGGACTTTGCCTTGATATAAAGGGATACTGTAACAGTCATAATATACAGTATGGGGACATCGTAAACTTAATATATGGTATGCGGAGGACATTGTGGGTTCATGCTATAGATGTGTTAATGGTCGCTTTGGGCAATGGACAATTATACGCTTATGATTACATTCTGGGGAATTGTGACGTTTCAGATAGTAAACTGGAAACATCTGAACAAGTACAAATTTCAAATGTGGATATCTTATGATGAGCTCACCAGTCAACTTGGTGGGTAGCATTTTGTTTAATATTCACCAAAAGGTAACTGTGATGGTGATGTATCCAGCCATCCATTTTCTCTATCTATTGTATTTATCAACACAAGGGTCACAAGTGAGCTTGAGGCTATCACAGCTATCACAGCTGAACATTTTGTTCAGTGAGAAACAGCACCAGTATTAAAGTATTAAATCCTTTTTATCTTTTTTTTTTTCAAAATTATTTGTAGAATATTTGATGTCCTTTTATCTGGTTTAGAAAATAACTTGAAAATAAAATTAGCAAGATGCTTTTTACTGTGATTTTTAATGGAATATTTTCTCATCAATATTAACAATTATTTGATATGGAAATAAGCTTTGCTCCGATTGGATCTCTGTTCTCCTTAATTTGATATCGGAAACAGCTTTCCTCAAACTCTCTCTCTCTGATTAATGGTGAGTTCCCGACATACAGATCCTGATAACTTACGATGATTGGAAGAGGAAGCAAGAATTGTTACCAAGAAGACTCCACAAGTTACAGGATTAGGGACAAAAAACAAACTGTGTTGAACAGAGAGTAGTCCCAAGAAATATCACTGGAGTGAGACAGAATGCAAGACAGCAATCGGCTCCAAACAATGGAACAAGAGGAACGATCTTGGGTGTTTTCGCCACCAAAGTGAAAAGAAAAGAAAATGCACAGGCAAGAGCCAACTGACCGAAAAACAAAACAAAACTCAGCAAAACACGAAACCGTTATTCTTTTCAGGATGTGGAAGGTTTGCAGGCTGCTTTTTCATGAAATCTCTTCAATCATCTTCAGTGGGGTGTAGAACGTTCATTAGAGCAGTGTTCCCCAACCACCGGGCCGCGGACCGGTACCAGGGCGCAAGCCACTTTGGACCAGGCTGCAGATGAAAGAAAAAAAAAGTACAGTACTTCCAGTTAACTTATTATCCGGGGCTGAAAAATATTTTATTTTGAAAAGTGGCTGGATTCTTTTCGTTACATCCATCTATAAATGACTCTTAACGCATGTCAAGTTGTCACTGTCGTGTAAGGCTAATATTAAATGCTAGCAAATGAGCAAAACAGACGCATTTGGAAAGTTTCTTTGCAATGAGGAAAAGGCCCAGTGAGAATTCAATACAAGAGCCCATGCCCAAGAAGAAAAAGAAGGGTACATTTCACAGACAATACTAGAAGACCTACTTGAAATATGGATTAACGGCGACAAGTGATTCCCACGCAGGAAGGAAGCCCGCTCTGTACAACAATATGTGCAGTCAATGCAGACTTCAAAACTGATTTGTCAGGAAATGTAAGCGCCTTGAGAGTGTCATACTTGGTGGCTACCCGCTTCGCTAAGGCTAAAAAGTCATCCAATATTGATGAAAAAAAAAAAATGTGGATTTGCGAACCCCTATACGCACACGCACACCCACACACACCCACGCACACACACACCAACGCCAGAAAGCCACCCCGGACCGGTGACTAATTACAGGGCTGCGAAGGGTACAGAATTGTATGAACCGGTCTGTGGCAGAAAAAAGGTTTGGGAGCACTGCATTAGAGCACAAAGGAAGAATCATTATTGCCAATTTTTAACATATTGTTGAAATGTAAAAGAAGTTGGCTAATATCATTTTTCTTTCAATTTAAATCAGTTCTCTGGTATCTTAATAACGTTTTTGTCAAGTAAAACCTGTAGTCCAGCTGAAATGAGCCTGTTTTGAGAAGGGGGGTCCTGTCTCATGCAAATGAGTTACTGCTCACACTGCCCCCTCTAAAGAGTGGTGCTGATGTTGATGTTACCATGGCAACTGGGGGAGAGCTAAGAGGTGTTGCAACATCACAAGCTGCTACTTATTCTCAACTCCAGAGTCTGAATAGAAAAGCGAGGCCATGGTCATTTATATTTTCACTCATGGAGGCATTACAAATTTGTCACCATAATATTTCCAATGCACTGGTAATGGTCATATTGAAAGTGCAATACAATTCATGACATACAAATTAGAAGTTAATTTGTTGGATTTTGATATAATGTGGTTTTATGCCATCACAACTAAAAAGTAGTCATGTCATCTTCCAAACCGCTTATCCTATATAGGGTCGCGGGGAGTTGCTGGAGCCTATCCCAGCCGTCAACGGGCGAAGGCAGACTACACCCCGAACTGGTCGCCAGCCAGTCGCAGGGCACACATAGACACTGTCACTGAGCGGGAATCGATCCCACGCTGCCCGCACACAACTCAGGCGTGTGTACCACTACACTATCAGCGGACATTAAAAAGTAGTACAATGAAATTATATTTGTTTATGAGCTTGTTACCTGAACCCAATAAGCAGTGATCCATATTGACAATACAGTTTGAACAATTTGCAGAAGTGATGAGGTGCTACCAGCACTGGCACCGAAATCAAGATGCGCCAGTTTTTACGCTCAAGCACAGCTGCGCCTTCTATGATTATAGTGCCCTATGGTGCCAAAAGGTGTGTTTTGTCTCATTATTGATATGTGTGTTGAAGCGAAGTGGTTGCATGTATTAAACATGATGGCCTGCGAGTGTTGACGTAATGTCAACGTGATTGAACAAGACGTGTCTTTCAGTCACACATCAACACTTTCACTTCTCCAAGCAAACAACCTGAACCAAACAAGGTTCTACACCTACGAGGGACGCACAGCCAATTATATTTTCTTCCCCTCTGGAGTTCATTAATCACCTCGACACAAAGGCCTCACGTTGCTTAAAGGAAAACTTCTGTCCTGCTATCACACTTCATCAGATTAGTGCTTAATTAAGGAATATGTCCCAGCATTTCACTTTTAATTATCCGAATTCACGGCTCTTTTGTGAAGTAGCTTAGTGGTGACATGCACTGCGGGGAGGGCACTAAGTGAAAACAGACTGTGGCCTTTGGTGGAAGTAATGAATTTAGCTTAATGATGATGGAATGGAAGGAAGGGCTTCTAGGCAAGAGTGCCACATTGGGAAGTCACTTGAAAAAGCAAGAGGTAGTTCTGAAGTGTGTGGCACATGTCACATTCCAAGAATAAAGTGTGTAGTTATACGCACTCTTGACACTGTAGGTTGAAAAAAGAGAGAAAGAGAGAGTTGAGCAGCATCACAAATCACAGCCTCCGAAATTACAATTGCTCCCTCCTCGTCGTCACATCAATATGTCTGGAGTCAGAACAAAAATAAGGTATTCACAGTGAAGCTGGTGGGAGGAAAGTTTACTGCTTCAACTATGCAAACTTCTGCAGTGACAAGCAAGAAACAAACTGACATGTTACCCTGTGCTTGTGTGGGTTTTCTCTGGGTAGTCCGGCTTCCTCCTACATTCCGAAAACATGATTGTCAGGTTCATTGAAGACTTTAGTGTATATTGTCCATTGGTGAAAATGTGAATGAGAATAGTTTGTTCATTCTGCCTCACTCTCCTAATGAGTTGCTCTTAACATCTTTGAAAAAGAACATAATGTAGCTTGTTCCACACAAACATGATGGCTCACTTCTACAATGGCCAAAACGAACAAAAACCAAGGTGGTCAAAGAGGGGATCATAAAGACCTTTTTTAGTGCACTCAGTGACCCTTTGAGCACTGTGTGACCAGCGTTTTTGGGTGCAAACCTCATCTTTAATTCATGTTTGTTTGTTAAAGCGCCTTCATCATATGTCATTGTCAAACATATTTTCATCAAAACGTCTCTACAAATCGGAAGGAAACATTTTTTTAACTTAAATATTTTGGTGAATTGCCCAACCTAAATATATATTGGTTGTCTTGAAATTTTGATTTCACACATCTTTATTTTTATTTTTTTACTGTTTTCTCGACTGCAAAAATGCTATATATGTTAAAATATATTTTTATGGGGCGGTACGGTGGCCACCTGGTTAGCACATCCTTGCTTCTCATGTTGTTGTTTTTTTTTTACCTCCACACACTGGTATGGCATTTTGAACATGCCGCAAATTATGATTATAATGTGGATGTTAAACCTCTAAATGAAGTGATATTTTCTGCTACAGTCAAATATGTTTTCAAACATCAGCACTGTTTCTGCAGGAACCTTTCATTTTGTTGTAAATCATTTCATCCTGTAATAAAATTATAAAATTTAATCGGAATGTGATTATACATTTTTACATATATATATATATATATATATATATATATATATATATATGTGTGTGTGTGTATGTATGTGTGTGTGTGTGTGTGTGTGTTGTCTGTGTTAAATCCAATCCATATTCTAGATGAATGTAGTGAGGATTTATTGAAGTGCTTCACAGTCTGATGGGTGTAACCTTAGGGTGAATGTCAGATTTAAGATTTGTCAAAGGCTCTCAGACATCTTGATTGGATTGACTTACTGTGGTTGTTCCAAGACTTTTTGCCTGCAGTTCTAACATACATAAGAGTAATAAGGCAGGGTGACAGTTACATAAACTTCTGAGAAAATGCTTAAGCTGTAAATGAGGTTACAAAATTATGGCGTTGCCCTGATTGAATGGGATGGATTCCGCCTGTGCCCGTAGTCAGCTGGTAGAAACTAAATGAATGAATGCATGAATAAAATGTTGTTTCTCTGTGAGTCATGAGTTGGCAGGTTGACAATAGGAAACATTGTGAAACTTTCAATTTCAATGAAAAGAAGGCCATCCAGGAGCTGACTGCAGGATGAAATGATGAAATGCTATTGAGGGGTGCTATTCTTCCCATCCAATCAGATACTTTGAATGTTGACATCCGAACAGACAGAAGTTAAATACAGCTTTGATAACAGCCAAGGACAACTTGTAAATCGATTTGTGTAAAAGTAAAGTTGGCACCTTCCATTTTCAAAGTGAACCCCTTTTAGACAAACACGTCAATGTCTGACACTGTTGTGTGTGGTGTAAAAAGAAGACATGCTCTGAGAACACAAAACTACCCAAAGTTGAAAACATTGCTAAAGCAGTTAATTGCTATGTTTTTCTTTTCCAACAGTACTGCGGAACATCAAAACATACCTGGAAAAAAAAACATGTTGAAACATGGAATTCTGATTAATACTGTGTTTGTGGAATATGAGTTAAGCAGCAAAATCCACCCATTCTTAGCCATCTCAGGGGGCGGCCATTTCGTCATTTCTGTCAACTGAAAATGACATCACAACCACCCAGGGCTCAGGTAACGACCAATCACAGCTCGCCTGTTTTCTAAAGCCTAGCCGTGATTGGTCGTAAAAAGATGAGTCATAAAAGTATAAAAGAGCATTCCTGATATCATGCATGATCCCTTCCTTTGTGCTAGAATAATATATCAAATGTTAGCAGGTTAACAGCAAAAGCAATTGGGTAAGACATTTTCCATTACAGCAAAGGCCTTCCGAAACAGCCTGATTAGCTATTTTCCAACAATGGGAACAAATATAATCTTAAGTATTGTTTGCCTAATCTTATTCATCTTGATTTTTTTCCCTCTGATACTGGTTTAATTCCGTTTTATTCAGATTAAATCTTTGCAACGGCGCTGCTTGTGTGAAGATTAATTACAAGCATTACTCTCTCCACCCATTTGAATTATGTAACCAAATGTCTTTCTCTACAGTCAGTGACAAACTAAAGCACACAGCCGTGGAGGCACAATCACGCTGGAAACAAATCAAAGGCGTATTTAGTATGTGCATAATAAATGGATGACAGAAAACACAAACATGCACCAATAGAACACAACATTTACTTGCAACACAAATTGAGTATCATTTCATGTACACATGAAAAACAGCATTGGTATAAGGTACATTTTCCTTTCCCATCATCCCTCACTGCTGTGAGCTGTTTTTACATTTGGTAGTTATAATGGTTTGTGTGACTGTATAGAGCAGTGTTTTTCAAACACCGGTGTGCCGCGAGATATTGTGAGGTGTGCCGTGGGAAATGTGCCTGTGCGGTCTAGCGCCTGGCAGCGTAATCATATCTTTACTACATTGTAGCACTCTTCCATACCAATAGGTAGCAGCAGCAGGTAGCCAATTGTCTTTGGAGACAAGCGAATTAGTGACGCATGTTTATCCAAACAGGCCCATGTTTCACAGAGTAAGTATCAATATGAAATTATATAATTATAAAATACTTTTTTCTTTGTGTTTATTTAATTCCTATTCAAGACGATGTAAGATAACGTCATTCTTCAATGTTTAAAAAAAATGCTTATATAGACAATATAACACTTATCTTGTTAAAATAAGCTTTTTTTTTTTTTTTTCACGATTTCAGCTGATGGTGTGCCGCGGGATTTTTTCAATGAAATAAATGTGCCTTGACTCAAAAAAGTTTGAAAAACACTGGTATAGAGTATACTGTAGACTTTCAACACCTGCAGCACTGTATACAACATTATTGAAATCCTCAATTAGCATTCATTTACTTAATTGCAGGGAGTACCAGGTTTTTATTTGAACTAAGGTGTTTGTTTGAGGGGAGATATTCATTTGTATAAGTATGTATACTGTATATGAATGGAGCTAGACATTAGCCTATCTAAGGTATTTTGCATTATTTGTTAGTATTAAGATGGCAGGCTTTCCTTTTGACAGTAAACTTAAACTGGGAGTGACAAACAAACAGCTTGGATCAAACATGATTTACCTATAATTAGGCACCTTTTATTTAAAATGAATATTTGTGAAAAAAGTATTCTAGCTTGTTTGTTTCTGTCCATTTTCTCACTCACTTGAACTTATATTCGTTTGACATGTTTCTGTAGGCCTATTTCATAATATTTTGTAATTACAGCTGTTTTTTTCTGCATGCTACCTTATAAATTCATATTACTACTGTTCACTAAGACTGTATTCTTGATGAATGTATACTGAAAAAAATGATTGGTTGAATTTACTCAATTATATATCATCAGGTGGTTGCACAAAATAAAATAAACTGGATCCAGACACATTTTTTAAGTAGATGTTTAGACTACTTAAATTTGGTATCTGCTTTCAGATGATTATATTTCATGCAACCACTTGAAGAAATGAAATTGAATAAATGATTTGACAGCATTTTTTTCAGTGTACTGTGTACGTTTATATACACTCTTTCTGAAGTCTTTAGCGTAAAACTCTCGAGCATCTTCACGCAGTCTGTGAGCTTCGTACATGGTCTGTTGCTTTAAAAAGGAAGTCAGCCCAAACATTTTATTTCCAATAGTATGTTGTATGCAACTCCACTAGTCTAAACACGGCATTCTGATTAATATTGCGTTTGTGGAATATGAGTTAAGCAGCAAAATGCACCTGTTTTTAGCCATCTCAAGGGGCTGTGTGCTACTCGATTGGTAAGATTGGTCTGCTTTATGTTGTCAGAATCATGAACAATGAAAAGAAAGCAAAACCCATCAGGATAAAAAATTCTGCGAAATGTAAACCTAACCTCAGTCAGTCACAATATGTGATACTGAGATAATATTCTCTGAACGGTCGTTGCAAGCAGTGAAGTTGGTTCTTTAAGAGGCTCTCATTACTCAAGGACATGGCAAAAAAAACCCACTAATAACAGTGTTTTCAGCGAAAAAAAACCAAACAGACGTTGTCAGTAATAGTGGCAACGTAAGAGGCCGTGCCTAGCTTTCAAGTACTACCAGGTCACTCGCTCTCTGCTCCCGTGCTCGCTCCTTGCCCCTCAGCTTCCCCAACTTTTCAAAAATCACACTTTCCTTTAAAGAGTAAATCAACCCAAACATATATATTTTTCAAGAATATGTTCTATGCAAGCCCACAAGTTGAAACAAGGCATTCTGATAAATATTGTGTTTGTGGAATAAGAGTTAATCCACTTGTTCTTAGCCATCTCTGCGGGGCGGCCATTTTGTCACTTCTGTCGAGTGAAAATGATATCACAACAACCCAGGGCTCAGGTAAAGACCAATCACGGCTCAGCTTGAAAAAAATATGTTTGGGTTGATTTCCCCCCTTTAAGGCCTCCCCGAAAATCAGAAAATGCTGAACCTATGAACAACACAACTGCAGTGTTGCGAGTGTAACAATATTCAAAGATTATTTTGCGCATTAACACTTTACATCTCAAACCTTCATATACAGCTGCAGAGGAAGAGCAGTATATTGTTGTTGCATCATGGCAGGAAAGTAGACATGTCCTCATTCTGTTAGCTTTACATACTGTAGAAAAGTTTCACATATAAATACAGTATATAAATACATAAGCAAATAATAGAAATCGGGCAAAGCCCGCAGAAGTGAGCTTTCCTCCAGTCGTCCTTCTTGTGTAATTAAAAAACTTCTGGCAAAGGAATAAATAAAAGGCCCTGAGTTCAGCAGCATTGCTAACCCTGGTGTAGCAACAAGCAAAGATTTTAACGGTCTGATAATGGGTTCGCTAAAAGCGTCCTTAATTTGTTTTCTCCTGTAAATGATCAAAACTTCTTTTCTGCGACCTCAATAATGATCTTTATCACAGAATAAAAGAAAATGTTCACTAAAGGATGAAAGGGGGAAAAGCACCACAGGCGACGGCACTCGGATGGGCTAAAGGCTAATTGTGTCTGAAATGAGATTTGAAGCAGCTGAATTAGCAGAGGCTGCAGCAAACACAAGCTGAGCAAGGGAATGGCGTAAACCAATGGCAATAAGCACTGGTCACACACAGGTAACAAATGCGACATTGGTTGTGTTGACTTGCAGCTGATTAAAGTAGACGTGGCAGTCGCAAAGTAACTCGTGGTACACCATTTTTCCAATGGCTGCCATAGTATCATGATTTAGGGAATGTAGGGAATAGATGGATTCTGTAGAAATTTACAAAATACAACCTACATTATTCTGTGGCAATAAAATTTCAACACTCATATCTGATATAAATATAACTACATCAGCCAGTGACAAACACAATCAACTCAATTCCAACTGTGATCCCGGAACTCACTCTTCCCTGCCTCGGTGAAAGGAGAAGCTAACGGTAGACTGCAGCGAGTACTGCCAGCCTCTAAGCCAGTCAAACTCTGTCACCAGGTTCTACAAGAAGGTCAAAATAGCACTAACATATTTATCTGGACTACTGACAGGAGAGGATGTGGTTACGTTGAGTACTCCGGAGCGGATAAAAAGCGTGACCGTCATCTAAAAGTTCTAGTAGGCTGTGTGTGGAAATGCTTTTACATATTGGTACTGTTTCCTCCCTTAAACAAAATATTAACATCACTTGCAAGAATTGCAAGTTTCCCTACTGTTATCATGTCATGTCATGTCATCTTCTAAACCGCTTATCCTATATAGGGTCGCGGGGAGTTGCTGGAGCCTATCCCAGCCGTCAATGGGCGAAGGCAGACTACACCCCGAACTGGTCGCCAGCCAGTCGCAGGGCACACCTACTGTTATCATTTATTGTAAAATGTAAACAAGTCTTCGAGAGTTAGAAGCCATGTTTCTTGCTAGCCGCGCTAGTAAATAATGTCGCTACGCAACGTGCGTGGTGGCATCATTCGTCCCGACTAGAATTGATAACCGTTTACAAAAACGGCAAACGATGCTAATGAATTGAAACTCTGGGAACCGGTTCTCAACATTAGCCGGTTTTCGGTTCCCATCCCTGCACCCCAACTCCTCCAAAAAGGTTTATAATTGCCTATAGATACAACAAGATGGCAATGAAGGCACTACATTCATACCAGGCAGGACTATGGCCTGACTAAATGGAGACCCTCCCCTCACTTCAACATAGTTGACACCGTAAACAGGTAATATTTAATTGTGAGTATACAGAATAACACCATACAATACATAACACTAAGCACTGAATGTAACTTGACAAAGATACATACAGAACCTTTTTTTTTTGTGTTCCATTTGGAAATCCATGTGTGTGACACAAATGATGAAGTCGTGATTATGATGTTCCATCTCTGGCTGTGCTGTCAGCAGGTGTGGACACCCTGCAAACATGAGGTGATGGATGAAAGTGGACTCTTTTGAAAGAAGGCGCCTGGGAGATTAAAAAGAAACAGGCTGCGGTCGCTCAAAGACTAATGGGCCGATTAAGAGCTTCAAGGGGCGGTCGTTTATTTGTCATGTGTGACTGAATGGAGATTCACTTCATTAATAAGGCCTGGCACTTTCCAGCTTTGTTTTTTTCATCTCTTGCTCTCTACAAAGTAGGGGTGAGGCGATACTGTGAATTTTGGTATAGATCGATACCAAGTAAATACAGAGTAGTATCAGCCGATACTGATACGATACCGATGTTTTATTTTTTATCAAATAACTACAATGCAAACTTTAACAGTATAAAAAATTAAAATACTTCTACTACAACAACTGTTTCAGAACAAAATTAAAGAGAGTCAAACCAAAAAAAGCAGCAATGTTGCAAAAACACAAATATAACAATAATGTCAAGTTGACAACTATAATACCTTCCATTGCACAATATTTTTAAAATAAAGTCAGAAAGTGCAAATAGAGTAAACAATATAATGTAAAAACCTTTAACACTATAAAAAATAAAATAACTCTACTACAACAACTATTGTTGATTTTTTTGGCTGAAGCCTCTGCCAGAGTACATCGTCTCTGTGTCCGCGGGGGTGTTCTGGCTTGGGGATACCCCCCTCCTCCCCCTCCCTCAACTTCGCTTGCAGCTCGTTGCTTTCTGTAGGGTGAGCTTTTGTCATATGTTTGTGTAAATTCGTGGCGTTACCACAGTAGCGGAGCACTTTATTACACAAATCACACTTGGCACTGTCCTTTTCTGTTTTAAAAAAAAAAGTCTCCGCTTCTTGTTTGACTCTATATTACTTTAGGTTCCGACCGCTCTCACTCTCCCGTCGCCCTCTCTGCCAGGGAGGGGCGAAAAGTGTGCAGAGAGAGGGTAGCAGGAGGCGGTGGGTGAGAGAGAGGAGGGGGCGCTATTTGCTCAGAGAAGCGGCGCTTTGAGGAAATTGGTGGAGGGGCGAAATATCGATCCCAGGACAATACTTGGTACCAATACTTGCTTGGTATCGATATTTGGATCGATCCGCCCACTACAAAGCCTCTACTCTCTCTGATTAATTAACGAAGAGAGGAAAGTGATGAGGCACAGCAAACGAGAAAAAGCTGTGTCACCGAATTGGGATGCTCCATTGTGACTGTTAGCTATAAAAGTAAGTATAGCTGTACTTTCAAGTTAAGGAGGAATAAACTGCCTTTAAAAAAACGCTGTTTCATCCTGAGAGACATTTTAAACAATAAAGAAAATGGATGCTGCTCAAGCCTATGGCAAGTCATAGAATATGCAAGTCACACCCAATGGGCTGTTTTAATTGCGTTTTGATCGCATTTTGCTGATTGAATCTCTACTGGTGCAGGATTTATGTCCGAAGCAATGGTAAAGTAAAACTTTTTCTTGGTGCACACCTGTACGGTGTTTCTTTGCAAAGTGCCAGCTACTGACTTTAGCATACTTAGGCTGAATTTACTTGCATAGTTCAAGTAGCGCAGTTCGGATAGTGTTCGTCACTTAGCATTATTGCCTAAGTTATTTTTTGGCCAAATTGTGATATCTGCATACACTCTTTACACTCCTTCCACTGCTCCATCATCCTGCCTTCATTGGCAAATCACAACACTTATTAGAATCCAAAAACGCTATCTGCCGAAGTCATTTCTTTGACTTAGACGAGCATCACCAAATTCCGGCCCGGGGGCCAAATGCGGCCCGTGGTCAAATGTTATCCGGCCCGCAGCCTCTCTCATTAAATTAATAAAGGCTGGCCCATTGACAAGCGTATAAAATACACTCTAAATGCAATTTCACATTTACACGCAAGAGGGTAGCAGCACTCTGTCCAACTCCATAACGCCGTGTGACACTTTCCAAACAGTTTTCAAAATGGCGACAATGATTAAAAAAAAAAAAAAAAACCTGAAAGTGAGGGCCGACAATTTAAGGAAAAGTGGAAATTGGACTATTTTTTCACTGAAATACGCAACAACTGTGTTTGCCTCATTTGCAAGCAGACTGTTACTTATTTACCTGTTTTTAAATATAAAAGTTCAGTGAACATTTATTTTCACTAATATGCCATGTTTCAAATTAACCCTGGCCTGTACTGGTGAATGTATATGTGAATCAGTATGTACAACATGTACAAATCTGAGGCCATGGTACTTAGTCAGAAAAGTGTGTAGAGCCCTCTCCGGATCGGTGATGAAATCCTGATCCAAGTGGAGATTGACAATCATTGGGACTAATGCACGAACGATGGAAGAATTTAACAGGAGCTCAACAATCAGATTGGTGCAGCGACTGCGGTGATGCGAACTTTACCGGTTGATCTACGTTTCCACCTCACAAAAGAACAAGATCATGGGTACAAGCTGGTTGAGAGATGCCAGTTGATGTAGCTTAGGCCTCTGGTCAGGATGCCTCCTGGACACACCCTGGTGAGGTATCCCGGCCCGGGCATGTCCCATCAAAAGTAGGCCAGAGAGGGTCTAGAAATGCTTTGGGATCCCTCTGGAAGAGCTCGGGAAAGGGAAGTCTAGGCTTCCCTGCTTAAGCTGCTGCCCCATGGATGGATGAATATTAACTTCACTACTCTAAATATACTGCATAATAAATCACAAAGAGAAAAACAGTACCATCTGCTGGATCTGGTGGGGCACTCATCCACCTCTTTTATCATTTCTATTGGAAACAATTGAAACATTTCATAATGATGAAGGGTACATTTTTTAAAGTGCCCTTTTCCAAACACTTAATAATGTAAGATATTTCTAGAAGCTCAAGTAGTTCCTGGAAGAACTCATCCCCCTTGCTGACATTATTTTGTGGACACGCATAAATAATGTGATCCATCCAAGTCAAGACACAGTGGGCCAATTCACTTGTTGAGTTCAGCTGATACTTCTCCACATATTGCTGCCATTCTGGTCACTTGATGTTTAAATGCAACATTCAACTGGTTAACCACGTCAGTCCTTTCCCCTTCATACGAGGGGTGTTGTTGACAGATTGACTAGCTAATACTGTTACGGTGGTGTGATTTACTCGACAGAGGTGGAATAAGATCTTAAAGCTATAATGGAACCTGTCATATCAAGCAGCTTGTCAACATAATTGCCACTTCCAACTATAATTAATTATATTCCGCAGCATTTCACAAGCCATTCAGCACGTAGGAGTGGGGGCTTTCAGTACTCTCGTCAAGGACAAAATCACAACATGGACCTCACAGGTGTTTGGTACTGTATTTAAAGCATACTCACTCGCTTAGAATAGAGGGTGACTTTTAAAGGTTAACACACTGAAGACAAGTAAGTAACGGATATTACCTATGTGGAATACCTTATCCATTGATCCATTTTCTATAGTGGTTGTTGCCGGTGAGGAGGAGCCTAGCTCAGCTAACTTTGGAGAAGAGGCTGGGTAAACCTTGGACAGGTTGCTAGGTAATCGCAGGGCACCTACAGACAACCATTGATACTTTCATTTAAATCGATGGCCAATTTGTTGTTTTTGAGGAAAAAACTGTAACCAGGAAAAAAAAAAACACAAAAGCACGGGGAGAAGATGCAAACTTCACACATAAGAAGGCTTGAGCTGAGAGCCAAACTCTGAAGCTCAAAACTGTGAGATGTGCACTGCTCTGGAATACACCAGTGTTTCCCAACCAGGGGTACACGAGCAAATTGCAGGGGGCATGTGGAAACACTCAATAATTTTTTTCCAAGATTAATAACGTGTGGCACAGCTGCGCCAAAATCACAACAGCAGCGTATCGACTCAAGTATCTCATTAATGCTCAGATGACTGATGAAAAGAAAGTAAAACTGCTGTCTGAATATTATTCTTGTTAAGTGTTTGGTCTTGATATTTATAGTTTCAATGCCTGTTTAAAGGAGCTTCAGTTTTTTTGTGGTAAATGTGTTATACAGTATATAACAAAGGCATTTTTTCAAAGAGATGTCCATGTTAAAGAAACAATAGTTGTGTTAAACTATTGATAATTTTGTCGATTAATTGCAAATTACTTTAAGTTGTATTCTTTGCACATAAATGTTTTGCAATGGACGAATAATTTGGAGTGCAACTGTATATGGACGCCTAGTCGGTGGGAGCTCATTTTGTCATGTTTTCTTTTTTTGTCACATCATGATTAGGTGTAGATGTAAGCATGCTGCCTCAATTAGCTATAAATGGATTTTGTTCTTGTTGCACAGTGATTCCCAATTTATCGTAAATGTTCGGCGGTCTGAGTTTTGAATGCCGGCTCAGGCATGTGTGGAATTTGCATGGGTCCTGTGTTTACATAGGAAACCTGGTTTACGTCCACATTCGGAAAACATGTACATTGTGTTAATTGAAGAATCTTAATTGGCCATTGGTGTGAATTGTTGTTATTCTTTATGTTAAGTCAACAGTAATAGGTTCCTTTTCGCCCGTGATCCTAATGAGGACAATCGGTAAGAATACATAAATGGATGGACTTTGTTTTGAGTCGAAGGGGCAAGAAAACTCTCTCGGAATGTTGAAGTGGCATTGTGGTTTTAAAAGTTGGCTGTAGAAGACGAACGCACTCCCGGCTCCTGGAGGTAATCGATGTTCTCATGGCGGTTCCTCAAAAGTCCAGTTGGGTCAACATAAACTTTTGTCCTTTATGTCCTCCTTTTGCACGTGCATCTCTTTAGTGTTGCCCCCGGCCGGGTGCAGCTGATAGAGAAATCAAACTGTGGGAGCGGTTAAAGTAATTGCCAAGCTGGCATATCCCCAGCTACTCAGCAAAGACACTGCAGGCCCCTCAGAATGTTAATGGCCACCCTGAGCCGTCGAGGGCAAAGCTGTCTTGGCATATGCACAGACAAGCAAGAAGAGGAAGTGCGGGTGCGTACGTATGTGTGTGCTTGTTGGATTCATGACCTTCTCCCTCTCTCTCTATTTCCATGTTGTCATTATTGGGCTTCTTCCAAATCTATGAGCTCTTCACGCCAACTAGTCAAAGTGAATTCTGTTAGATTATCCAGACATTAAGGCAGGAAAACAGCTCGTCATGAGCCCACTCTTTTTTTTTTTTTTGTGGGCAGGCAAAATTAATGATGGGATTTTTATTAATTGATACATCTAAAACTTTCTACAGTATAGTAGTATAAAGTGCTTCATCGCAAGGTTGAAGAACCAGCAAGAGTAGCACCTAGTTTATCATTAAAGGGGAAGTCGACCCAAATTTTTTTTTCCCAAGAATATGTTCTATGCAGCTCACCTGTTTTCTGAAGCTGAGCTGTGTTTAGTTGTTACCTGAGTAACGGTGATGTTGTTTTCAGTCAACCAAAGTGACAAAATGCCCACCCCCTGAGATGGCTAAAAATGGGTGGAGTTTGCTGCTTAACTCAAATTCCACAAACGCAATATTAATCAGAAAGCCTTGTTTCAACTAGTGGGCCTGCATAGAACATATTTTTAAAAAAAATGTTTGGTTTGATTTAGGGCTGTGTAATTAATCAAAATTAAATTACAATTAAGATCATTACACGCCACAATTACAAAATTGGCATAATCATAAAAAACGATTATTATGCATTTATATCCAACACACTGTTTGTTTACACAAGAAAATTTATACATTTGCACCTTTTTTTATTCCGTAATAACATTTTTTTTTAAATGGTGATTCAAAGATATGTGTCTTTATATTTTTTACGTATAAACATTTTCTTGTTTTGTATCAAAAAATAAATGATCGTTTGAATAATTGCAATTTCAATTATTACCAAAATAACCGTGATTCATAATTTTTCATAATTGAGCAGCCCTAGGTTGACTTCCACTTTAAGTTACTCATGGATGGGCAACTTGCGTCCCAATGGTTGCGGCCCAGATTTTTAGTGGCCCCTTGATTAATTAAAAAAATGCATCATTTCATTTTTTGAACAATACATTTTCACTGCACGTATAAAAGATCCACCGTCCTAATCCAACAACAAAGGACTTGTAGCAAACAACAAAATAACATATAACACATACTCGATTTTTCCATGCAAAGGGCTCTCTTCCATTGAAATTATTCAAAGCTGGCACAAAACTGCTGAACAGCAAACATCTACATTTTTGCATTTTTTCAGAAAAATCAAGTGACTCAAACTTTTATCATTATTGAGGTATGAGGTATTGAGCTATGTTTGTCCTGCATATACTTCCAAATCCGCAAAAAAATTGTCTTAATCACAAAGTATCATAGAGCAGTGTAAGACCTTGTGTAACTAAACCATGTGTGCCATCGAATGGTGAATGGTGATATTACAACTTAAAATTACAGTCGAACCCTGCAGACTCATGGTTCAGCACCTGTGGATTTTTTCTTTTTTTTTTTTTAGGGGGGGGGGTGTATTACAGGATTATTTTCACCCATCCCCTACTCCTAAATTAACCACGTTATCCCCGAGCCGCCAGTTAGCTATCCCTGATGTAGTGTTATATTGATACTGTTGGAATTAAGTGTTTTCTTTTTAAAGACACTCAACAGTGTTAGCAATAAAATGGTGGTGGGGGCTGGAATCACATTTCAAGTGTTTTAAAAATTTGTTAGCAAGGTTTTCTGGTCATTTACATGTTAGTCATTAGACTGCTGCAAGCCTAAATAGCATCTCCATGGTAAAGTATTTTGTATGCAACTTATATTTATTGAATTGTATTTTCCTGATATTGTTCAGAACAGCCAGACTTTACATGACAGCAAGTTTAATTGCTATCACACACAGTCTCGTTGCTATTACTCGTACCATTTTGTCGCACCGAAAATAACACAATGGGTTCGATGCCCCAAGTTAACTTGCCTTTATGTGCATTTTACAGTTTTGCCATAAAAAAAAAAAAATTTGGCGGTTTCCAAGTTTAACTAGCTTTATTGCATTTGAATTATGAGGCTACACTGTATTAAGATCCTTTCCCATTTCTTGGTCTGAGGATACAAACAAATTTGACACCAAAGGTACACTGTACAGACAGACAAGACGATCTGGCAACGATCAAGCCACTTTAATCCCTAAGAAATAAGGTTTCTTTCATGGTTTCAATTCAATTGGACACAAAAACAAACATGTCCAGTATGATGGGTGGGTGGGGGTTATGTTTGACATTTACAGATTTCAATCACAATATGCAAGACCTGTGCTATGTACAAGGTGAAAATGGAAAAATTAGTCCATCAGTAGTTTAAGATCTGTGCAGCACAAACGGCCGTAGAAGAAAAACGTTAACGTGCTACTTCAGAGTGATCTGACCAGGAAAGCCTTTAAAAAAATTAAAAATGGCCAAGTTAGCGACGTCAATTCAAAACATGAACTAGAAAAGATACATACTATAATCATACAACATAGAGGTTATACATTGCATCATACCTTCGGGTTCCAATGTCTATACAACAAATTTATTAAAAGTGGATGATTTAATGATTTTTTTCCCATGAAATTTTAGTGAATGATCACGCTACCTGACTAAATTATTTTCAACTAATTCTCTTTATTTAGCAGTATAAAGGCCTCAACTATATTTATTTTGTGAATGTAGGAACCCTGAGACATGTTTTGCAAGTGAAAACTGGGAGTCACCAAATGACCATTAAACAATGGTAATACACAGGTCTTTTTTTTCTTAACTACCGTGTTACATGTTCACAATGCATTCTGTGGACTGACTCTGAATATCTGAATGTTTCTTATTACACTTCATTCAATATCTAAGACATTTAAATACTGACTTTACCAATAATACATTTTAAACCCATTGCCCCATCTACCTCTTGCACAAAAAAAACACTTGAGTGAAAATCTTTTGTTGAAGAACATTGGATGTGTGCGGCTTTCAAAGCCACACTTGGCTCGACTGAAAAATAGATCCATTTGTTGCTGGTTACTTGTAGAGTGTAGAAAAGAAACAGTTCTGTACAGGACGAAGCTATTAGTTTCTTGACACCAATAATGTGAGCCTTCTGTTAATTAATCATTGCAATGAGGTACTGAGTTGATATCACCCAGAGACAACACAAAAGCACAGAGACAGTCCAAAATAATAATAATAAAAATAAAATAATAAAAAAATAACTGCTGAAAAACCGCCACCACCACCAACAACAAAAATAATAATATTAGCAGAAACAAAATGGAAAAAAAAGTCCCCGTCCTGTCTAGCTGTTGCAAAAGCGCCACTGCAATCAAAACATGTCAAAAAAGTTACGTGCATTAAAAGAGTGCTTTCATGTCTTTGAGCGCTGGTGCAACACATTTGTGCTCAGTAACTGCCAGCACTCTCTACACTTTTCCTCCATTAGCACCCATCCCAATAGTGCAGAGTGGAGCTGTTGTCTAAAACAGAGTTCCCGGCCCCTCGTCCTGGGGGAAGTGTGAATGCAGGAGGGTCTCCATGTAAGAGACGTAGCCGCTGCTCGGCATGTAGCTGTCCGACATGTTCTGTGTGGGCGGGGGCGGGGGCGGAGGCGGCGCGTGGGACTGCGCTGACAAAAGGGGATCGGAGTTCAACTGGCACTGGAAAGGGGCGGACTGGGGCATTAGTGCTGGGTCAGCGGCCAAGTTCAACTCTGTCAAAACATGGGACAAGGCACCGCCTGTGTCCATCGGAGCCTCGGGAAGCATCGGAGTAGCACTGGGGGACGCGGACGCCGCAGGTGATCTCGCACTCATGGAGGAGAGAAATTGTGAGGCTGGCAGTTTACTCGTGCTGCTAAACTGCATTGATGCTGGTGTTGGTAAAGGGGCGGTCGGCTGGGGTGAGGATATCGTCGCCATGGGGCCGTTGGTGCGTGGAGTACACGCAGAGGGCAGGGCATTGGTGCGCGGGGTCGAGGTGGAGGGCAAAGCATTGGTGAGCGAGGTCGAGGTAGAGGGCAGGGCATTGGTGCGCGGCGTCGAGGAGGAGGGCAGGCAACGACGCTTGGCTGCTCCGGCTCCATCGGCTAAGGAAGTCTCTTCCTGGGATGTAGGTATGGCCTAAAACACACGCACGCAGAATTTAGAATACAATGCATCCGTCCTTGCATTTTCTCTCCTTCTTGAGCAAGTTTAGGCTCAGAGAAACCAGACCAGAGGTGGGAAACGTATGGCGGACAAAGTATGGCCGGGGGGCCACGTTTGGCGTCGCCCCTTCTTTAATCGGGCAAAGAATGCGTTACTTAATTAGAAATACTATTAAAAAGCAATTATTTTATGATGAAAATGATCTGTTTTACATATTGTACCTCCCCCAGGTTGATTTTATTTTTGGGTGAGAAGCAGGTACACACTAGGGGGTGTGAATCTCTGGGTACCTCACGATACGATACGATTTGCGATACAAGGCTCACCATAACGATTATCTCAAGATATGACGATACAGCGATTATGGATCTATTGGTCAGGAAATCAATCCCCGATAATATACGATACTACTATTCAAAATTGATGTTTTTCATAGGAAAAAAAATATTTTTTTGTAACATTACTGAAACCCAATATTAAATTCAAGTGCACATTTTTATAAACAAATACATGTCTTCCTTACAGAGACACTTAACTATTGCAACAGTTCTGCAAACAAAACGAGTGTCTTAACTCATTCTATCCCAATGACATTTTTATGTAATTTCACAGTGGGTCTGAAAAAGTCTGGTAGTGAATGAGTTAGACGCTATTGAAGTGCAACATGTCAGGAACATTCCCATTCTGTTGTATCTATAAACAGTGACAATTATGTAATATTGCTGTAAAATGCAAATCTACTGCATAGCCTCTACCTGCAGATTTAAAGTGGAAAAAAGAAATCTGATTTGAGTTCCCAATCGCTGATAAAATGCGCGGTGGTGGCAGTAAAAGACTGTGTCCCCCTCGATGTCCATCCATCGCAGGTAAGACCCACTCGTTCTTACGACTCGAGTGCATTCAATACCGGAAACCTGGTCTCTTCCTACAAAGTTGTAATTGTTTTCTCAGTGAAACATTTTGGACTTTCTTTCGTAGTATTTTGTAGCGTGGCACTAGAGTGCGCATCATGTAGCGAAAACCACCATTCTCAACTACACTATACGGTCGGAGATCCTGGCAAATATACACACAGATGCTGTGCGTGATCGACTTTGTCCCGGGAGAATTAAAAGGGAGTTTTGTTTGCAGTAGAGAACCCACGCTGGTCTGGCCAGGATGCAAATCTAACAGTCTTTGGGTGACTTTTTGGCTTGCGACTGGTGCTGTGTGATGCCGCCGTAAGCGGCTGTGCATATTTGGCGTGTTTCCAATGCACCTTGGTTTTTTTTTTTTTTTTTGAACAATAAAGGAGTCTTTACAGCGGCCGTATATTCATTTAAAATATCGATACTTGGCGGAGGCGTATCGATAATCGATCGGAAGACAAAACGTCGCGATGTATCACCATATCGAGATTTTGTCACACTCCTAGTACACAATGGATTCAGTGAACCTGTCAATCACGGGACTGTTATTTAAACGTAAACTACAAACTATGGGATTGCGGGAGGAAGGAGGAATAACTAATGATTAACTTGCTAAATTGAATAAAGGAGACATATTGTGAATTTTTTCCCCCACAATCTAAAACAGCTGCCAGTTGAGAGCATAAAAGCTCCCTGACCTTCTGCCCTCGAAATAAGGATAAAGAATAAAGAAGCACACTTGAAATACACTGGTTGAAATCGCTCGTTTTAAGCGGGTGGCGGGGGAACCTTGCACGAAGCCACCGCTGGCTAATTTAATTATATCACCCTCTTTCACGCCAGAGCCCCAACTATTTGTAGTCTAACAATTAAAAGGACATTTTCCATATGAGGTCCCCTTTAAACCAAAGCATGCAACGGCCTCCAGAGAAATACTCACAAGACGTGTCCGGACCCTCTTGGGCAGTTCCTGGTCCAGCAGATGGATCTCTGAATGTTTTAGCAACAGCTGACTTTTGTCCTGAAACTCAACCTGCAGATCATAGTAAAGTGTAATTCATCTGATGACATCTGAAACAGCATTTCAGGGTTATGGTACGGTTTGGCGAAGTTGTAGACACGATGGTCTGGGCATCGTACGTAGCTTTATTGTATCTTCGGCTATCTAATGGAAGACTATTTTGGGGTTCTGCCTTTCAGTATGCGTTGCTGGTATAAATAAGATGTGCAATAGAAATAGAAGTACAAAACTTACTTTCAAAGTCCCTGAACCGTTATATAAAGATGTTAAGATGGCAACAGTTGCTGGGACAGATTGTCGCCCCCTCAAATATGGACCTTCAACTTTACAAATTCAGCATTGACTAGTTCATGTGCTCATTCATATTCACCTGGTAGAGCTTGTGAGTATGTTGTTTGACAAAGGAAGCATTGAGTTCTTGACCGTCAATTGTGCTGACCACGATCAGCTCCCCCGCATCAGGAGGACCATGACGCAGGCAGTCATGACTCTGAGGTAGAAAGGAGACAGGTAAGGGGTCATCTTTCAGGACCTGCTTCATTTGCACTTCACTGACTACGAGTGTTCTGCTTTCTAGGTCCAATGTATGCCATTTTATTTTATTTTTTTTTTTTTTTTTTTGCAAACTGTTACAATGACACGTCTGTGTTCTTTCAGGAAACTTCAGGTTGTCCCCACGATCCAACACCTCGTTTGTAAGGCACCCACCGTTATGTTTTCTGGGTATATGTTGTCACAGTATGAGCCTTCGTCAAAGTTGACCTCGTAGAAGGTTTGCGTTGTCATGCCGATGATGGTGCAATGGTAATACCAGCTATCAGTGTTGCGACCAATTACCCTTTGACCCAGGGTCGGGCACAGGGGGACTTTGGCTGGTGTCCGTGGCTGGAATAGAAACAAACAATACAATTAAAAACACACTCACCCGCACTTTATTAAACACAACAGTATTTGATTCATCATCTAGGAGACATTTCTTCAACAATTTGATTATACAGTCGTTGCAGTTTGCAGTGTTGTTGAACTAAACTTTAATTGTGTGTGTTATTCTTGACTGTATGCATTTCTGAATGAGCTACATTATTTTATCCTTTTATAGTACAACATTTTAAACAGGGACATTTAATTGTTTGGATACATATAGTTTGGCCGCTGGAGTGTCTGCCCACCCATCACGTGTGAAATTAAGGAACCAAGTAAACCTTTATCTGCCCATTACTGAAAAAACGTATCTGTGAACAAGCCACTATGGATTCTGTCACAATTAGGCTCATTTGAATAATAATTTGCCCCAAGTTTCTCCGCACATGAGATCTGCCATTGTGAACGATACAGTTGGCATATCGCAAGCACCAATCGTTTGCAGTCTGGATGCAAAGGGATGAACTCCTCCTCAAGGGGGAGTCTCAGTAAGGTAGTCCCATCAGCAGGGTAAGACTAACCCTGCCTCACAACGGTCTAAACCCAGCTCATGTTCCCAATTAGCGGGCGAATAATCCAACGCACATTATGGGATTTTCCTTCTTTATAGGAAGGATATCTAACTATTTTGTCTACGTCTATGACGTCTCCATACCCCTGTTCAAAAAAAACGAGGTCAAGATAAATAGTTTCTCAAATTTTAATAATTAAGTAAAATTGTCATTGCAAACCCCTTTATAACTGAAGATGCACACATTCATCATACTCATCCCACATTAAATGGGATTCAGCACACACCTGCCACCATTTAAAGTGCCTCCAATTGATCCCAAATAAAGGTTTTCTGATCTGGTAGGTTTTAGTGACATTTTTTTCTGCATTCTAGCAGAAGTGCGAATTTTTTGTGTCAACACTGACTGGCATTGGGAACTATTCATATTTCTCTCAACTTTGACTGAAGCACCAATTCCAGTTCAATAAAACAGCCAAATCAACGCAAACACATCATCTCAAAGGTTGATTTTTACTTCGCCTGTCAGACTATGTTTTTGTCAATGAGTTGTACTGGTTATGTCATATTGATGGTGGAAAAGGTTTTGAAATTGAGTTGTACAGGTTATGTCATGTTAATGGCGGAAAAAGGCTTTGAAATGGTTCATCTTGGTCAATTTTTTTACAGCACAAAGACCTGACATTTGAACAGGAGGAGCATGTAGACGTGTAACCACGGTAGCTTCCTTCTAGCACCACAAAGGTCACAGTTTACATTGAATGAAAAGGCAAACTGCTGCTGTTGATCACACTTACCTTTTGAGTCACTTTGTTATGCCTGTGACAGGTGACAGACACAACGTACGGCCAGTCGGCTGGCGTCATGACCACTCCAGCAATTTGGGCGCATGTAACGTGGAAAGATGTTGCGCAGTTCTCCTCTGAACACTGGATGCACGCACCCCGGTTCTTATTATCAGTCTTTCCATGGCAGAACACACATATCTATGAGGACAAAAGACAAAGACAATAAGCACAATATAAATTAAACGTTTTGGAAGAATTCGTAACTGCTACCATGTGATTTCAAAGTAGGGGGAAGTTTTCCCATATTGATGTCGTTTTGGGAGACTTGCATCACTTGCCCCAACACAAGTTAGCAAACACTCCTTGGAGAGCATCCATTCCACAAATTACTTCATTTCCTCCCAAAATTGTGAGCGTTAAAGCCACCCCAAGTCTGCCACAATTCTGGCTTTAGCGGCAATTCGGGTCTACCTGTAATGAGTCCCTATTTCAGGCACAAACATTTTCCAATCACCAGAAATCCTTCAGCGCCTTCGATACTCTTTACCTGCCTCACTTCAGCTCAACAGACATACAGCTTTACTTGTACCTCGATCCACGTTTAACGCATTCACTGCCATTGACGAATTTACTTTCACAGTCCAGCCATTCAATCACAGGAATTTATTTATATTTTTTTCCAAAATTTTTCAAACGTTAGGGTAAAAGAGGGTCTGAAAATGTGTGGCAGTGAATGAGTTAACCAGAAAGCAAAGCAGAAAAACTAAATGCCTGCATGTAACCAGGACAATAAAATACATACCCCAGTGGAAATGTGTCAGGTCACACTGAGTTATGTTTTCAATACAGTATATTAAGTGCCATTAGATTTCACAATAATTATGTTACGGCATAGTGTCATGCCTTTCAATGACAAATGGACTTGATTCATTATCCCGTGTTGTGTGACCCCATCATTTCTAAAACAATTCATTTTCCTCTCAGTTTCTTACGCACTCGCACTTGTCAATTTTCCTTTTTTATGTGTCTCAAGCTTTTGAAAAACTATAGTGGGCAGCTGCCCACGGCCCCAAAAAATTGCTAATGGTAGATTGCTAGTCAATCTGGTGACCTGTGGTCCACACCACAGCGTGTGTGTGTAAGTGTATAGTTTTGTTTTTGTTTTTTTTGCTGCTTGTAGTTGTATTCCTTTTGATTGGTTGCCATGACAACAGAAATCTACAACCTTTGTTTGAGTCTAATATTTTTAGTATGTGTATTTATTTGCATATAAACCTTTATGGTTATGCTTTTCTGTTAAATCTTGGTGAAATTATTTATTTTGAGCGTATTTTGCGAACAATTACTTTCGCTTTGGGTCACATGCCGGATGAAGAGTCAGACAGCGATAGATTGCAGGAGAGAGGAGCTTAATTTCAATGTGACTTGTGACTTTTATTATCTTTGCTTTATCTGCTACTGGTTTAACTTTGTATTGAATATTTTCTGTGCCCACAACTGTAACATTCAACATTCATTCAATGATCCTCTAAACTGCTTATCCTCACTAGGGTCACAGGTGTGCTTGAGCCTATCCCAGCTAGGCCAGAGGCAGATGAACTGGTTGCCAGCCAATTGCAGGGCACAACACAAATAGACAACCATTCACATGCACATCCACACCGAGTTTGAGTCTTCAATTAACCTACCATGCTTGTTTTTTTTTTTTTTTTTAATGCGGGAGGAAACCAGAGTACCTGGAGAAAACCCACACAGGCACAAGAAGAACATGCAAACTCCATACGGGAAGGCTGGATCTTTAATTCGTACCCACGACCTCCGTACTGTGAGGCGGACATGCTAATCAGTCGTCCACCATACCGCACCAACGTATCACATATTTTGTGTGCAATACTGACACAATATTCTACATTTAAATGTGATGTTGAAGCGGTAGATCCAATAAGAAAAGTAAATTGGTGATAAAGAATATTATAATAAAGCTTTTTTTTTTTTTTTGACCATGCATAATGAAAGCACTGCTGTGGATCAGGAAAAGAGCAAAACTTCAAGTAAATCCCTCCATTCCCAAATAGCCCAAATTCAAATTTGGAGAAGATTGCACGTTTCTGAATATTGTGAAATCCAAACGGGTTCTCAAGTTGCATGTTCGCATCTGATAAGCCCAGTCTTGCGAATCATTAAAACAGAGCTCTCTCTTATCATTCTCGATCTTATAAGACCGGCTGGAGCAAACCTGCTTTGACAGCACTCGGATGTAAATGTCACCCAGTGTATTTTTGATAGATTATTCACAGAGCGGTAAAAGGAGAGAAGTGACATTATTTGTGATTGTGCAGCAGTGTGCAATGTCGCTGTCTGTGTAGTGGGATTGAATGAACGGAAAAGAAGCAGAATCCAAGAAGCACAGCTTGACAGAGAGAGAGAGAACAAAGGAAGGAGACAAATTATGCTTAAAGATACAATAGCAATTGGGAAACTGTCGCCACCTTTAGGATGGATGCAGTATATATGGTATCTAGGAGGGATGGGACGAGACAAAAATCCCACTAGACGAGATGTCATACGAGATTGAGTCCGCGAGAACGAGACGAGATTTTTGCTAAATTTCGAATATAAAAAAATACCTAATGTAATTTTTTCAGTTTTCAAAATGTTTTTTTTATCGAACAGACTGCAGGAAAATTAATAATCTAGCTCTAAAGCGCAAATGCAAACAGGAGTCACTTTTGTGACATGCTCTTAAATATTGCTGCAATAACAGCTAAAGCTGAGACGATAAGGACTTAATGTGTGGCTGAAAGCCAGCCTCACGTATAGCCACATCCATGTTGCGAGCGTTGTCGGTCACAACGGTCCGTGATTTGGCCTCGGAAGTTCCCATTCGGTGACAGCTCCTTTTAGGACAGCTGCTATATTCACCCGGACTCCAAAACCCCGTCAAAAGAAAATAGATCTCGTGCTGTGCAGGGACGAGAAATCTTGTGGCGTTCTAATCCCGCGAGATCTCGTGCTACGAGATTTCGTTCTCGTTCCATCCCTAGTATCTAGACAAATTACTTTTGAGTATTCATCATTCCTAAGCACATCCATTTTATCCCATCTCTCCCTCAGTTTGAAAAAGACCACACTAACCTATCCACAAGGGTAACTTGATGGATGGATGGTCAATGAACAAGAAAGACATGTTACAGTATACAATAGCGCACATACATTCACCTGAACAAGAAAGGAGAACACGGAACAGTGAATACGGAACTCAGACAGCTGCAGTGAGCAATAAGTGCTGGGAACCGGTTTACATGGAGATTCTAGTCTCCCCTGCCTGTTTTACATCACCATGCTGGATCACGTTTCTATGTTTCTGCATTAACTTACCAGATTTTTCCGCGTTTCTGGAACAGCACTGACGTCCACTGGTTCCCTCTCACTGGCATTGATGAAACGAGCTTCGGCCACAGCAATGGCACAGATGATATGGACCCACCTGGTTTAAGAGCAGACACATCAATCGAAATTTAAGCACAACCTCTCATCATACAACAGTGACACTCTCCAACAACTGATGCTAATATGTATGTGTAAATTGCTTGCATCACATTACCCATTTAAAAGTAAAACCTCAAATGGCTAACAAATGACATTTAAATTATGAAAGGTTTTACAGTTTGGCCTTGAAACTGATTACAGTGGTACCTCTACTTATGAAATTAATTGGTTCTGGAAGAAATTTCTTAAGTAGAACATTTTGGAAGTAGAGACGTGTTTACCATGTAAATGCCCTAATACGTTCCCCAATATTCAAGTCCCCCAATATTCAGACATAAATGTTTTATAAAGCATAAAAATGCATCAAAAAATGTAACAAATACATATTACAATTAGATTATTGCACAATAAATAAGAGTTGTGCATAATGTAAAAAAAATCAAAGAATAGACTACAGTAAAGAAAAAAATGATGGTCGTTTACCTTTTAATTGCTGTCCTCATCGCTTTTTGCCTTCTTTGGTTCATGTTCTCTCTCAGAAGTGTTTTTTGCCTGGCGTTTTGTAAAGAACTGATTTAATAATGTGGCGACTGTCATATTCTTTGGCAGGATCAACCAAACGCATCCCCTTTTCATACTTTTCTATTATCTCTTGCTTCGTCTTTATGGACAAAAAAAACGATTTTCTCCTTTTTTTTCTTTTCCTCATTTCTAATTCACGTCAAACTATCGGAACACCTCATGGCCCGAGGGGTGAATGACGAGGACGCTGCATAGACATATCTATCACATATATATCTATCTGTCTACCTGTCTATCTAAACAAACACCTCATGGCCCGAGGGGCAAATGACTAGGACGCTGCATAGACATATCTATCACATATCTATCTATCTACCTGCACACATAGACACTTAGGGTAGAGGTCCCTCTTAGCCAATGGGATGCCAGGAAGATGCTAGGCTACCCAATGGCAGAGCAGCTATGAGTATGCTAAGTTCAGGAAACTCCGGAGCTGCGAGTGCCAGCCCATACTGTATTTTTACCTTTCGTATCTTGAAATTTTTTTCGTAACAAGAGGCAATATTTTCCTGTTGAGGCGTTTCGTAATTTGAAAATTTCGTATTTAGAGACGTTCGTAAGTAGAGGTACTGCTGCATTAGTATTTCCAGAATTTCATATGAAATGCAAACATAACCAAAGTTTTTTTTTTTTTTTTACCATCCCGGAAAGGACTAATTTTTACCTTTGGCTTCCAATTATATCGTGGCTTGGCTGGAACAATTTATTTATTGAATGTTTTAAAGCACTTTGAGTTGCATTTTTATGTATGAAAAGTGCTATATAAATAAAATGTGATTGATTGATTGATTGATTTTTTTTATAGAGTGCGTGTTTTGGCTAGGTGGCTGACCACAACATACCTGTTATCTACGGTAACCTTTAAAGCTCCTCCCCGCAAGTTGCAGAGGCAACACTCCTGAAAATGATAACACATTGACAGGATAGAAATGTGGATTAATTCAGATCATTTAATGTTTCATATGTTGACCTCATCAAGACTGAATAACTTGAGTTTGTGGAAATTTGCTTCAGGAATTAAGCAGTATGTGCCACATACCACTGCCCAGGCGCCTGCCACGCATCTGGAACATGTCCACTTCTTTTGGACTGTGTCCGGGTTAACGCCATAACAACCTTTAAGAGAGAAAAGTAATGTGATGCGTTAGCTGAATGCCTACTTCAGACAACTAAGAACAAAGGGAGTGTTGACAGTTCTTCCTGTTTCTTGTTCTCTTATCAATAGAAGTGCTGCCTCCCTCCAGCTAAGTCCAGCTCAGCCCTTGACGGATATGAACTTATCTATTTGAAAGACTTACTGCACTTTAACGGGTAAGAGCCGAGCATTGTTGCGTATTTTTATACTGCCCGAGTCTGGATGTGTTGGGTCATGCATGCTTCTTTGCTGTGTACCAAGGTACGATTAACGCTGACATCACACCATGTCTGCAAAATCTCTTACAAATGTAAGAAACGACATTGAAGAGTCATTTGAGTGTCCGTTTTTATCCACTTTACAATTACTCCTCCCGAGTGGAATACCGGCGGTCACACAAAAAAAAAAACACACTCATCACACTCATGGTTTCCCATTAACTGGGCTGTCAGACAATCTGCAAAATTAGATGAGTTTCGGTTTCAGAAACACATTCAGGCAAGAAAAAGCTACTGAAGTACTCAAAACTGCCTCTGTGATGACTCCTGACATAGTATGCATCTCGTTTAGTCACCATGACACAGAATTACACAGCTAGTAATCTACATCACTTTGTATGAATGTTCCTGGAATGCTTTCACACTTACTGGCATGAACCTGCATGTTGCATGAGGAGCAACATATCAAGACACTGTTTCCATCCTCCCCAATGTAGTTGCTAGTAGGGGGAGGCTCAGTGCTGCCAGTCCCAACACTGAAGCACATCTCAGGGACTATTGGACGAGTTCGACTTCCATGGCATGGGATTTGGGTGCCCTGGCAGTTATTCACATTGAAGGGCTCCTGTTGTGGCTAAAAAGACAGACAGAAAGATAATATAAACTTGATTTTGCACACTGATGCTATTGACTTGCTCAAATATCACACTTAAATATTCCAGCTTCAACCTCTTGGGTTTACTGAAAGAATAACATCTATAGAAGTACAGGGTCATCTCGTAGTCTAATAATTGACAATTTTTGCTCAAACTAGAGAATGCAATTTCAGAGAAATTGCATGAGAAGGCTGAATGAAACATTGTGGAACAATTTGGAATTATATGGAATGACAATATCAATTAATATTGCATTTGTGGAATATGAATTAAGCAGAAAAAACATCTATTTTTAGCCGTATTTCCGGAGCTGTTATTTTGGCCAGTGACATTCAAAAACTGAGTCTGTGGGCTCTGTGACATCAATTTCAGTAGCCAGCGGGTGTCAGTATTGGGCAACGTGGGAGGAACATTTTTGACTTTCACTTTAAAGCGGAAGTCAACCCAAACTTTTTTTTTTTCAAGAATATGTTCAGGCCCACTAGTTGAAACACAGCATTCTGATTAATTTTGCGTTTGTGGAAAATAAGTTAAGCAGCAAAATGCACTCGGTTTTAGCCATCTCTGGGGGCGGCCATCTTGTCTTCTGTCGACTGAAAATGACCTCACAACTGCTCACAACGACCAATCACACAGCTGACCTGTTTTCTCAATCTGAGCCGTGATTGGTCGTTGTGAGCAGTTGTGATGTCATTTTCAGTTGACAGAAGACAAAATGGCCGCCCCCAGAGATGGCTAAAAACGAGTGGATTAAAACATATTCCACAAACGTAGTATTTATCAGAATGCCCTGTTTCAACTAGTGGGATTGCTTCGACAACCACTGTAACAGCAAATACCAGTGTTTGGCCACTCAATATGTCGAGTCCTGCACCATTTGTAGGTACCTTTTTATATGGACAGAAGAGGGAGCAGACAGCACAGTGTGGTTGAAGTACTGACACAGCAGAATTGAAGGCCTTCTCAGCCAAGAAGTTGCGGAAGCGACTCTGCCAGCGGTGCTCCTGGTTCTCCATGCTGCTCTCCCGTGGCACGGGTGAGGAAAGCTCTGACAATAAATGATGTGACAGTTTAGAATATGAAATTTGTCAGTCAGTCAATTATACAATAATTCATTAAATCTTCATTTATAGAAACTGGATAAGCATTTTTCAGATGCACCAAAATGGTGCTGAACAGCAAGTATTCAGCAGGAAAAGCATTCTGTTTGGCAGTATGGGACAGCACTTGAAATATAATTGGCTGATGGACACAAATAGCAGAGGCTTCACCAACTTGCTCCCATAGGTTCAGAATCAATTTTTCAGTGAATCCCCTGAAGCTACTGATCCAGACAATTTGTCAGCTCTGAACAGGACACATGAAGATCTCTGAGGTTTCCATTTAATAACACTTTTCTTACACCCATCATTTTCTCTTTTTCTCATCCAGCCACCCTTTTTGAAGGACAAGCCTCTAGTTGGGTCACCAGTCTCAGATTTTAACTAACTTTGATGGTATTTAATTGGAAGTCATGATCCCTAGATCTGCCAGTCGGGATACAAAACAAAAAAAAGAAAAGGAAAGGCCTTACCGTCTTCAACAAAGGTGGTCAATTAATTTTGCAAAGGGGCCACACAAAACTGGAACACTTGCCTAGGGCCAAGCCAACATGCTAAACTAATTTGTCTCTATTTTTTAACGTATTTAGAAAAGGCATATTGTCTTGTTTCAATAAATTGCTACGTGCGCGGATAGGATGTATATATTGTTATAATTGGGAAACATTTTAAACAAAATTATAAGAGGTCTTTAAAATAACATCTTTACACTTTGAGAAAATTGTAACATTAATTTTGTGCATCAACTGCCAACTCACATTAGTCGTTCCTGGTCGGGACTCCCAAAAACATTGATAAGTGGAAAGATTATTGACAGTGATTTATAATGATGCAGTGATGACTACCCAATATGTACAGTATATGAAAGTGTAAATTTGCATACAACATTGGCCTTCTTCCCTCCACAGTGCAGGAAATAAGAATGTTGCTTTCATTAACTGTTCTCATTTTTTGCTAGCGTTTTGGGGTAAAATAGTTGCTAATGGGTTCGGAAAAATTGGTAAATATTTTGAAAACGTCACTGAGTTGGCAACGCTGCAGACAAGTTGTAACTCATGCTTGCTACCTCGGTTGTACTAGCATCCACATGTGTACACATTAAATAAAAGCACTACTTTGATTTCATGGTCGTTGTGGGTGCCAGTCAGAGACTGTGGGCAGGCTGGATGTGGCCCACAGGCAGTACTTTGCCCAGATCTGGTCTTGAAGTTATTTATCACTAAAGGGAGCTGTCGTCTATTTTGTTTTTCTCACCCTAGATCAAATATGGGATGTAAAAACATCCTCTTAATTTCAAATGCTGTAGTGTAGTGAACAAGACAATGGCTGCAGGGAAAATCAAACATGAAAAAAAACCCTAAAACTAAGTAAATGGATTAATGTAGCAGTACTCTGGGGCAAAGCTGCATTTTGACTCCCTATAAGGGTAACAATAAACCAAAATTCAATCAATGGCAAGATGATACCTTTGGAACCAGTCGGCTCTTGCTTGACAACAGACAAAGGAGACCGCATGGGCGGTTTGGTGAGAGGGTGGCGTCGGCTCTTCTTAACCTCCGTGGTTACCTTCATGTTGGAGTAGTTTGCCTGACAAACAGTTTTCTGTTGACAAACCACAAGCTATCACATTTTGAAGTGTGCTTATGTACTACAATCGATATGATAAATTTAAGGAACAATATATTTTGAAGTCGTAAAATACCTGGTTGCAACTTATTTCCTCTGTGTCATCTGCAATGGGCGACCGTGACGCAGCAAACTGTTCAAATGCTTCTTGAAATCCAGTGATGGCGGTATGTTTCGGCTTTATTTGAACATCCTCGGGCATATTCTCAGTGATGCTCTGCTGTTGAGTCTCTGGATCTGGCAAAGATGAATGGGAGGGGGGGACTGTCTTACTTAAATCTTTGCAGAGAAAAAAGTTCAATCTCTTAACAGCTCTCCAACTCCTTACCCCCTTGAGCTGAAATTTCAGCTGCTTTTGAGGCAGCTTCTGCAGCCTCCAGGTCCCTACGCTCCATGGCCTCAAGGGTCATCATAGCCTCTCTGGCAAGACGCTCCTCTCTCTCCTGCTTCCGCTGGGCTTCTCGCTCTTCTACCTGACGCTGGTATTCAGCGGCATTTAACTCAATGCCCTCTGTTGCCAGCAACTTCACCTCCTCCATCTTAAGACGGCGGAACTGTTTCATTTTCTGCATGGCCCTGGGAAAGTGGCGAGACAGTCAAACCACATATGCAGACAACTTCTCTTTTCGGTGCAACAAGTTTTTAAAATGGAGACATGAGGCTAACCTCCGCAGAAGGTTGGCTCTGTACGTGACGCGATGCTGTCTCCAGCGCTCCAATTCTGGGCTGCTAAGCTCTGTGATCCGACTGTGGTCCAACGTTATGATATCTTTTCCCTGCTTCCACAAGTCATAGCGATCCGGTTGAAGGCAGCGTACAAAAACATCCATGGAGATCTTGACCATATCCTTACGGCAGGTGCACTAGAAGAATTAAAACAAATAAAACAAATAAAAAAACACCAAACAGATGAATCAACCAATTGAAGTCCCTGTGGGGCTATGTCATATCATGCCGTTTGTACTCATACCGTTCGTATGCAATATGTTTGAACTCCCTGTAAAATGCAAATAAATGTCTTCTAAATTTGACACACCACACCAATCAAAATCTGTCTGATTTAAAAAGAAAAGGAAAAATGGTTGGTAAGTACATAAAATAAGGCTTCTACTTCAGGCAATATAAAGTGATTGTCTCCGCTCAAGCACTACATCTCTACATAAACAGAACACAGAATTTACATTCGCACCAAAAACCGACAAAGCATTTAACAAAAATGACTGTCAATGATAAATGTTGATTTTGCGACAAGCACACTTTCAAGATGATGACAACTCCTCATCTTTATGTAACCTCTGCATTTGACCCATCACCGTGGTGGACACAGCAAACACACCCAGTTAGTGGCACACACTGGAGCAGGGGGCTACTTAAAGACAACTCAAACATACCTTTTTTCCAAAATATGTTCTATGCAGGTCCACTAGTGTAAACACGGCATTCTGATTAATATTGTGTTTGTGGAATAGGAGAAATCCACCCGTTTTTAGCTAGCTCAGGGGGCAGCCATTTTGTCACTTACCAACTGCAGATGACATGGAAGTTGCTCAAGACTCAGATGACGACCAATCATGGCTCAGCTGCAGAAAACAGGTGAGCCGTGATTGGTCGTTATCTCGGCCCTGAGCAACTTCGATGTCATCTGCCAATCCCATTACCCAGACTTGCAACCTTGTGCCCCTCATTTGCGTATTCTCGCCGAGGGTACGAGTGTGTAGGGTGTCCCAATTCTGTGAAGTGCTCTGTCACCCCACCACTTTTGCACCCTTTTTCCACACTTCGGTTGAGCCCGCCTCCATGGCCCTTAAACCAAAGCATATTGCCGACAATTAATTGCGCATTTGAGCAAAATAGCGGGGAACTGACAACATTCGGTGGGATTCCTGTGCCGAGAAAATGTCTCTTCATGTGTAACTATCCGATTATTACAAAGTCTGTGTAATTTCAATCGATGTTTTAACGTCACCGTTTACTTATGTATTTTTTCCTAATTTAGCTTTCGTACTTAGCAACTTTCCGCGCAGGACCCGGAAATAGTCCAAATAATGGAGCCATAGCTCCCGTCGACTGGAAGACAGAGCCCAAGTTTTACTTTACTGAAGTTTTAATATAATTTTAAACAGAAAAATTGCCATAACAACAAAAAAACAAAAACAAAAACAACTAAAATCTAAGAAACCAAAACACCAGCTCCACTTTTAGAGCCACCTCCTTCACTGTCCTTGTACCACCATGCTCGCTGACGCAGGGGCATAGGTCGATGACGTCATGCAAAGTGTCCCAATTCTGCACGTTTTGTACACTTGTAACCTGTGCTCTCGAACCCTTCGTGCACTTCCACTATGTGTGCACTTCAGTGAAGACTGTAGGGTACAAGTGTGGGCATTGGGATTGGGCCATCTTCAGTCGACAGAAGTGACAAAAAGGCCGGCCCCTGACATGGCTAAAAGTGGGTGCATTCTGCTGCTTAACTTATACTACACAAACGCAATGTCAATCAGAATGACCTATTTCAACTTGTGGGCCTGCATAGAACATATTCTGGAAAAGAAAATATGTTTGGGTTGACTTCCTCTATAAGTGCCCAGGAAAGAGTTCAGGCTATCTGTGTTGTGCTCAAGGACAACACAGCCAAGTGTTGGGATGTGTTGGGGGTGGATGGTTTTGAACACGGCTCCACACGCAACGATGTTAACCACTTAGCCATGGCTGCTATGCCATGTCAACAACTTATTTGTCTTTTTAATAAGGAAAATACTTTCACAATTAAAAGATGCCCCTACATTCAACCATTCAAAAACACATCTGTGTTAACTTTTGAATGCATGTAACAATCTCCTTCACTGCTAGAGGAGCAGTAAATGCTTAGTTTTGCTGCTCAAGAGAAGCACAAGATAGAAATGCTTACTGTGAGTGTGTAGTATCAAAAGGGGGAACTCTAAGAAAAGCATCCTAGTGAAAAATATGATTGGGAGAGAAATGGGGACAGATTAAAACAAGATGGTGGACTAGCTGGGGATGAAAATATTTCTTTACCTGGCTTGCTGTATTACATTCAAGTTGTATCATTTCCTGAGTTGCGCAGAGGGCCTTGTGTTCAATTACCGAACAACAGAATGGGCCGCTCTCCCCAGCAAAACAATATCCAACCTACATTGCATTTCGACACCACTTGACTGGCACAAACATTAATATACGTTGTCTTGTGGATGGTGATGGAAGACTATATGAGGGAGGCAGAAAGAGACAAATGAACATCGTTTCCATCATTTAGTTGACACTTCAAATAAGACTATTAAATGCCTCTCTCCCAACATTAAATGAGTCTTGCAGTACTCTGACATTGGCATCTATCACTGACTATAGAAAAACTAGACCATCCCACACAATTTGCCTCCACTTCAGACAGGATCGTTATCAAGCTTCTGCAAAGCTTGCTAATGAGCTGATCATTTGAATCAGGTGTGTTGGAGGAGGGAAACATGTAAAACAGGCTGGATAGAGGCTGTCAAGGACTGGACTTGGGCACCCGATCTGAATCAAAGTCACAGCCTGTCAACTCTCGACACCCCTCTGACCAAATGTATTCTACAAGCGGAAAGAGCAAATAAATTTTCAACTTGGTGAGTGAAAAAGGACAAGACTCAGCAAGAGCACAGTTTTCCCTCAAGACCAGGTGGTTCAATTGAGGTGATCTCTGGGACCATTTTAATTCAGAAACTGCAAATTTTAATAGCTTCAAGTCAGATTTGCAATATACTTAGTTCTTCGTGGCAAAGGCAGCCTTTGGCTTGCAACATGTTTTATGGGTCCACAGTGCGATTTTAATTATTACTAATACCCATTTTCACCCTTCCCGTAATGAGAGTGTAGAAAAGTCACAAGTTTGAATGAGTTCTGGGTGTCAATACCGCTGCACAGTGAAAACTTCACAAGACAAGTACTGTACTTGTACTGTACAGTACTACCGCAATCGAGGAAACGTGGATAATGACAAAGGCTCATTGATTTCATAATCACTAATGCGTGTGTTCAAAGCTTCAGATTTCAGACATTGCTCCAAGTAATTAATGCATAGACTACACAATTGCTGGTCTACTTGGATGTGGTGTAAGGTTTGCTGATAAGTAATAAGTACCACGCACATGGTTAAGTGCTGTGTTAGCGTCTGAAATTATGACATCTTTTGAATCACGTTTCACAGAATGTTTGTTTGGTCCATGCAGTTCAGGGTAATTACTTTTTATTTTGGCTGCAGAATTATATGTATGGTACACATCTTGGGTCATGACAATCAGCAGTAAAATATAATCAAATTAAATAGAATGTTAATACAGTATGTTTTGACGTACAAAATAATATTAAAATTGAATCTGTATGATCTTACCTGAGTAGCCGTTTTGCCATAGTCAACCCAACGCAGAGTGGCAAAGTTTGTGGATTCAGCACAGTTGAAGCCATGGTTGAAGCCGGCGTGGTAGCCATAAGGAAAAGTTATCATGAATTCCCCTTCATTCTGAGTTACCTGTTCACACAAACGGAAAATGTATTTTGAAGATGTTGTACACAATAATGTGACAAAAAATATCCACTCAAGTTTAATCAAAAAAAAAAAAAATGCTTGTAATTGTTATACGTTTAAATTGTGTGAAGCAAACCGAGTTAATTTATGACCTGTGCTACAGTGAGGTCCATAAATATTTGGACATTTGACACCATTTTCAGCATTCCACGCTCTGTACAACACCACAATGGATTTGCAATGATTAATTTGGGGGGTATTTGCATCCAAATCAGGTGAACAGTGTAGGAATTACAACACATTTTATATATGCCTCCACCTTCATAAGGGACTAAAAGTAATTGGACAAACTAATATAATCATAAATCGGATTGTCATTTTTAAATTTTTGTTGCAAACCCTTTATAATCGAGGACAGCTGAAGTCTCAAACCAATGGACATCACCAGACATTGGGTACCGTCCGTGGTGATGCTCTGCTAGGCCTCTGCTGCAGCTGTCTTCAGTTCCTGCTTGCTCTTTAAGCATGTCCCTTTCAGTTTTGTCTTCGGAAAATGCATGGTCAATCTCATTCAGGGCAGGTGATTGACTTGGCCATTGTAGACAGTTATCATACAACACATTTTTTTGTGCCACTGTAACAAAGAACCTCAACTATAAGTTGAAACAGATGTTGAATGAAATTCTACTGAAGTAATTAATGACGAAATGAATGAAGAAATTGTAATTGATTGGGGTCTTCTAAGCATTTTTGAATCATTTTCCCCTTTTAGTTATTTTATAAAGCTACTTTTACTTCTTTACTTGTAAACATTTTTAAAATGTTCTGTTATTGTGTTTAAATGTTGTCAATGCATATTCTTTAATTAAGTTTTGTAAGCTAATTTTGTTTTCTCTGCTTTTCTTGAATGCTGTTAACTGCTTTGTTTGTAAATGCTTGTAGGTGGTATGTCTTTGCTTGTGAGAAGCACATTGCGTTACCTTCTGTATAAACTGTGCTATATGAATAAAGCCGATCTTGCCAAAAGAAAACTTCAACAAAGAACATGATAAATATGATGAATGTCAGTTTCCCATTTTGAAAGTTGCTGCTCACCCTGTCAAAGGGAATGCCGTATTTCTTCAGGATGGATGGAGATATCAAAGTCATCTTGTGGCGAAGGAAAGCATCACACCCTTGGGAGCTACCAGGAAAGAAACCTGCAAGGGAACACAAATAATACAGGGTGTTTCATAAGTCGGTATCACTTTACAAAAACTCTTATCTTAGGAACTGAAAAGGCAAAACCGGGTGTGCTTGAAAGGTGAATAAAAAATAAATAGATAAAAGCGGCGGAGGTATTTGACTAAAATCTCATTAATGTTTCAAGAGAGGAAAATGGTGCATGGCTAAGCAGTTTTGACCTGTCCAAAATCCCCACCCAGTGCGCCTTTGATATGACTGATAAAAAAAAATAATAAATGTACACATTACACACATTTCATTCTTGGTTCCACCTTATAAAGCAAGATACGGACAAGGGCCACTAATTGACTCATGAGCTGCAGACTTGTTGGAGATGGTAAAAGTGAATAATGTTCAGAAAGAGCCAGACTATTGAACTCAATTAAAACAGTATTAGCTCAACCAGTTTTCTGTGGAACAATATTAACTTAAAACATTGTCTTTCTGGCTTGAAAATGAAAAATCATCTATCACTTGTACCAGTTCCCCATTGCTGCCGACTAGAGCCAACTGATAGAATGTATGTGAAGGAAGAGCAGATGTGAAGAGGAAGAGATAAGAGCAACAACTGCCATTGTGGCAAATGTCGGAAGGAGTTTGCAAGTAACAAGGCCATTGTCACAGCCCCACTAAGTAATCCTACGACAGTCATAACTGTCTTTTTTAGGACCTCATAAACTGTGAGACTGTCAGAGCGGACGGGGGCTTTAATAGGTCAATGGGTGCTTGTTAAATAATGTCCGTGCCCCTTTCCTCCCACGTTACACATGTGCTGCCAGCTGCTTTGAAAAAAAGAGGAAGGTGGTAATTGGCATCTATCTAAAAGCTCACTTCCAAAATCAAAACTGAACAGAAAGTTGCTGTGTATGTAATTGCTGAGGTTATATTCTGTGCACTGCATTTGCCTTTCATTCTAAATCTGCTCCATGGTCATTTTAGTACTGATATCATTTTTACAGGCAAACCTATTATATAAGTGCCAATGTTAAGGTCATCCAAGGGTCCCTTTAACGTGATAATAGTCATTCTTATTGGAACTCATAACTTAAAGGTGAAGTCAACCCATACAAATTTTTTTCAAGAATATGTTCTATGCAAGCCCAAACGTTGAAACAAGGCATTCTGTTAAATAATGCGCTTGTGGAATAAAAGTCAATCCATCCGTTTTCATCTCCTGGGGCGGCCATTTTGTCACTGCTGTTGACTGAAAATGACATCACAACTGCTCAGGGCTCAGATAACGACCAATCACGGCTGACCTGTTTTTTGAAGCTGAGCCGCGATTGGTCATTACCTGAGCCCTGAAGAGTTGTGATGTCATTTTCAGTCGACAGAAGTGACAAAATTGACGCCGCCTGAGATGGTTAAAAAGGGGTGGATTTTGCTGCTTTATTCATTTTCCACCAACGCAATATTAATCAGAATGCCGTGCTTGAACTAGTGGGCATGCTGGGAACATATTCCTGATAAAAATGTGTTTGGGTTGATTTCACCTTTTAAGTATGTTCCCAATGTCAGTCTTATCATGAATCACTTTTAAGTGTTATGGTATCTTAATAAGGATTGAAATACGTTACAGTTAACAGTGCAAGGCACTAACTACTTAACTTGAAGTTGTCACGTGTTACAGACGAATTTGAATAAAAACAAACTGCACAAATGATGTCTCACCTTGTGCCAGTCTCTCCAGTCTTTTGCCATGCTCTGGTGGGATACAATACCTGCAGAGACAAGCGACAAAAATCATTATCGCCTGGTCAAGCACAGAAACATGACCAACATTTATAGGAATGCTGTCATGTTCAAAGGCAATAGCAGCACAATGTCGAGCAATAGAATAGTTTCCTTTTATCTGAAAGAAGTTGACATGATTTTAAGTTTTTGAAGTTATCATCAATATGCATCTTTTCAACAGCAAGAGCAACAAAAATATGTGTACTACATACGATAATATGAACAATGACTAAAATAGAGGATAACCATTGTTTTGTCACGTCTAAACACAAATGACTGTTGGGTATACAAGGAGAAAGTGACATGATGTAAAATAAGGCAGAGAAAACAAAGATCACAGTGAGCACAACAGCACTGACAGAGAAGGAATGACTCAGAAATGGGAGGTGGATCAAAATTATATGGGTAAAAAAGTGAAAGATCATTGGTCCGAGATGGCTAGATAAGGTGTCTTACTGCCATCTACAGGCCAGATATACAGCTTCAGTTTTCCAACTCTTCACTAGCTTTGTTCAACAATGCTCGACACATCTAGCATTTAACTACCCAAAATCAAAAGCATCCTGTGCAGTGTTTGGGACACTTAAAAGGTCTTATTGGTCATTGTCTACACATTTATGTCAACTTAGATGAAAAAGAATGACACAATGTGATTACCCTGTGGTTTAAAAAAGCAGAGGGTGGGACATAGCATTCATACAAAAGATAACATGCTGATGTCCCTCTGGGTTTACATAACTGGTCCAAATTGTTACCATCTGGATTGTGTCCCTCAGTCAAACCTCGGTCTCATTTGTCACAACCAAAACATAAATACATGAATCTGTCACAAACAAAACATGAATGCAAAACCTATGTGGAGACCTATGCAGGATCTTGCCCAATTTTTGCAGCAGCAGTGAAGTCTCAGCACAATCCCCATTAGCAACCCGGTAAAAAGTGCCTTTATTTTCTGTGCTTGCTCTTTAGATTCTTGCTTCTAATACCAAATGTTATGAAAAGTTTGAACCTCTTAGTTTATATTTCAGTTTTAATGAAAGGAACTTTCACAGCACGTGACAATTCTACAGCTAAATGACAGTGGTGGTGCACTGGATTGTTCTCATTTACAGTAGATTTTCATTCAATCGGCTACACATAGAAATTCCCCGTCTAAGGAGAATTAGAAAAAGGAAAATAAATCAACCCAACTATCGGCAATCCTGCGTTCTCGCCCTTGAGGCCACCGTTGCTATGGCAACAGAATGTCTTGATCCTGAGTAGAAAGACAGCTGCACAGGGCTTGAACTTTTACAAGTCTCTGAGGTTATTTCTCTGTGGCATAAGTACTGGAATGCAGGTCATGAGAGGCAGCAAAGCAGGCGACAGTGTGATTTTGTATCCTTTGAGACATAACAGACACTTGCACAATCAAATGACTACAAGGTCTGTGTAAAAATAAATTGCCATTACAAAAAATAAGGCTCAGCGTTGATTGACAATTACAGGAGGTATTCATTTCACTAATATACAACCGCTATGGTTGTAGTTAGCAGTCGTGTTCAACCGCGGTGGTGGGCGGATCAATCCGAATATCAAAAGTATCGAAACCAAGCAGGTATCAATATTGGATCGATCCTAGCCATTTTTGCTTTTGTATGCACTGCCGCGGTTTTGTAAAACAAGCGACAGCCATGTTTCCAGAGTCTTCGCTTCTGTCTCATTGTGGAGCAGGCACATTTTGCTCCTTCTCCCCTCTCTCTGTTTCAATATTCTGCCATCACATCTTAGCAGCGCAAAGCTAGCAAGCTGCCAGGTTTGAGCCCGGCCGCCCACCAGTAGACACAACACATGCATTGAGAGTCGAACCAGAAAAATGGCAGAGAGGAAGAATAGCACAGTGTGGGGCTATATTGTCACGCCAGAAACGATCCAACGGCAACAATGTGTAAAAATGATGTACGGTAGGGTTGTAGCAACACATTTTTTTTTTATAAATACATGGAAAATTATGCAAAAGAAAACAACGATTTACAGAAACTGTTTCATAATATTTGTGTGGGGTGATAATCTTGAATAAATTGTTAATTTAAATAAAACATTGAGAAAAAAAATGCAACGATGGGAGATTTTTTTTTTTTTGCACAATTGTTTCCGAACAGTACCTGCAATAAAATTTGTTTTACGGTGATCACTTTGGGCCCTTTTTTTTTTTAAGAAAAAAAATCCACACATAATGAAAGGGCAAAAATGTTGCTGTTGTATCATTTCTTACAAATATATATTTTGTTAAAATATTTTCTACTTGGCAATAAATTGTTCAAATTGTGGATTTTAACTATCATAAAATCAATTAAAGCTGATATCTCACTGGGCGGCGAATGTTTGTGAACATAGCAAATTTGGGGTTTTCATCAGGGTTCATAAAAGCTTGCAAAGATGCTCGCAGAAAGTTTTAAACTTGTTGCAAAGAAATTTTGATTTGATGAAATTTACGAAAACTGAGCATTTGCTGCTTAGTGACATACCAGCTCGAACGTGTCATGACAATTAATTGAGATTTACCAATTCAATAATGCATCTACTTTAAATGCTGAAAAGTAGTTTTAAGGTCTTTGAGCACAGTTCACAATAATACAAACATTTAAAATATTGTGAGAAAGAGGGACTGAAAAGAAATGGCTGAAAAAAATCGTCACACGTCACATATCAAATACATTTTTTCTTATTCTGATTGCTGTAGTTAACACCTTTTTCTCATTCTGATTGCTCTCGTAGTTGACAGTGGTACACCAGTACTTACTGCAGCTCAAAATGTCACATCATTATGGAATAACAGCACAGACAGTTAAATGACATAAATATTCCCCCAAAAATCGATGTAAGTCCATACATAATTTTTTGTTCTTTTTTGTTAAATATTGTCGTAGATTAGCATTACGTCTTGCAGAAGCTATATTTAGTCATTTAAAAGATATGTTGTTCACAAACACTGTCCATCCACAATTGGTCTGTGAAGCAAGTGCAGATTTAAAATATTTTTTGTAGAACATCGTCAAATTATCGTTGGGAGTTTTTTGAAAAAAATTGAGATTTTTTTTTTTGCCCATATCACCCACCCCTGCCGATGACCATCCCCCATCCCTGACAGTACTACACTTCCCTTATTCCACGCAGCTACACCCTTCTAGTGTACATACTGAACTATCCATTTTCCTCCTATAAGGCAAACTATTACACAAGAGAAAGAGAGGGATGGCAAATTCATGATGAGCTATCTTTCAAAACAGCCCTCCACTCTGCCCTACCTTGCTCTTCTATGAGCAATCTTTTAAATAATGACACAGTAGTTAGTTATACGTGTGAGGCTATGAGCACAGAAATAAATGGGTAACCAGCTTGGCTTCAGATAAATAAAGAATAAATATATTAAGACAGACTGAGGGCATGATGACGAAAGGAAAGGTGATTCAATCATATGTTGCTATGGTTGAATTTGATGGGGCGCACATGGTCACACAGGAAATGGATTTCATTTCACAACTTTGGGAGGTGTTCTAAAGAACATATCACATTTCTATAGCAGAGGAATGTTTTGTCGAATAGTTTAAAGTGTGTTACTGCTGTTTGACTTAAGACATTCTTGAAAGGGATACTTCACTAATTTTGCAATTAATAAAAAAGTTAATATTTTGTCTATAAAGAATTTGATAACTCCATTATTTTTCATGTACAATTAACACCTTTAAAACATATTTTGCCACTTGCTGTCGACTGAAAATGACATTGCAAGTACTCAGGGCTTCAGCTAACTACCAGTCATGGCTCAGCTTGCAAACTTCACACGATTAAAGGTAATGAGCCATAAATAGTTAGCACATTTTTAAAATATTTTATTTCTCTACAATATAGTGTGTTTTCACTTCTTTCTATATTGAATTATATTTATTTTTAACCACACATCGGTTACAAAATAATTTAGCTTAATTTGGGGGTTGGAACAGATGAACTCATTCACTGCCAGACATTTTCAGACCCTCTAAGGCCCTAACATTTGATGAAAATGTGAAAAAAATATAAATTCCTGGGATTGGTTGGCTGGACTGTGAAAAGACAATTAAATTTGTCAATGGCAGTGAATAAGTTAATTGCAAATCCATTCATTTCAATGGGAAATATTACCTTGGTTTATTTATTTATTTTTTAAATAGGAAAGAGGGACTGACCAAGACTTGGACTGGCCAAAATGCAGGTAGTTGATGCTGTAGAGATCCATGTCCTCAGTGTGCCAGGCAAAGGTGGTCTTCCACATACCAAAGTACAAATAGGGAGTGTTCACACCGTCTATGACGATTCCACACTCCTGCTCCACCATATCAAGCAACGTGTTCAGGTGGCCAATGTTCCACTCTTGAATGTCCTGGTCAGAGACATAATATACTTTTAACAGTGTCAAAAAAAAAAAAAAAAAAACAACTGAACAAATACAATTAACGGCATAGTCTACAGGGTGGGCCAAAAGTGTCCATACATTGGAAAATTTATAGTATATATTTTTTTTTTCATGTTCCAGATACCTGGGGTATCTGAAAAGTAGTTTTAAGGTCTTTGAGCACACTTCACAATAATACAAACATTCAAAAACATTTAAAATATTGAGAGAGAGAGAAACAGAAAAGAAATGGATAAGATAAATATATTGTACAAAGTGTTAATAGTGTACCAATCCCTGTGTTTACAGTAAACAAATCCCAAAGCTAAAAAATGTAATTTATTTCACAATCTGGTATTATAGACTCTCAAGAATGGAAATCTACAGGGTGGGCTATACATTTGTAAAGGGTTGCACCATCTGGTGGTGTAACATTTGTGGTTACACCACCAGATGGTGCAACAGCTTTAAAGATCTTTTTTTGCATGTAGAGTGGCCATCTCCACATGCACACACACACAATAGCCTGACTATTATTATTGCAATAAATACCATGTATACCATGTTACTTTATATATAAAAAGCCCAAATGAACAGACATGGCAATTCTATTTCAATTACTATGCTTTAACATTGTATACGAATGAATGGTAAATCTAAAAGTCACTCAAACACTCTCAACACATACCTCATCATAGATAGATCCACTAACATCTGCGCCATAGATGGGTGACACAAAAGTCAGGTTCTTCCAGTACTTCCTCTCTAGGTCATCAAAGTCTTTATGCCGTGGCGTACAGTATCTAAAACAGGACACGACTGTGAGTTGAGTTAACATCCATCATCCATTCTCAGAACTGCTTATCCTCAATGGCAAGCATTTGTGTGTATTAGGGCTGGAGCTATCAAATACTTTAGTATTCGGCTATCCTGCTGAAAACTATGGAATAATCGGGTATTCGGATTAAAAAAAAAAACGTAATATACTTTTTTTGACAAAAAAACACATTTCCACTTAATAATAAACCACCAACTGGTTTTCATTTTTAGATAATCCTGTGACATCCTCTCCATGGCACTACACTGCCCCTAAGAGGAAATATGTTTAGTTAATTTAACATTTTATACTTAAATTTAAACTGTGCATAGAAGCACACTATTTTCCCCTCTAGAAACAATGTGAGAATTTAGATTAATCCCTCCCCATAAATTTGGGCTATGAGATGAAGTGATGTCAGAACCACGGTAGCGACTGTGTGGCTAAAACAACACATTTGAGTAAGCTTGGATACGTTTTATTAAAATGTAATCAGTAGGAACGGCAATTTTGTCGGGCTGTCAACATCAAAGTGTGCAGAGTCATTTAGGTCTATTAACTTGAGCGCTGCCAGCCCTGCTAGCGTGGCTAGCGGCGCTAGCGCGGCTAGCAGCTAAACGTTGGCAACAGGCACCGAACATTATTTCTGGACAACGGTGTGCTCTTGTCTTCGGTAGCAACAGTTTGTGACACTCAAACACTCAAAACACAGTTTGGAAGAGAGTCAAGTCAGCCGTGACACCGTGACACGATGCTGGTGTTCCTTCAAAATAAAACTCCAATTAAGGTGTAATTAAAAAGCTTAGGCTAGGTTCACACCGCAGGTCTTAATGCTCGATTCAGATTTTTTGAAAAAAATACAATTTCTTTTGCGTAAGCGTTCACATTACATTATAAATGCGACCTCGCTCTTGTCTGCTGTGTGAACACATGCGTCACCAAAGTGACCCGCCTGCGCAGAAGAAGAGACAACGTCACTCCCAACGTTGTGTTTGCGGAAGTAAATGTGGTCCAGCGTGTCGGGGCATTTATACAGTGAAGCGATTAGGTAGGAGGTAGAAATAAATACAGTATTTTGGGCAAATCACGAGGCGACGCATTCAAATCTCATTTCATGGAGACATCACTAACGATGGCGTCACGTCATAACCGTGCGTAAAAAATGAATCGATCTGAGCCGTGGCTGAATTACTACTATCACCATAAATGTCCACTTTATGATTCATGTTTCAAGTGGGATTATAATTAAAGTAAAATATAAAGTCAACAGTGTTTCTCAAAACAATTTGTGGCACGAGCAGATTTGATCCCCCTGCTGCCAACACTCTTCATCTGCCTGCGCGGAGCGCATTTTGGGCTCCGGATGACGTCAATGTCGGATATATGCGACCTGGCCGTTCAGACCGCAAACGCATTGGAAAAGATCGGATACGTATCCGATCTAGGACCACAAATGAAAGCGACCCAGGGCGGATTCGAAAAAATCGGAATTGAGCCGTTCGGACTGTCATAAAAAAAAATCTGATACAGGTGGCATATGGGCAAAAAAATCCGATCTGGGTCGCATTTGCCTGCGGTGTGAACCTAGCCTTAGGCACAGAACAATCACATACACTACGCATTTGCGGTGCAAGCAACGTGGTCCATTTAGGCTACTTTTGGGAACTTGCAACGCGCCGTTCTATACATTCATCGTTTTTCTTTGATTATACCGTATTAAATATTGAGAGAAGCCAAAATAGAAATTGCGATTTAAATTCCAATTAATCGTCCAGCACTGGTACACATGCATCAAAAGATTGTTTCATCACCTTCCTCAGCTCCTTGCCCCAATCGACATGAATCAACGTTAACCATCAATGTATGTACTTGAGAATAATATCAAATTGGCTTTGAGTCCCTGTTGTGAGAATGTTAACTTACTTTTTACTGTTAGCTAGCTTGCGGTACTCGCCCACTGTCATGGATTTCTTCTGGATGTTGTACTGGGTAAAGAGACCAGACTGACCAGTCACCACTTGCATGATGGGAGCTGGGATCACCATATCCTCTATGGCCTCATAGGATTTCCGTGGTTTCCAACCTTCCGGTGGAATCACCTAGTTGGGGGACAGGATAGTAAGCATGCTCCTGTTTATATTGTCATTGTCCAAAGAAAAACATTTACAGAGAAGCAATTTATTTTCAAATATACCACAAAATGATATCAACAGGTAGCAACTAGGGATGCAATGGTACTCTGTGAACGTGAGAACGATTCAGCACGGACACCTTTAAGGAACGCCGTTTGCAAGTCTATCTATCAGATTTTGAATTTTAATTACTAACATTGAATTATTTTACCATTAAATTATTCTGTGGACACTATTCGGCTAAAAAAATATCTACATTCAGAGTCAAATATTCACCATATTCAGCTGCTAACTCAATATACAGCTATACCCAAAATGTTTTATGATTGCTTAACCCATAAACGTGAAGTCAACCCCCCAAAAATCTTTACAATAATATGTTCTGTGCAGCCCCACTAGTCTAAGCACTGATTCTGACATCTCAGGTGGTGGCCATTTTGTCACTTGCTGAAAATGACATCCCAGGTCCCCAGGGCTCAGGTAACAACCAATCATGTAACACCACAAGTTGTAACTAATTTGTAATATTGACCACCAGTTTATAGACAAACGGCTTTATAGTTGAACAGCAGTGGGATGGAAGGTTCCAGTAAAGATCTGACAGGCAGGTCAGGTTCATTTTGCGGATGACATCAGGAAGAGCATTGGGGTAAATGTTGTGCTTATGGGGGGCTACAGGTAGGAGCCCAAGACTGCAAAAGTCCTATTCTACAGACCAATTCTGGTTACAAAATGCTTACGAGTAGAGGTGCAACAATTAATTGATTAACCAACAACAAATGAATTATGAAGTTAATTGATTATTATTTTTTGAAAAACTGATCATTAAATCAAAAATATTTGCTTTTACTTTTGAGAACAATGATCATCATTTTTGCCTATTTTCTGACATGTTATGGACCAAAACCATTAACTGATTTATGTTGGTGCATTTTCTACGCGGTCAATTTGGTATAATTTCCTGTTTTTAGATATAGGAATGGAAATTGTTTGTTCCCAGGCAGGTACTTAAATAATGAAAGACAAATGTACATCACAATGGAGCCAAATTCAAATCAGCTCAATTGCAGGCCCTTTGCCTTTTAAAGACAATACATGCCAACGGCAAACCACAGAGATGTCAAACTTCAACATGTCACAGACTCATTTTAACCTATGTTATGCAAAAAAATGGGGGGGGAAATGGGATTAATGAGATTTTGGTGGCATGGGACCTTTGATTTATTTTAAATTGCATCAGCCTACAACTAGCAACTTAATGACGACGTCTGCTTGGCAAAATTCTTGCAGCAGGTGCGAGATAGAACCTTTGCAGGCTTGGGCTCCTTCCTGTAGCCTCCCCATAAGCACAACATTTACCTCAATGCTTATCCTGATGTCATCTTCAAAATGAACCTGACCTACCTGTCAGATGTTTACTGGAAGCTTCCATCCAACTGCTGTTCAACTATAAAGCGGGTTCTCTATAAACTGGTGGCCAATACTACAAATTACTTACAACTTGTGGTGTTACAGTAAACATGAATAGCTGTTAACGATATTCCAATGAAAAACACGACAATATTGTAGTTGAGTGCAGGGCCGGCCCTAGCCAATGCGGCACCCTCACTGTAACCTTAACAAATAAACATTCTTAAATATATAGGAGCGAAACAATTAAATGCGGTGTGCTCACCTTGGCCAGACCAGCGCGATGAGCTCCTTCACTCTCCATGTAGACAATGTATTTGGCAAAGTCTTTAAATTCCTCCATGGTAGGACGAAAGGTCATGATCTTGCAGTTGGGGTTCTTAGTGCAGGATGGTGGCGGCTGTGGTGGTGGAGGCAGAGGAGCCTGAGGGAGCTCGGAATCAGGGGCAATGCCACCAGCGATTTTTGGTTGTGGAGGCTGAGCCTGAGTGACAGCCGGGGCGGGAATGGGGTTCGAGGTCACCACTGTCTCTGGTATTTCAGCCTCCTGGATGGGCGTCCCATTTTGCACTGCAGGCAGTGACGCCGGTAGAGGGTGGGGCGGCATCACCGTATCCATGACCATGTTGGTCTCCATTGGGGACACTTTTAAGGGTTGCAGGTAAACCTAGACAGGAAAATGTGGACATTCAGTATTTGTCAGTTTTCAACTTGGCAATCAATCTTTGATGAAAGACAGACTAGAGTCAATTTTGAAACGGATAACCAGATGAATAGCGGCGAAGTAGCGTCCAGTCCTTAAAGAGTAAGTCAACCCCAAACATTTTTGGGGGAGAATATGTTCCCAGCAGGCCCACTAGTTGAAACACGGCATTCTGATTAATATTGCATTTGTGGAATGAGTTAAGCAGCTAAATCCGCCCGTTTTTAAACATCTCAGGGGGCAGCCATTTTGTCAATTCTGTCGACTGAAAATGACATCACAGATGCTCAGGGCTCATATGACCACCAATCATGGCTCAGCTTCAGAAAACTGATGAGCTGCGATTGGTCGTTACCTGAGCCCTCAGCAGCTGTCATGTCATTTTCAGTCGTCAAAAGCGACAAAATGGCCACCCCCAGAGATGGCTAAAATGGGTGGATTAACTATTAATCTACAAAACTAATATTCAGCAGAATGCCTTGGCTACTAGTGGGCCTGCATAGAACATACTCTTGAAAAAAATATGTTTGGGTTGTCATAGCAGTTTAATTTCAATTTTTCTGAAAGGTTATGGAGGTTATGAATCAAACAAGGTCCTATCTATAAAAAAGAAGCCTTAGCACAAGAAGTTACTGGTACCATACAGATTAATAATACTAATAGTATAAATTAGTGATAGACCCATTCTCGGCTAGGCAGATTATCGTGGTCGATATTTGGCATTTTGGCAACAATAAGCAGTTGTCCTTAAAATTTAGTTTTAGGTCAGCTACAGGCACATTTCTCAGGGTGGTTACTGTGCTCCCTCCACTTTCTTGTTACAGTATACAGGCAAACGATTGGCCTCATAACCTCATAAAATAATTTTCGATATGCGAATGGCCTTGGCATGGAAGAGCGCATGGGTACATGTTGTAATTCTTCTGGCGCTGCGTAACCATCATTGGCAACATGTATAAAATATTGCTGTGGCCTAAAAACTAGTAATATGCCTCCGTGGCTGAAGGCAGAAGCCGTTGCACATGTTGGCAAAGTTCCACCTCCGATTCATGATCATCCAATCACAACTTGCCGTTGCGTTTGTCAGACTTATAGAAGAAGACTTTTTCAATTAGGAGCTATAGTCCTCTTCAGCTTTTTCTTCTCCTCTACTAAAGATAATGAGCAATAAATAGTTATGTTGTTGAAGTGTAAGAGTTTTTGAATCCATTGCATCGCTGTCAGAAATATTGATGTGCTTTGATCAAGATCAGAGCAAAGTGAACATCAGACAAGTGCAGGTTCAGTACAACAAGAGCCCCTTTTTCCACCGCAGGAACCTTCTAGAACCTTTCAACATACCCTAGTAAAGGGATTCGGCCTTTGGTTTCCACCCCAAAAAATTACCAGGGTAACCACTTTACCACCAAACGGACAAAGTAGGTAAAGTAGTTACCCTGGTAAATTTTTTGGGTGGAAAAGGGGTTATCGCAATTTTCAGAGTTGCCAGCCGATGAGGCTGGCAGTCTTCTTTTTAATTACCGTATTGGCCCGAATATAAGCCAGTGTTTTTTGCATTGAAATAAGACAGAAAAAGTGGGGGTCGTTTTATATTCGGCGTCTAGACATTATACCCATTCACAACGCTTGATGGCGCCAGATATCATTGAAGCGAATGCGGAACTTGACTCCCCAGGCCACAGCGAATCCCTGTCACGTGAGGATGACGTGTGCACAGCGAGGCAGATAGTTTGTGAGGAGTAATGTTCTGTCATGACAGATCTCAGCTACTCTCAAGTTAAACCAGTTTGCATTATTTTATTGCAATGTTTTTCCTTATTCAGATTTGTTTCAAGACTACAGTTACAGTTAGACTTCACTTTGATGGTTAATGCAGTTATTGCAATTGTGTTGTTTGATCACAATAGATTGGTTTATTTACATTTCAAAAACCAGAAGCCATTCATTTACGAATGTGATTGCGCTTTAGTTAACATATTTAAATGTTCAGATATAGATTTGAATGAGGCAAAATAACACGCTTTTTCTCTCAAATATATTGTTATAATCATTTGTTTCAGATGTACTGTAATTATTTTCTGTACAAAAATTAATTTGGTATTCAAAAAAACCTTTTTTCAAACTTGAGTCTTGAAAAAGAGGGGGTCGTCTTATAATCGGGGCAGTTTTATATTCGGGCCAATACGGTATTTAATAGTAGGGATGTAACGATTCACTCAAGCCCCGATAAGATTCTATTTTGATTTACAGTTCCCGATTTTCGATTCAATTTTTTTTTTAATTGCTACCACGCTTGTCTCTGTGTGCTCGTGTGGTGCTGCAGCCATTCGCAAACACAATACGTGATGATGTTTGGCACAAGCGTGTCAAGTAGGGCTGCCACAAACTATTATCACCAACAGTAGTGCTGAGTTGCACTAATAATATGAAACTACCTATAATTACAAAAAAAAAATCATATTTCAATTTTTTTGGCACCAATTTTTTTTAATGTAGAGGAGAGTGAAATCAAATGAGTAAAATTAGGGAAACGCAATGTGCCAAATAAAACGAAACGAAACACTTGTGTTGGTTTTTATTTAACCTTAATCCAAAACGGTTTTTTTTGCTTGTCTAATATGCATAATTTAATCTATATATTGAAAATGTGGTATGCACCTCGAATGAAAAAAAAAACCTTTAAAGATTAGGAGGAACAAGATTTTTTTAGCAATCTAAATTGGTACATTCTAACGAGTCGGTATGTTATGTCTTTTATTGTTACGTGTTGCGATTAAGGGTTTGTGGGAAAAAAGGTCATGTTGCATTAACTTGGAGCGCTGAGAGTTCCGCTTGATAAACACAACACGGGTGCGTAGACGCTACAATGTTAGCATACCACAACAGGACATGCACGGTAGCCTGTGTGTGCTAAAACTAGCTTTCAGAAACGTAAATGTGAGAAATGAAATCGGGCATCAGCCACAACGGGCTTCCTTCTTAGATGCTCATTTATCACAGCATTACAAGCTATGAAAGGGGAGATTTACACTGTATGAAATGCGCCCTAGAGTCGGTTGCTAACACTAACTCGGGAGCCATGACACCATTACCCACAATGCTTCTGTTTACACACGGATGACCCGGATTACCACTACTCCGCATGTGCGATGCAGAGTAGTGATGGGCATAACAGTTCTTTTAAGTGAACTGAATCAATAGAATCAGTTCATCAAAAAGAATCGTTCAAAAGAGTCGTTCACCGAATCATTCAGCCCCGCATTAGCGGCCGGTGTATTTTTGTTTTCACGCGTTACGAAGTGCAGGCTTGTCAAATGAAGCGGATGACTACATGTCTGGTTAAACGTTCTGTTGCGCTGAAATAAAAACAAGAGGTAATAAAACACTCGAGCACCAAACCAAGATTTAAAATAAAAGTATAATTTAATGGCAAACCAACATTATGATGATCGCACCACATTATAGTTGCAGTAGACAGAGAGGATAATAATATTTAAGTGTACATATGTGTGTTGTAATAAATGTTTTCAAATAAAGTTGTCCCATGTCCACAACAACGTCATCTCCCAGCTGCTGCAGACCGGGGCGCATCATCACGATCTGGCGAGGGACTTTAAGTTTGTCAGAGCTCTTATTTGTTTTCATGCGCTTGCCCCCGGTACTTGGATGGGCTTAACATTAGCCGTTAGCTTGGAGAAACGGATGCCAAAGAAAGCTTGTCCCCGCGAGCACGAAAGGAGTGGTGTTGGTGAGTAGTTCCTTCCTTGGCGAATCGTTCATAGCAAAACTCAGTTCACTCACCGACTGCATGGAGTTGGTTAACGGGAAATGACATCACTGATCCCCGCAGCGATACGTTCACTCACCGAATCGTTGGTGAACGGGAAATTACATCACTGATTCCGGCAGCGACCCGTTCACTCACCGAATCGTTGGTGAACGGGAAATGACATCAGTGATTCCTTCGTGAAGGCCAATAGTTTGGCAGTATGTTCAGTAAATCCCACTTACATAAGTCGTTGGCTGCTGATTGGTCGATCGCGAAGATTGACAACATGCGCGTGGCTGAGCTCAAATGAACTGAGAAAAGAACGAATCACTTCAGGAAGTGATCCATTCACTCACGTTCACTAAAAAGATTCGTTCTTTTTGAACGAATTGTTCGCGAACAACCCAACACTAATGCAGAGTAGCATGGGATACAAGGCTTTTTCGAGAGAAAAACACAGCGGCAAATAATTAGATATATATACGACACGTCCACTATTAAAATTAACTATCAACGATTTTGATCGTTGAATTGGTCATGTTAGTAATCTAATCTTGGCAGTAATAGTGTCATGTAATAATGCCATGTAATTTACCCAATGTGCGTATGCAGTTTGTTTACAGCAGAGACGTGAGAGAGAGCGGCTATGTTTAACATGGCGTTGTGAATCGATTCTTTTATTTTTTCATATCTATATAAAATCAATTTTTGATGAATTGTTACATCCCTATTTTAATCGACATAAACAGATCTGCAAAAAAATTGTCATATTTAAAAGCATTTTCATGTTTTATTTTATTTTTTTAGAACAGATCATTACTATGACAAATTACTTTATGTGTACAAATCTTTAGAATAGATCTGTACTATGACTAATTATTTCATGTGTACAAATCTTTAGAACAAATCTTTATTTATAGTTGATTCTTTATAGTTATATATTTTTCATTTCCAAATAGTTCTAGAGATACAACTACAAATCCAAACATCCAAAAATGCTTTGTGCTTTAATAAATCAGACACTGATGGCAAAGCACTCTGTTTTAAGTCTTTTTTTTTTTTTTCATCCAAAAATGTTGTGCTCAGGTTATGGAGTACTCCGCGTAACGTGGGGTACATCAATGAAAAAAGGTTTTAAGCCACACGTGCTAATATCACATTTTAGCATCCAGATAAAAAAAAAAAATACACACACACATATATATATACATATATATATATATATATATATATATATATATATATATATATATATATATAAATAATTATTTATTTTTATTTTTTTTGTTGCTGAGATTTCGCTTCTAGACAAGTTATAGCAAACAGTTAGTTTCACCCGATAATATGAAACATGCAGTGAGCAAACTGTACATATTTTCAGAACATCTATTTAGTGTTGGACGTGCGTCCAGTTTCCCTGTGCCTATGCGTGATACAATAATGTCATTTGAAATATATACTGTGTACCATTCATATTTTCAGGCTCTATTACGGTAACTCAACTGCCATCTAAAGGAATGGTGATCCGTTCTTCAAAACCAAAACAAATGAGGGCCTACACCGACTCTTTAAATGCTTACTGGTTCACGATCTCTCAGCATGGTGAATCGTTCAGTCAGCAATGAAATATTTTAGAGGTGATAAAAATAATTGATCCAGCTTTTGATCACACGTACTTAAAACACACACACACACACACACATACATACATAAATACATACACGCACAGACAGACAGATGCTAACGACGAGATTAGCAGGGGGATCTACTATGAGCGCTAACATAGTGTCCAGGAAATCAGAAAACTATCTCCGCTTCCACTTGAAAAACGTGCATTCCAAACGTATCCTGTATTCCAGTTCGAACTGGGAATTATGATTCACGGTGTCCTTACATTGCTGTATCCTTCGCCAACATAGGTTAGCTCCCATTTAGCTATGCCGTACGGGCAGTTAAAGGGGAAAAAAATAAAAACACCACGACTACACGTCGATTAAACAAGAAAGCAATCTATACACATCAGCACAACGGTTCAATTTGGGGAATTGTTACCTCCTGCAGTGGTGTGTTACCTCTCTCTGTATTCCTCAGTCGATTAAATGTCGGTTTCTACAAATTTTGTGGCTACTGGCCCGAGCTTCCTCTAGCATTTAGCAGGCTAAAGCTATTCTGTCACACGCCCATCTCTGAAACGATTGGCTGAATGACACCAATAATAGCAGGTTTATCGCAAACTCGATAATACGATTGGCTCAGTGGATTACAGACAGATCGACAGCCAATGAAAGCCGTTGATGATTTGCTACTTCAGCGTATACGTATTCAGTTGCCGATTATGCCAAGCACGTACACTATCAGTTCATACGTGCAGATCATGAGAGAAAAAGTTCAAAACAAACGAAACGGATATACATTGATGTGCATTTTCAAAGCCAAACAAGTTACACATTACAGTAATTGTTTTCATTTTATTGAATAACAATGTAACGACAAATTCGCAACACGTGCAAGCAGTTCTAAAACCATATCAAAACTAAAAAGGACATTTCATACAATTTCAGAAAATATACATTTCCCATTCGGCATTCTTAGTCTCAACAACAGAGGCCAGCTGGTGGCTATTCAAACTGCTGCAATAAATGTCAAATTATCTTAGACGGCAAGCAAGTATAGCAAACAAGTTCATTCAAGATCCAGTTCAGAGCACTGTGTGTGGAATTTTCTACATTTCAGCACTTCCTTAATTAATGTAATTATTTCTAGTAGTTTAAAAAGGTCAGACCCATAACGGAGAGAAATTACTGGATAACAATACATTAATACAATGTGAAAAGAGAAACATATGACACTTCAACTCAACAAAATAACAGCTAAATGGAGGTTTTACACAATACTCTAAGCACTTTTAATTCCAATTATGTGATTTTGTCACCGGAAAACCAGCATGTTTAATTAAAAAGGCTGACAGGACAGCCGGTCTAGTTGGGACTTTGTTTCTTTAAAAAAAAAAAAAAAAAAAAAAAAAGACATAGCAGATCGGGGTTAAAAAAAAAAAAAGGTAAGTGAAAGATGCCTAACTGATAGTGTAATGTGCCACAGCCAGTTTGAGTTTAATATCACGACTGTAAAATTACCCTTGTTGTAATTGAAACCAAAAAAAGGACATTTGGGGAGAGAGCGTAAGATGCCTTGAACATCCTCCTAAGGAGCGGTCAAATAAAACCACACACAAAAAAATGTCTGACACTTCTTTCTCAGTGGAGTTAACAAATATTAGCTCATAGGCCAAAAACGGTAAAATCACATTTTAAGATTGCAACATCATAAGGATACAGGCAGTAAGAAACAAATAAAACAAAACAAAAAAACAATTTACCATTACATCACTGAAGAACCATCAAGACAGGAAGACAGGAGCACTTAAGTCCACAACAATGGTAGATTTATTAATCATAAAAATATATTAAGAGAAACGAATTCTTTATCGCCTCTAAACGAAAATTGCCCTTACACATTGCATTGTTTCTACCATGGCTGAGCTGGGGGAGCTCTTGATCATCGGCCATTGCTGTAACCTGGGAAAAACTGATTAAGGATCTCTTGTAGAGGCTTGTTGACAGTCATGGAGTAGTTTTTGCCCAAGTCATGTCGGCAGGCCGGGCAAGTGTACACGTCTGCCCTGAAGGAACGCTGAAGGCATTCCTGAAAGTTAAAAAAAAAAAAAAAAAAGCATTATTAGGTCAATAAGTAGTTTATAGCACACACATACTTTTTTTTTTTTAAACATAAGCTTTATTTATTTATTTATTTTTTACCTTGCAGACATTGTGTTGGCACTCAGTGGTGATGGGCCGATAGACAACTTCTTGGCAGCAAATGCAGAGGAAAATCTCTTCAACTTTGTTCAGAAATTTCTGAAGGGGAAAAACAGTGGATGTGTGAGAACTTAATTGCAACACTATACTTTTCACTAACAATCTGTTTCAATTTGCATTTCTCGCTCTCCTATTGTCAAAGAAAAAAACGGAATCTTCACAAATCTTGACCTGTCAGTCACTTTAACCAACTACATTGTTACCATAATGACAATAGATTGTTTTCCCCAAACACGGCATTCAGTAGAAACCGACAGCAATGCTCACCGGGCCGAGTGACAGCGACTCCAGAGCTTCATCCCACACCTTCTTGTTTTGCGTGTCATCCTTGATGAGCGCCTTCTGCCCTCCAGACAGCTTGTAAACTTCCACTTTCACTTTCTTGGTACTCTTGGCTGGTGAGTTCTTGTTGGATTCTGTCAGGTTAACAGCACAATGCTAATTAATACACTAATAAATGAGGTGGGTACAGGGGCTATTCGTAATTTCTTTGAATCTGTTCTTGAGATAAGAATAATAATAAAAAATAAAAAAATAAAGTAAAAAAGGGACTTTTTTTTTTGCCCCATGGGCTACTACTGATCAGTGCAATAAACTAAATGTCTTGCTATAAAATTGTCCTTTGGAATGTTATCATTGCATAACATTTACATTTCTGAAAATCCTAATCATGCTGTCAAAGTGATGTGCATGTACAATTGTGAGTTAGATATATGATATAAGCAGTACTTTTCTTATTATTTAAAAAAAAAAAGCAATTTTGATGGCTAAAAACAATGTATGTTCAAGTATCTATTTACAATTTACAAAAAATATATGAACATTGTGCTATATAGAGGCGCGTTGACGTGTGCGTGTGTGACTGTGTTGACTTCGATCCATAGAAGCACTTTTTTGGGGGGGTTATGGGAGTTTGGAAACCCACAAAAGGATACACATCATATTGTTCAACACCCCAATACATGGTGAGAGTTGGTTTTGGACAAACCCAGTGATAAAAGTCACAGCCAAAAAGCCTTTACGTCTGGTTTGTCCCAGACAATCCAAAAGGGAGAAGTAAATACTCCTCAAAGAATCGTGGAATCCTTCGGATCGACAATGCATTTGTTCCCTATGCTCATTAACCTCAACTCAAGATGCTTGTTTCCGCTCTCAATTGCTCCTTTAACAGGCGCAAATTGCTACGCATACAAACTTATGCATTTCTGTCTTCAGGCAGCCCGCTTCTCCCTTACGTGTGCGCACTCCTACCACAAATGGCTGATGAATATTCAGTATGCGGGTGGACTCGTAACGTTTAATTGGTCCACTGTGACATGTGTGACATGACACTATTGACGGCTTGAAGCTCATCAGTCACAAATAAACCATGTTACATTAAAAGCGGACTAGTTCAAAGAGCAAGGAAAAAAAAATAGCTGTTTAGAATCTGTAAAATACAGTAATACTCCAAACTTATACTTGCAGTTTTCCCTTGACACCATAAATCACAAATTAAAAAAAAAATTGAAAAGATCATTTATTTATGGCAAAAGGTGGTATTTACTTGAGGTACTGATGTTTCACGATTGCAGTCAATTTAATGTTAAGAAATATCTAATAAAGCACCCAAATGGAGAAAGTCATCTTACCAATGCTCTGAGACTCTCTCTTTCTCTTTGTCTTACTGGGTGTCTCCTCTTCTTCGACTTCATTTTTGTTCTCCTTCTCCTTCTGATAACCCGCAGGATACTGTAACAAGATTGAGTGGATTCAACTGAGGCAAGGAAGACAGCAGTGTCAAACCTCAAAGCATATTTTTTCAGCTCAACATATTCACAACGATAACATATTAAGGCCTAGAAAGACCAATCCGACGTTGGCCAACTGTGATCGACGCTTACCCCTTGTGGCTTCGGACCGGCTTTCTGCACGTCACGCTAGAGAAAAATACACCACAACGAAACACAGCGAAGCTGACCATGTAAGTAACTTCTCCGCATCCGTGAGATGTATTACCCCTCCATACCATCGACGGCAGTAGTGACTATTCCTCATGGTTCGAAAAATCCAACCGGAAAACTATTGGCCCGGGGCGGATTATAAAAACGTAAACAATGCATTCAGCTATATTTTTCGCTCACGATTAACTCCCACGCGAAGTAAACCCTCACGTTCTTGACACAGTATTGTGAAATACTTCACTACATTGTCAACCCTCGCGCTTGTACTTGTAAGAAGATTAAGGCAGCAAAGGCGTGCCCACTGTTTATCCACATTTGTCACTTCCCGTTCGCGCTCCGAGCGCTGATTTGATAGCTAATAGCCAATCAGAGTGACCAAATGTCATGACGCCAACTCAACATGCTGAAACGCCCACCAGAAGCTTCCTGACGGGGTCCGATGTTACGGCGGTGTTCGCCACACCAATCAGACGGTGCAATCAGACGCCACGACGCTTCCCGACCGCGGACGTCGGATTGGTGCATCAAGGCCTTTATTCCCACAATGGGGTTGTAATCAATTTGCGATGTAGGCTCTATATTGACATTGACAGGATATTTTGTGATGGGGTCATTACCTGCATGACAAGACCAAGTTTCTTGATACGTTCCTTGCCATCTCTGGTCCATGGTGCTGGCTCATCGTCATCCCGCTTAAGGAGGTAGCGCCAAACCAAGAAACCAGATTTGCCTTTGGCGGGCCAGTACTTCACTATCTGAATTTAAAGACACATCAATACAATATAATACAAGCCCGTGAAACAACTGCGAGATTCAAGAAGCGTTATAAATTTCAATATTACTTTGTATATGCCATCATATCTGTTTCCTTCCTCAGGGCAGTATTTACTGTGCTTGCGACCCTTCCAGCTGCGAACCACTCTGACTGGTTTGCCATCCTTCCAGTTCTTTGCCTGAGCACCATTCTTGTCATTGACAGGAACATTGCAGTTGAGAGCAAGAGCACTGGAGGGAATCACAGCAAACAACAATTTGCTAAATAAATTAGAAATGTGGCTGTTTGAGGTTTCGCTTAAAGCGGAAGTCAACGCAAACATTTTTTTTCCAAGAATGTGTTTTATGAAAGCCCACTAGTTGAAACAGGGCATTCTGATAAATATTGCGTTTGTGGAATAAGTGTTAATCCACTCGTTTTCAGCCATCTCTGGGGGCGGCCATTCTGTCTTCTGTCGACTGAAAATGACATCACAACTGCTCACAAGGACCAATCGCGGCTCAGATTCAGAGAACAGGTCAACTGTGATTAGTCGTTGTGATGTCATTTTCAGTCGACAGAAGACAAAATGGCCACCCCCAGAGATGGCTAAAAACAAGTGCATTTTGCTACTTAACTTATATTCCACAAACGCAAAATTAATCAGAATGCTGTGTTTCAACTAGTGGGCCTGCTGGGAACATGTTCTTGAAAAAATTATGCTTGGGTTGACTTCCGCTTTAAGTAAGATGGGGCATTCATCAAACATACCGGTTCATGTGAGTAAGTGTCTGATCACACGATTGTTCGGCAGTCCTCTTGTTCCCTGACAGATCTCGACCTCCAGAACCAGTGTAAGTAAACTCATTCCCATCATCCTACAATACAATGGCAAAACGTACATAAAGTCCCCACTTAACAACTCACATTCACTGCCAGCTCAGTTAAAACGGATCTTTGACATCTATGGCTGTCAATGACAGTGAATGAGTTAAGTTTAGGAACACAAGTCAATATTACAGTAAACTGGATAAATGAAAATGACAAAATAATCTGCCTATCTTTAAAGTATCAAATTTTCATTGGCGCTATATTGCCACACCTGTCCACATCTGTCAAAAGTAATGAACATACCACATCATCCTCATAGCCTCCTGCCAAGACCAGAGAGTAGGCCCCATCATAGTTTCTGCCATGGATCCCAGCTACGTGCGGCCTGTGGACGCCAGACTCACTGACCTGGAATCAACAAAATATTAGACTGACAACAGTGTTGTTTTTGGCAGGCATTTGAGATTTAGTCTTAGTCTTATGGACGGAAATGCTCATTAGTTTTCGTCACATTTAGTCATTCCTAGTAGTGATAGTTTAAGTCTAATTTTAGTCGACGAAAACTCAAAAAGGTTTTAGTCTAGTTTTAGTCCGTTTTAGTTAAAAAATAGGCATACAAGGTTTCGTACATACAGGCATACATTTTTTGAACTGATTCGTCAAAAAATGTAAGTACTTTGGCGGCTGACCGCATTGCTAAGGCTAAAAAGTCATTCAATATTGGTGAAAGAAAAAAACCTGTGGATTCGCGTTTATTATTGTACGGACACGCACACGCACGCACACCGACACACCCCAAGGCGGACCAACCGGTCCGTGGTAGAAAAAAGGTTGGGGACCACTGCCTTAATCTACTTTTGATATTTGACTTTACACACAACAAGTGAATGAATTGACATTAGCCTTGATGTTAGTTCAACCAAAATAACGTGCCTTAAGTCAGCCCATTTGCGCCACGAGTTACGTGGAAAACTTTAAGCACAATGAAATTGATCACAAGCCGATTGTTGAATAACAGAGTACAAGTAAATGTATACAGTATATGTTAACAGGACGAGTTGGGACAAAATATCAGCGTGGTGAGCCCTCAGATGTCACTTGAGATTTGTCATTCTTTCCACGTAGTTTGTGGCCACATTCACCGTTACCGCTGTCTACAATGCATTGTGTTGTGTTGTTCTTTCTGCTGGGTTGTACAGAAAGTATGTCCATATCGTTCCCTCGTTTCCGACCACCAAGCCCATTTGCTGTCACTGTCGCCATGGTCCGTCAAAGGAAAGTGTGCGTGAGCCAAGGCCAATGACCGCAGACCTGTTCGTGTTTTTTTGTGCCGGTGTGTGCAACAGTGTGTGCGACGCGTGCTGTCCCGGCGGTGGGCGTGCCCAAGAGAGGATAGGTTGCACCAGCATTGCAATTTTTTGAAAGACAGATTACGTGTACAATAGGAAGGGATGTCTGACGGACCACACTAACAATTTCGTCCTGTCTCGTCACATAAAATTCATGTACGTCACGTCATGTTTTCGTCGTCAAAGAGCCACGCTTAGCTGGTCATCGTCAGGAAAAAAAGGGGGCGTTAACGAAATTATTTCATCATCGTTGACGAAAACAACACTGACTGACAACCATTGGGAAGACCACACAAACCTTCAGCATAGAAGGATGACCGACGACTGGAATCAGGGCCGATTTTATTCGGTGTTTAAATTGCTCTAGCACAACATCAGATGCAGGCTTTATGGACTGACCTGCACTCTGAACTTCCACAATGAGCCAACAGGAACACCAGGAATTGGGCCGTAGTGGTTTGATGGGACAATGGTACACTGCTTGGTTCGCCCAACACAGGCCATTCCCTATGGAGAGGATACAAGCAACAGTGCGTCAAGACAAATCTTTGTATTCTACCAAACTACTGCACACAAAATCTAGAAGAGGCGTCTGCAACCTTAAATACTCAAAAAGACATTTTGGGCATCTGCCACAGAAAGAGTTTTTTTTTTTTTTTTTTTTTAGAGGGGAGCCAGAAAACCCCTTTGACGTGAAGATACCATGCGCATATATCATTTTAGTTGTAATTGTTTGTTTACCTGTCAGTATTTAAAAAAAAAAAAAATTAAAAAAAACTACAGTGTGACGGATTTAGGTCTGCCAAATATTTTTAGAATTGATAATTCAAATAATCAGATAAAATGTTATTTTACATTAGAGTGCATTATTAAAAACATGTCCCTGATTACCTTTTATGAACAAATTATTGCCGTTTATTCAGTATTCTTAAGTGATAAAGCAACAATTAAGCAATATCACACAGATGGATTGAAACTGATTGAATGACTGGTTTGGTGATTGTTTCCCCAAAGTAAAAGCAGGTGTTTGCAAATGTCTTATTTTGATTAAACATAAAAGTGAATCAATCTTCTTTCATGAAGGACTACATAAATCAGAAAATAATTACTTTTAAGAGGTTGAAATCAGAGAATTTGGACAAATTCAAGTTAAACAATGGCTCTTAATAACTTGATTATTAAAATAGTTGTAGATTAATTTGATAAATCTATTATCTTTGACACCTCTAGTTGGCTCTAGGGACTCAACTAATTGCTACAGTGAACAGAAAATTCTGCATGGAACAAAACATTTTGATCTCCGAAAAAAAAAAGACTGACCGTTGAAGTTTACCGTCAAATGAAATAGTCACTGTCTAAGTCCTCCTTGTAACCATGTAATTAAAGCCAAACTTGAATTATGGTCTTTGATCGAACCAAGAATGCCACCCTCTTCTGTGTACCGTCATCATTTTATCACAAGTGGAGCGTGTAGTCAGCTGTCAACTTGAATCAAAAAAGGACTACAGTAGCCACCTGCTATTCGTGAGGGAACGATCTTTTGGCAATTGGTAAATTTCCGCAAATAATTTGACGCCCAGCCCCACCCCTCAAAAGGTGAATTATAATTACCTATAGTAATAGTAATAACCTAAATGCGATGCGCATTTTGAGCAACAAAAAAAATCGTAATGCACTAGCCGTCATTGCTAAGTGTTAACTAGTCGAGTAATTGGCTCAACCCCTAGTAGCAATCTTTTATGTTTTGATAATTAGAAACACAGATTGAAGTCACGGATTCACCTTGCCCCAGTCCCTCTGGCTTGAAGAGCTAGCAGAAGCCATTTTAGCCTTTTTCTTGCTTTCCTTAAGTTTCTCTCCAGCACGGACAACCTCATTGGAGTCATTGCGGCAATTTGGGCAATACCTGGGTCGAGTCAAAAGAGGACATGTTACAAAATGACTCAAATTCAGTAAATGACAGAACCTTTGATCATACTGACCAGTCTTCATCCTCTGGGATGGTGGTGAGCGGTGGGTTCAAGCAGTATGTGTGATAGGCCAGGTCACATTCGTCACACAGAAGCTGTTTGTCAGGATCCTGCTTGATGCCGCAAATGTTACAGTTACACCAGCGGCAGTTTTTATCGGGATCATCCTTGCAGTGCTTGCACTCAGGTCCATTTGATCCTGGAAAACACAAATGTTTTCTTACACTGTAGCCTCAATCATCAAACAAAAAAATACTTGTCCATGTAACAATAATCAATGAGTTACATTGCTTCAAACTGAACCAAAGGTGATTCTTACTTTTCAGTGGGCTCTCAGATCCAGCTGGCATATCACTTTGCGAACCTGGCTCCTCAATTTTGTAAATTTCAGTCACAAACATAATCCGGCAGTCATTAAGAGAATCCCCTGCATCTCTACAAAAAAAACATAACACATCTTAACATTGCCTCAGTTGTTTGCAACAAAGCAGCATACTGTATTTATGTGATTTATTTCCTAGATTATAGTCCGATGCGGCTATTCTGTGGATTTTTCTTCCACCGCTCGGGGCGCTCTAACCGGAATTACAGTACAATTCAATACAATACATTTGCCCATTAACTGGATGTGACTGCAGGTGGAGGAGTTCAACAGGCGAGGGCGCTATACACTAGGTTATTGCATTAGGTGCTCTAATTCTTTGATTTTATGTTTTCCAAGAGGTCCCTGAAGTGCACATGAATGTGATTGGCTGATGTTACGTATCTTCTGTTATTTCGATGTGAAATGCTATTGTTGATTTAGTATAATTGGCAGCACATTGTTTGTTACATCGGCTGATTTTTTAACATAAAACAAGACAGGTGCGTGTGTAGAATGTCGTACAAAAATAGATGGTGGAGTCTGGTGGACATTAGTTGACAAACTGGAGCGGCAGCGAAATGACAGTAAGTACTGTTTTTTTTCCCTCTTGGTTCTGTTCCGTTTTAATCAGCAATGTTGCTGCAGTGTTAAAAGGCACTGTTAGGAAAGAATCTGCTCAGGTACATACATGTACATTTACAGTACATAATTGTTCTGTAAATGCAGCAAATATAAAAGTTTTCAACAGACAGGTGCGGCTTGTATGTTTTTCCCAAATTTTCAAAAAAATAAAAAATAAAAAATAGTGTGGGTGCGGCTTATTTAATGGTGCGGCTTATAGCCTGGAAAATACGGTAATCACTATTCACAACATTGAACTCACCCAAGAATAATCTTTGCGTAAATCTCTCGCACTGTGCGCGTCTCCCTTTTCCTCTGGATTTCAGCATCATACCAGTAGCCACGCTCCGTGGGATCATCTGGGTTGTAGTTGAGCATAACGATCATACCAGGCTCCAACTGGTGCCACTGGTACACAGTCCGAGCCCTCGGGCGAACATCCTTAGCCAGAAGAGGGATCACACCGTTCTCTGGGTAACTGTGATGCAAAATATTAAGACTGTTTGTCATCCTAATAGTTAATCAACACTCATGCAGTACATGGTCCTCTAAGATGAGGACATTTATGGGGGACATGGGTTTCATTTCAAGATACAATCGAATGCAGTAGTGTCAGAGGAGTGGGGTGTAAATGTGTTCTGCTCAATACAACAAGAATTATCAGGTAGGAAAAGGGGTATCTGTTTACAATTTATCCAACCCAGAGTTCAAGATCAAATTTGAAGCAATTGGGTTCACTTCTTATATTTAAGCTTACTCGTCATATTTCACGTGGTACAGTATCTCCTGTTGTTCATCCACCACAAGCACGTCCTCCACCTCAACCACATCCTCTTTAGGAGTCTTGGGGCTCATGGTGACATTCACGATCTGGGCCTCAAACCATGCCCCCATATTCAAGTCCCTTGCGTCCACCATTTCATTGACCTTAAAAAAAATACATGAAGAGATTTCAGCATAATGTCTAAACCAAGTAATGGAGTAATTGAAGTAATGGAGGTAAGATGGAGTGGCACAGAACCAGGAAGTTGTAGACATTTCTTTTTCTTGTGGTGTGTACATTTCATGTGAAGAGGCTTAATCGGGCTGTCTCTTATTTCTATCTAACAAAAAGCATTTAATGTGTAATTGTAAAATTGTTGTAAACAAAAGCTTCTTAAAATTACAATTCATACATTATTGAATTGTTTATTTTCCTTGGTCGAATGCTCATTCCAAGCTCATGCCATATGTTTCTGGAACACATGGGATCGAATGGTGGTTAGCATTAGCACTACTTGGCTATTATTGCTACTTTACACTGCTGCGGACTCAATAAAAAATGAGATAGAGTTGCGCATGCCTATGAGTCGACAAGACATGCAAACCAAACTGGAACAGTCCAAACTAACCACTTTTTCAAAAGCTGTTCCGCCCTTAGTGTGTGTGCCAACTCCAACAGCGGCGAACAAGTTGACAGACACGAGAGGGAAATAACTGCTCAGGTGAATTCGGATGTATGTAAACAAATACGCACGTAGTTGACCAGAGCTGGGCATTTTACTAAAAATTGAGTGTCTGTTATTTGTCATCCGTGTGCAGCTAGGGTACCCTCCGGTCGTCCGTAATTTGCCTTTTTTTCAGGGGGAGCACCCGCCTAGAGGCCGGTCCGCGTCTGATTTTCACGGGCTTCTGTCAGCAATTCTGACTGTAAACTTCACCACCACCTCGGGCCAATATTTGAAGAGAAAGAGTGACTCACAGCACCAGTGAAGCCTGTTCACAGCCAGGTCCCTCACTCAAATCCCCCCCCCCCCAAGCAACAACAACTCACTATTGCTCCTCGCCGCGAAAAATAGACTAAAAACAGACTGCAGATGAAAGACGGATTAAATACATGGACTATGCTTAGTCCATCTATTTTGAAAGTTTTCCCGTCATTCGTCAACAAAACGGGCGTTCGTCATTGACGGAGACGGACCGGTCCGTCACATCGACGGAATGCCCAGCTCTGCAAATGACCATTTATCAAGTCTGAAAAAATGGACAGGTCCATTCTTTCCCCTAACAGAACCATAAGTCAATAACGTAATTATCGTGACAGGCCTAGCTCCAGGTGACACTACTAATATCATTTGATTTCCAGGTTTTAAAACCTACCTTGTAAAATCCAAATCCGGGTTCCAAGACCTGCGGGGGGCTTGCTTGGGCAGAGGTACCAGCAGTCTGAACCTCCATCTCACCATGAGTCGAGCTCTTGTCAGACTCACTCTGGGTTGAGCCGCAGCCAGAATCAGAGTCAGAGAGCTCTGCTTCTTTGTCCTTGTTTTTAGTAACTTGAACACGGGGCGTGTTCTGTCTAATAAGCAACTGCACTATATCGTTAAGGCCCACGTTGTAGTCAAATATTGTGTGTCCATCCTCCATCTAATAAAAAGAATTCAGGACATGGTAAAACCCTTCTCACAACTGATAATCCAATACAGACAGGTGTCTAAAACATTCCTTAACTCAAATGTGATTCCGCCTTACCTGCTTGCCACGGTAGAACAGTCTTTGTCTCTCCGGCTCTACCTTAAAGAGCTCTGAAATCTTCAGACGCAGCTCGTCTACCTTGGTAAGTTTGGATAGCGAATCCACCCTGTGGGTCACTTTGCCATCCATTGTTCTCACTTGAATCCACATCGCAGCTGCCCTGCATTGAGAATGACATGCACTGTTTGCACAGACGACATGACAGCCAACAAAAAGTTTACAAGGAGCCGTTTTTTTCAGTAATTTGGAAAACTATGCAAAATGTTCAAAGGCTGTTGTAACCACAGGGAGTGAGATGATCACAGCATTTTAACATTTGAAATGGAGACAGGCAACATCAAATTTTGCTCTGTAATCGACTCAGGAGAACACACAAGGGTGCTTGAAAACTCCCACTAAGAAACGGACGACATGAGCCGAGTGACTGACTACGTTTACATGCAGCAAATAAACCTTTTAAAAATCTGAATATTGGTAGTATTCTGTTTTTGAAAACCACATAAACGCATGCAATAACCCGAATATGCCCTTATTGTTTTTTAAAATTCCAAATATCATGCCTGGGTTACTCCCTTTCCAACCCGAACATACGTGCATATATACGGCGACCGGAATATCCTGAATGCACTGGACACTGCGCCTGCTCAACTGCAAGGAATCTTGGTCAGTACAGAAAGTGCTTGTATGAGCCCTGTTAGGCCCGCAACCCACCGGAAATAAATGTTTAGTGACAAATAAAACATGGCGAAAGCTAGAGTACGGCACCACACTTTTAAAGCGAGGAGGAAACCGACTGCTTTGTTCGTGCGGTGAGTGACATAAATATAATGTGTTTTATTGACGGAAGCAAGTAACAAGCGGAGATAATTGCATCATGATGTCAGTGTGTCGCCGTTTCAACCTGGTTAATCAAATGTGGGTGGTAACTCTGTCCGCTCAATTCATCTAAGCAGGTTATTTCGAATGACTCAGAAATCTGAATTTTGACCTTAACCCGAATATTGACTGCATGTAAACGTAGTCACTTTCACATTGTTTTACAAATGACAAGAGGATCCAGGTGGTGGAAGAAAATCGCAGTCGAACGCTCAGCACATTGTCAAATACATAGGGTCCATTTGCACGCTTAAATAAATGAATGAAAAGCAGTGATTTAGCAACATGTTGATCCATTCCAATGGTGTGTGCAACATGTTTATCTATTTCAATGGTGATCGCTATTCTATTCTGTGGCAATACACAAAAACGAAGCACAAAAACTTCCCGCAGCTGAATAGCCAATAAATACCAAATTCAACGTAACTAAACTTCCTTCAGAGTTTTCATAATAGGGAGGAGCACTATAACAAGTAACAGGGAATGTCCAAAACCTGATTTGTAGACAGGTTTTTTTTTTCTTGCCAAATGTATGTAGCCTGTGCAGCATGCAATGGTAACATTTTCAGGGACAGGGTGAGGATGCAGCAACTTTTATTTAAGGTTAATCAGTGGCAGTTTGATTTGACATATTAATACCAAGGAGAACATTTGAAATGTTTTATGAAAATATATTAAGGATTGTGTTTGAACTGACATTTCCTCCAAGAGGAAACACTTGTATCTACATACATCCATACAAGTTTAAGTGTGTTCTAAATTGAAATTTGTTAAACGTATGCTGGAGGAGTAAAACTAAAGGAAAACGCTTTTGACATTGTATCTCTATATCATGTATTTAATCAGTTAATATTTACATCAGAAGTGCGCTAGACACCATTTGAGAATATGAACTGTGTGGTTAATGACTATAAAACAGCTTGATTACTAAAATGAGTCGATTGAAGATTTAATTTAAGGAAGATCTGTCTGCCCCAAAAAGTGCCTGCATTTGAAGCTTTATAGTACTATAAAGGTTCATCTAATCTAGTACTAAGGTTCATCAAATAGCCATTAGAATGTTGTCACCGTAACACTCCATGGCGATCCCTCTTATTTTTTTAACAATGCAAAGTACAGGATAGTGATGCTATGAAAAATGGGCTGTCACTCGCGCACATCACAAAGGGAGGGAACAACCTCATTTAAATACAGTGCGGGAAACTGCTGAGGCCACGCCCAGTTCTTTTAAAAGCAAGCACATCCGGGCGCGAGGGAGCGCTAGCAAACAATGTGGCGTCGCCCTGACAATGAAACGTACCTAAATATTACCTCCCATGTCAAAGAACACAACTTAGTGCAACAATTAAGTGGCCGACGGTGTATGCTGTATAGCTACGGACCGCTGGTGGTGTAAAATCCCTCGCAGGATGCTTGGCGTACACTTTGGCATCCCCTCTCCAGTGTTAAGAGTGACCCAATTTGTTTCGCTTTGACGACAAACATGAATACGGTGAGGCCAGTCAGTTACAGCATTTTTATTAATTAGAAAGTAACCGTAAGCACAAGAAAGCAACTCGCGACAGCACAGCACAGTCGCCCACACTCATTCCGAGGCTTAACCTTACAACAAAGTGAAGAGCACGAAGTTGTAAATGCAGTTTGCCATCCACAGGCAGCCGCTTTCGTTCCACGGCTAGAAAAAAAAAGCCGCAGCAAGTGAGGGAAAACTTGTCTTAAGTTTTTCATTCGTCCGCCGTGCTAAATCATTGTGATAAACTCGCAAGTAACCAGGTATGACAAGTTAGCTAACCTTTGTATGCTCGCCACTGGCTTTAAATCTCAAGAACAAATTGGGAAAAGTGGTAAACGACAGGAAACAACAGCATACCTGTTTGTGCGTCCACGTGAAAAAAAAATGAAAATGGTGAACTTGTTTGTTTAAGCCCCGGTAACTTCTCAACAGCTCCAACAAGCCCAACTCTTATGCTTGTTGGCTTCCTTTCAATGAGTAATTCTTCAAGACTTTTGATGGCCCGCCTGATTTTACGATTGTTATTCGCTATTGGCTGCGTGTCTCCCACTTCCTCCATTTCATTGGCTAGCAGCACCGTCAATCTCCAGAATAAATGGCGCTCAGTTTCAGCGCGCGAAACGACATTCTCGTGGGCGCAGCTCGCTTCCAAGAACATATCGCGAGAAGATAGGGTGCCCTCAATCTCTCATGGCAGATGGTTTGCTCTGGTTGCGGTAAACAACATTATGGCGGTTGCTTCGTGTCGTGTTCCAAGGCCTCGTTAATCGTCACTTGAAGTTCCGCGTCACAGCTGTGTCGCCTCTATCCAACAGTTGAGCTAAGAACAAAGAATTTGCAAGACATTTTTAACGGTCAACACTGGGCGCCATTTCATACTATAACGTTACATAAAGTGGTTGGATGCCTGACATGACTGAATTAGCCTTAATCGCACTGTAACAGAATATACATCTAGTGCAACCCGTTATATGGGTTTAATGCATTCAAACGGTCTACAGAAAAGATAAATCACCATTTGAAATTTACCACTAAATAACCTAGTAAAAGGTTAAAATACAGTGTTTTCAGCTAAAACTACACTTCATTCAAATTGAAGCTTTGATTATACATAACAAAATACTTGGGTTGCAGAAACAGACAAGACTAAAAAAAAAACAGAAAGCTGAATAAAATTGTTTACCTAGCTTTTGCAATCTTTTTATTACAAGACCTTCCATTCACCCATCCGTTTTCTGTACCGCTTGTCTACATTAGGGTTGCTTGCTTAATGAAAATGGATTACTGTGGAGCACAACAAACTGTTTTGAGGTGCCTGATGTTAAGGCAATTTATCCATCACAATGGATAATCACAACAATGTTTCTGAAGCCATTGTTATGGCACATATTTTAATACGCTACGTCGTGCTCAACATCACTGAGTACACTGCAACAGATTTGTCAGAAAACCTTTAATTTCCATTCAGAATTTATATTCTACAGCCAACTACCATAAAATACTTCCACAAATGTGGACCTTTGATTGCAAATGAGGTTTGTCAATCTTGACATACAAAACAACAAATGTGTTTAACAAATTCAATTAATGTTGCCAAAACTACCTCTCTATTTTAGATAACACAATTCGACATGAGTTTTATCATCATGAAAATTATGATTGTTTTTGTGTTCATTGAGAAATGTATAAAATAATTACTCATTTATGTTGAGCGCTGTAAGTTCATTTGTTAACCCTAATAACCAGTGAACCATCTCAAGGTACAAATAGAATCAATGGACATGAATATTTGTCTATTTACAGGTTCTGCATTTAGGATGATTGGGAAACTTGAAGATAAACTGCAACTCAAAGAGGTCACAATCAATGTGTATTTGGTTGTAAATTTATTTAAATTAAGACGTAATTCTGCTTGTGTATTTTGTTTCAAAGGGTGAGTCCAATCAGCCGTATGGCGTCTGTGATGAGGTGGGGCCTTGACAGAGCGGCCTGGCGGGAACAGAGCAGCACTCAGAGCTTAGGGAAGATGACAAGAAGTGGACACGGAAGGCAAGGTCATCTAAAAAATCTTTTTGTATCTTTGTTATTGCTTGAGAGAGCACGTCAGGCAGTGAGTGCATGTTGAGAAGCATCAAGTCCAGTTTGTCCTCCAAAGCCACAATCCTCCTGTCCAGCTCCTCACTTCGGTGCTGCAGGTTCGACACCAGATCGTACATCATGTTCTGTGTCTGGAGAACGTGGAAAATATGTGTAAACTTAGTGAAACTTCACTGGCCATAAAGCCGTACAAGTAAATTTACAGCAGCTTTAAAAGGGGACATGTTATGGAAAATTGAATTGTTATCATTTGTACACAAATAGTTGGTAGTTGATAAATTAGGCAGTGGTGGCTAAGTGCTAGTGGCATTCATTTGCAGTCTGATGCAGAGGGTGAAACACCAACACCAAAATGTAAGCAGAGTAGCATTGAGTTTTGTTGGATGCACAATTAACTTTGGCTAGCATTTTAGCTTCTGATAATAAGCAGCATTTGATTAGCCGGTGAAGTTGTCGATGTGGTCAGCAGAGTTGCCTACTGTTATGTAGTTTCCATATTTTGTTACGGAAATCACTCCATCGCCGTATTACGGCTGTAATGTTGTTTATTATTGATATAAAAAGAAAACAAATCATGGATCACATTGCTCAAACAGGTTGAAAACAAGACAAAAAAACACACTTTGATTTTAGCAAGACAATAAATAAGGTGTGCAAAGTGCACTATCATTCTTGATCCTTGGGGTAGTTTGACCAAAGTAAGCCGCAGATACCGTATTTAGACACATGGGTATAGCACTGCTTGAAATTGTGATAGAAATACATCACATGCCTTTAAATGTTTTTAGAAAAGTAAAACATATTGTTGGTGTGAGTACCTTTGCGAGATCAGCAATGGTGTTGGCCTGGTCAGTTAGTTTCCTTTGGTCCATTTTAACTTTTCGCAGTCTTGAAACATGAAAAATAAAGTTCATTCATTTTATTGTCGTCATACTTGAGACTTACTGTTAATATATAGTGTAAACGCTTGTATACCGACAATTTCATAAATCTTTCAGCGAGACTAGAATTTGGCCAAATTAACATTTAATAAACTAATTGACCTTACGACCAATTTACCGACGGTATATCATGTACATGTTCCATGGACTGAACCTAAGAATCTGCGATGTGACACGTTTACCCACTGATGGATAGCTTGCAGGAATTTACGCTGATGGTGGCGTACCCTCGCACGATCAACTTTCTTCACCAGCTTGGTGTGTTTGTAAATCAGCCATGTCTCTCGCAACACATTGGCTGCTGTGTTTTTTACCTTAGGGAAAAACAGGCATGAAATTCATTGTTTTTAGGATCTTTATAGGTGATATGTGCATTGTGAAATAATACACAACAGACCTTTTTATAGAGCTGGGTATCCATCATGAAGTTATGGACGTGCTTCTCAGCTCTGGTGAGCTCTGACTTCCTTGCAACCACAGCGACCACCAAAGCTGTACAGCCTGCTCCCTGTGAACAGGGGCAGTGGATAATTAGACTGTGACTCACTGTTCACAACAGGAATAGTTTTGTGGATACATTTCCCTAATTAACTGTGGGCATCAAAAATATATTTTATAAGTTTGAATCTTTCCCAGCCATTGTCGTGGATGGGTTGAGTCCTGAAGGGCATCCTGCATAAAAACTGTGCCGAATATATCATGCAAGTAACTAGTGCGACCCCTGAATAAAATGTGGAGGGGTTCATCTGGGGCTACGCAGATTTATGATGGTGTTATAGCCCCCCGCCAGCCCCGGTGTGGCGCTATCCCTGCCTATTACACAAAGTTATCACACATTTAACAAGCAAGGTTATTTTTCAGCCAGATGGTATCCCAGTAGCTTGTCAACATATTGACAGCGGAAATTGGAAAAAGGTATGCCATCGACTTTTCCACAGAAAATGCATACCAGTGGTTACCGTGCATACAGCCCATTCATGAACACCTTGGTGAGTTAAAATAAGCTTAGAATATATAAAGATGGGGTTGGTAAAATCAGCAAACAAACCATTAGACAGTTTTCACTAATTGTTTGTTGTTACTATTACTTTTGACAGTTTTCAGTTATCTAAATGGTCATTGTGGACTTTTTCTGTCTTTAATGGAAGGTTCCTGCTTCTGGTGAATGATCGTCATGAATCCTACCATGATGCCTGTTAACAGGCACACTCCTTTTCCGCAGTAAGTGTGAGGCACCATGTCGCCATAGCCAATGGATAAGAAGGTGATAGAGATCAGCCACATTGCTCCTAGAAAGGTGCTGGTCACTTCCTGGGCATCGTGATACCTTTTGGAACATAAGTCCACCTTATTAAGTAGAGCACTGAATTTAGCACATGAGAAATAGAGGTTTAATGTTGATACCTCTCACAGATGCGCACAGTCCATGCTGCAATAATCCAACAGGATACACTGAACACGAGTAGAACAGTGCCAGGGCAGATAGTCATCAGAGTCTTCATGACAAAACGTGTGTCAAAGCTGATCTTGTTTAGCGCCCCGATGCTGCGTGAAGAAGCATCCGTGAAGAGCTTGCTGTGGAGTAGCATGACCCGGCCAATCAGGTAGAGGCGCAGAAACATGGGCACGGACAGGATAATGTCGACATCAGCGTCCGCAACCAATGTGGTGTAGTTGAATGCCAGTTGAGTGGTCCAGCTGAACACATATTGACCCGGGATGGGATGGATGGCACACACGAGGAGCTCCAACACAATAAAGAGAACTCGCTCAAAGGTCATGGCGATCCTCCAATCATCTGCGCCATTGTCCACCATGAAGAGCTGAAGGAAAGAGGTGACTGTTTTACTCTTTCAGTTATATTTCCAAGGTCCCAACAGTAGCAGAAAGCAATTTCATTAATAATTGTTTGATAGATTGTTTTGTTGCAAAAATGAAATGGAAAAAAAATCCACTTTTGGACTGCAAGTCAGAGAATTACAAAGACAGCACGACAGCAATTGAGTGATAGGTGAATACTGTATATATCCGAATTTCACAAGAGAATTCTGGATCTGTATTAAATGTACAATAATGGGAGCATAACAATGGGGAACAACAGCACCATCTGCTGGCCAAATGCACCTAGTGAAGCGTTGCCACAGTGTGTTTTTAGTGTCATCTTACAAACCGCTTATCCTGTACAGGGTCGCGGGGAGGTGCTGGAATCTATCCCAGGTGACAATGGGCGAAAGGCAGACTACACCCTGAACTGGTCGCCAGCCAGTCGCAGGGGACACACACAGACACAGTCACTGAGGGGGAACCGATCCCACGCTGGCCGCACACAACTCAGGCGTGCGTACCACTACGCCATCAGTGACCCGTGTTTTTAAGTGATTTGTAGTAAATCCATCATCCATCCATCCATTTTCTAAAGCAGGAGACCCCATTAAGGTCACGGGTGAGCTGGAGCCTATACTGTACCAGCTGACACACACACACACAAAAACCTATTTGAACGTCAGGTAACTTTTGTATCTTTAAAAAGCATTAGTCACTTACCAATAGAATAAAGTTAATCAAATGAAATTAGCGACAGTTAAGAAAAAATAGTCCATAGATAAACAAACAATATGTGCATCTATTTACCTGGATTTCCCTCGCATGGTACATAAGAATAAAACCAAGTAAAATGGCAGTAGAAATGCTGATAAGGCCTTTCAGTACATATGAATATATGGACTCCTGTAAAAGAGGAGAAATGCATAAACATAGTGAGTGTAGTGTACATTAAATGTTACACAGATTTTTTTTTTTTTTCCTCAAAATACCTTGCTGTAAAATCCTCTAGACAGCTCAGTTTCAATCACCATGACAACAATGCCAAACATCCCACAGGCCAAAGAGTAGTCACTCAGTTGTTTGCGCTTCCCAAAAAGAGCTCTGCGCTGACCCAGTCTGAAGCTGATGTCCTTCTTCGGGGGTACGCTACCTTCCTCTCTGGCGGCATTATCACAAATGGCCTTACTTGAGTCCTCTCTGATGACTTTGGAGAAGGCTTCCTCCAGGAGGGTGTTGTGAAGAAGCTGCTGCTGGCCTGATTGGATTTCATCCAAATTGGATCTCACAGTGTCATGGCTGGCCAGTGACCCCACAGCATCGCCGTTGCCAAGGACGCCACTTCCTGCGACTTCAGAGGGACTGACACGCTTTGGAGGCGAAAGCTTGGATCCACTGAGATGCTTTATGTTTGTCTGCAAAAGAAAGGACAGCCAGCACAGAATTTCTCAACATTGAGTGTATTTAATGGATTATCTTGCGCAATCGAATGTTACTCAACAGAAAACTATTTTTGGTTGAGAGCTACTTTAATAGGACACTTATTAAAATGTTGGAAAACATAAACCTCCAAAGTACAGGAAAAAAAAAAAAACATTCCAAAAACTTCTGGAAGTACCCGCCATTTGAAAATGCATGGCGGACACGGAACCGAGAAGAAACAGGAAACATTTTGTTGGCAAGCCTCTCTCACCGCATGTAAATGACCACAACAAAATTTGAGGATATATTACGTAAATATCCATCCATCATCCAAATCGCTGCCTAAACCCAGCTGTCTTCAGGCAGTAGGCGGGGTATATCATGTACGGTAAATATATACTTTCTATTTACATAATATCTACGCATTCATATCTAATTAATTGCATTGGCCATGTTGTTCTGAGGAGCCAGACCCTTTTCCATGCAGTCAGTTCCGTTTCTGGTTCTATGGTTATTATCACACTTTTCCATTTCTTGTGCACATCTCTTCAAGAGTGTGAACATGCACATGCACATGCACACGCACGCGCACACACTATATTTAACATTTCAGTTAAACTCCCAAGTCGTACCAATTTTGAGCCATATGATTTTGGACATTAAAAATATCAACCTATGTATACATACAGTATATTACAATACTTTGGGGATAATATTAATGGGACAACCAGTATTTCCTTTATTTTCTTTAGGATCCTTATTTTTTTATCTCTCACTGGCTGGGACAATTGGGCAAGCTTGGAGCTCAAGGGCCACATTTGATTTTTCTTTTGTTTTAAAGGACAAATAGGTCAGTTCCATGAGGTGATAAAAACGATGTAGTTCTAAACATGTTACATGTATATGTAAAATATTACAAATATTTTTTACTTCATTTTTTTTACAATAAATCCAATAATTATTTAATTTTATGTAAATGAGGACTTAAAGAATGTATCTAGCCGGTTGGGACCCACGGGCATACTTTGCCAACCCCTGCTCTGCTGCCTCACATGTAACAAAATATGGTTCACCAACATGTTGCCGCGGGCTCCAGTTAGCCCCCAAGAATCACATAAGCAGCTCGCGGGCCGTTTCTCAAACTAAGTCACCAGTGATGAGACATTGTAATGTCCAAGGAATGTTGTTGGAGTGATTATATAAAAATGTACACACTTGCAGAGATACCGTAAATAAAAATAAAGTGGTGCAAGCTGAGATTTTGGTTTTCTATGCTGTTAAATCATTGTTGATAATTATTGTCAGAAATCATTAATTGGTGAGTGTTCTCACATTGATGAATGTAATTTATTATCAATAACATAACATAATGAAAGGGAATTTGAGCAGATGTGATATTTCAGAAGTGTGGATTACATCCTTTGCATTAATCAGTATCCAAGAAGCAGCCCTCAAAAAAGTCGGTTACCCCTGAACTAGTTAAAAGCACAAAAAATATAATGAGTTCATATTATTGAAAATAATTGCCTACCTGACTATATCTTGTTCTTGTTGCCTCCTCTACTAAGTCTTGATGGTCAAGTGAGCTATACTGACTGGTGATGAAGGACTGCCCGCTGTGGTTAGTGGCTGGCGTAGAGGATCTATTGACGCGGGCTGTCCTGGTCATATGGTTGGATGAGCGATGGTGACACTTGAGGACGATGGAGGGATCTTCGTGGGACTTCCAGGTTTCGCCACCGCTGACAGAGTAACGTGTGTCTTGTTTTTCATGATCCTGAAACATCTCTCTCCAGTTGGGCTCGCCACTTCCGGCAGGCAGAGAATGTTGGATACATTTCTTGTTTTTCTCCGGACATTCATTGGCGTGGAGAGGGATGTTGAAGTTTGAATTGGCATCTTTGAAGTGATTGCAAGGTTGTTGTTGTGCTTGTTGGTTGCTGCACCGAGGCATGAAACTAGCATGTGAATTCTTGTTTGCAGGTTTCAAGAGATCCCTTTGGTTTGCCTCAAGTGGAAAAAGCTGGCGATCGTCAGAAATGTGGGTGCTGGGAGAGAAAAAGTGTGAGTGTGGTGAGGATGAAAGGCTTATTTTGTGCAAGAGACAGCCTTGAATTGAAGTGTGATTTGACTGAGGTTGTACGATAGACACTTGTGAATGTTGCTGCTGCGCACCAGGACAGGAACAGGCACACGTGTCATTGTTTGGATGACCCATACTCGTGCCTGGTCTCTGGACTGTGGATGAGGATGAATCAGCTCCTTCCCCACTAACCTGGCCACAAAGAAGCAGCCAGTCCTGATTCCTCAACTGAGATATGGTCACGTTTTCAGTTTGCAGCGGTGACATCTGAGTGGAAACCTTTGGAGATGCAATGACTCCATTGGGCATTTCGCGGGCCACTGAAGGAGCACAACAGAGATTTGTCTCCCGTGTTGGTGAAGTCACCCCCATGAGTGTTTCTGAGAATTCTTCATGCATCCCCTCAGGATTTTTCGACGGGTGTGATTGACCTCTTGAGGTGCAACCCTCACGGTCATCATCACGGAACACTTGAGCTGTTGTGTCGAGGCGTCGGGTTGCATTGGTGGGTTTAACCAGAATCAGCCTCATTGTATCCCTGCACGGCAGAGACAATAACACAGTTCATATGGAAATAAAGGAACTATTGCATGCACTACTTTTAACTGAACACAGTATTCAAAGCACAGTATTTTGTGTGTGTGTGTGCCTATATATACTGTATATATCCAAATTTGGACATTTTTAAAATTTTCACTATAATGCGATGTCTGTAACGCGGAAACACAATTCATGTAAAAATAAGAAAAAAGAAAATGGATATAAGTGTTTTTCCCAGGACAGCGACGACATTATATATATATATATATATATATATATATATATATATGTTCAAGTCACCATGTATGAGCGCGACATCGAGACCCACAATTCGATATACACGCCATAAAAAAAAAATAAAGTAAAAAATAAGAACAAACATGCCCCTTTATATACATGTGTATGGATAATCTCATTCATAAACTAACACCTAAAGACCCTAATAGATTCCATGCAGATCCTCGTGTTTATATATGATTTATATATTTTGTCGTACTATATTTCTAGACCTTTTTAAGTAATGAGTGATTCCCAAATTTTCAATTGTATTTCATAATTATTCCATAAATTAACACCTTTTACAGAAACACACATACTTAACCTACAACGCATGATTTGGGGATGTGGGAGAGAGGAACTCGAGTAACTAGACACGCAAACTCCAAACAGGCCACAGCCCATATTTGTACTGTGAGGTGGATGTGCTAACCAGTCAGCCACCGTGCATATAAAACCCTTTGACACAATTTATCTTCTACTATATACATACACAAGCACATGCTATATGAACATTGATACAAAACAGCAGTCAATTGTAGTATCAATATGCACTAAAGATGGGACCTACATCTTAGTTTCAGTAAAATGTTGAAATCAGTATTGACATACAATCTCCCAACATACGCCCCAAAAAAAAAAAAAAAAAAAAAAGGAATCCTTACCGTCTACTTGTTATTTTTCTGCAGAGTAGTGGCGTGTTCCTGCTTTGGAAGTGCTCCAGAACCAAAGTGTTAAGAAGAGGCGAGGGAGGGAGCGCTTTCTCCTATGTGCACACTTGATCATGGTACTTTGGAGACGGTCTCCTTTGAAAGTAATGATTAGAATTCAGTGTGAAGAAAGGAAAGGGGCAGCTGGCCTGGTAAAGGGTTGCCATGCAAATGCATGGGGAGTGGGCGGGAGCTGCAACAGGTTAAGATGCAAACAGCAGTGTGCATCAGACTGGACAGACCATGAAAGTGGAAGATCACAAGTCCAAGCTCAAAGACATCGACGTTTTCACTGATCAGCAGAACCACCCTGCTTTCAAAGCAAAGTGGCAAATAAAAGATCAGTTGCGCTCGTCATCGCTGCTCCGCCGTTCAAAGGCCTTTGCCAGATTCTCTTATCTGGCCCGACACAAGCGCAAGGCTGGACAAACGTGTCCCATTATTAAATCAGCTTGTGAATGCATCAGATGAATGAGAGCAAGGTTGTCTTGCAATGAGTAAATGTTACCACAAAAGCAGTTATTTGCACCCTGAGATAAATCTCAAACTACACCTGTGAAATAAAATAAACAGGCGCCTGAAATGTTTTCATTTGTTAGGGCTGCAAGAGCACTTTGCATGGATTTCTTCACCAAACATGATCCTTTAATCAATATCAGAGACCCAACTGCCTGTCTGTTTTTTTTCCCGGTTAATACAATAGTTTCAGTGTTGTTTTTTGTGAACAACTTTAATCTCATACTCTTTTTGATAACCAAAACTGAACAATAAAAACACTCCAACTCAAAAAATTGCTTTTCATTGTCAGCCACTTGGCGTGAGGCAAAGCGACAAAGCCTGCAAGTCTGCTGCCTCAGCAGCTTTGCGTGTGAATGTTGCATTGTTGTCAAAACAAAACAGGATGGGTTTGTGAACGACAGCAACACTGATCTAAAACCAATTCCTTTTTTTTGGGTTCCTTAGAAAAACACTGTATTTCCTTCAATGTTTGAATACAGACACACAATTATAATTCTTTTTACAGGTTTGGTGGCACTACAAGGCAACGCAGAGTTTTCAAGCTAATGTTTCACCACCCCTTTATTTCTTCAATTCAATGATGAATCCGTTAAATGATTGGTAAATAGACAAAACATTCATACAGCAGAATTAGCTCAGATGTCATCATCCACTTTAATCTCAGGGAAAATGAGACTTTAAAATCACACAGCAAACTAAGGGCCACAGTCTGGTGGAGGAGATAAGGGATGCTCAATTCAGCCACTCAAGCACAAGGTGATATTAAAGAGTGAACAACAAAAGCTGATGACTGAACTTAGAAACAATTTGATGGCTGAATTGGAACATTCTTTTGGAAATAAGAATCACACATAATATTAACATTTGTTCTCACCTTTCCACTGAATGAAGAGATGATTATCATCTGATGTTTCACTTTAATACGTTAGTGTGGAAGCATGTAAAATCCAACTTCTTTCTCTCTAAGTGTGTTAAAACCATACCATGAGAAAGTCATTTCACATTAGTCTTACACATAGTGGCTAGCTGAATTCTGCTCGTCTAGGCACCTTTCACACTGCCCATCAAAGTCGGCGATTTCTTCTCTTTTATGCCAAAAGGGGGATTGAATTTTCAGACTTCCAATTTCATATAGAGCAGGGGTGGGCAATTCCTGTCCTGTCCTGCATGTTTTCTATGTCACCCTGGTGCGATCCACCTGATTCAAATGATCAGGGTCGTTATCCAGCAGACCTTGCTGCTTATTTGATCATTTGAATCAGTTGTGTTCCAGCAGGGAGAGATGGAAAACAGGCAGGATACCGGCCCTCCAGGGCAGCAATTGCCCACCCCTGATATAGAGGATAGCGGTAAGTCGGGGCCAGAGCGTGACACCCAAGACTCATGCTTGAAAGCAATTGTCACTGTTCAACAAGCATTTTATACGTCGCACCAAACGCGGCCAGTGGCGTCGCTACGCATCTAATTATTTGTACGCAGGAAGCTCTATCAATTGTTGGGAATGTTACGCTTAGGTGTGTTGTGAATGGAAGGCACAGGCGAATAAATGCCGGCTCTACCTTTCGTATCGAACATGTCCGTTTTATGGAGAGGCAGCGAGAAAAAGGGGTAAAGTATGAGGACGACCAACACTCAATTTTGGATGAATGAAGATGATCTTGTAATAAAAGTGTCCATGGTGCATAAGACAGCTTCCAATGGGAGTTGAGCGCTTATGGAGAAAGGGGCATGGCCATTGCCTTCACTTGGAGTTGTACGCAGCAAACTTTTGATTGAGGGGGTTCTCGGGAGACTTCATCCACTCCTTCTTCAGTAGCTGCTTCAGCTGAGACAATCTCATGTTGGGGTTTTCCATCTTCAAGCGAGGCATGTTGACCTCCTCATATGACGTAAAAGCGGCTTTCATCCGGCGCTCCGGGTGGCGTTCCAGGTCCTCAGGCGCAATGCTGAAACAGGAGTGTTGGCAACATGAAACATGCCGCGAGTCTTCAAGCCCATATCTCACTGAGCGGCGGAGGTTTGCCAGTATTTACGCACAGCCCGAATTTTGTTTTTTCGTCAAGGTTCGTTCAAAGTTGCAAAGACGTTCGCCAGACACCCACAGACAGTTTTAACGCCCGCACAGTTTTTCTTGTTGCAAGGAAAATTTGAACATGCTCAAAATGTGATGGTGACAAGAAAAACAGTTTGTGACCATTAAAACTGGTTGCGAATGTCTGCCGAACGTCTTGCAACCTTGAATGAACCCTGACGAAAAAACAACATTCGCTACCTTCGCTAACACTAGCAAGCTTTCACCACTCAGTGAGATAGATATTGGCTAAGCAAGGTTACAAACATACAGATAATCCAGCCAAACTTGTCCCCGATTTGCCATTTTTGATCAAAATCAGAAAAAGTCTGATTATTGGATGTCTCCAAAAATAAATCCTGACAAATTAACCTTGGGGTGTGGATTGTGTTAATAGCAGAGGTGGGGACGTGAGTACATTTTTCCGGTTCGTCATTGGACTGGGCCACCCGTCCGTCATCCTGAATCCGCCATTATTTCAAGCCGACCAGATCTGTCATCGTGAGTCTGTCATTGTTACTTTAACCGCGCTTCCGTCCTCACAAAATTACAGTTCTTCACCGCTATCTTCGGACCATCAGCCAGTCTTTCATCGTCTGTCCATCATCGTTATTTTAACGATGCCTCTGTCATCGCTAAATTGCAGTGCTTGTTTTTTATTTATTTTGAATGATGAATATAAATTATTTTAAAAATATATTACTGTTCGTCACCACTATTTTCAGACCGTCAGATCTTCTTTGGCGGCGCAATGGCAAAAAACAATCTGCGTCGAGAACTTACTTACGTCACACGCATATGTAGAGGTAGTCTCAGTACCACCCCACATAATCGCAGTTTGGTTGTGTTAAGAACACAAACAAGCGTTCATCTGCTTTAACTGACCGAACACATCCACAGTGTTATGAACCAGAAAAAGCAAGTAAAGTATGAAAGCACCCAACAAGGATGCTGCCATATTGATTATTGATAACTGTGTTTATCAAAAGAATAGTTACCTAAGCACAGCAATGGCATCTTCTACTGTTCTAGCTTCCACTGTTCCTTCCTCCTGAATTATTCTGTTTATGTTTTCTTCCAGTGGAATCTCCAGATGGCTCTTGTCTGTGGATTAAACATAGGATTGGTCATTTCCAGATGTTAGGTTATGGAAGATTAGCTAGTGTGCTGGAAAAGATGTATTGTCTTTAGGTGAACTTGCACATCGGACTCGAGTTTACCTTTTGGCTTAAGCTGCTGAGGCTGTGGGACATTCTGAATAGCCTCCTCTATCTGGGCTCGGGTCACCTTTCCACTACTTCCACCCTCCTTCTGGGCTTTGCCTTTAATCCTGGCATTCTCCTCATCCAGGAGGCGCTGGGATTCCTTTTTCCTCTCCAATAGTTCAATCCTCTTCTTCTCCTTATCGTCCTGCAAAGGCGAAAAAAATAATTTTATACTCGCACATCATCTGTTTTTTGCAGAACAGTTGAAAACCATGAAGTGTTGACAGGACCTTTTACACATCAGATTAGTGCCAACCTTTCTCTGCTCTTTTTTCAGCACATGTTTGTCAGTTTCCTGCCACAGGGCATCATCCTCTTCCTGCTTCTTCCGCGCATCCGCCACTGCCTTGGCCTCAGCCTTGCGGGCTCTGGCTGTGGCCGCCTTGGAGTTCTCACCCTGGAACTTCTTCGGCATCCCAGCAGCCGCCGTTCAGCTGACATGAAAATAGACCACGCTATTATCAAAAATGTCTTAAAAAACACATTGTAAATTAAGATATTATATCGTACATTTGTTTATGTATTTCCTCATGTAGAAGCATTCCCTAATGCTTCTACATATTTCGAAGCCGTTCAACGTTACATGTTAAAATGCGAAAATGGGAATAGTCAGAGCATTGTGACAAACCAATAACGGACATTTTTCGTCAAAATATAACCCAGGAAACAGACGGATAGACCGTTATTATATGCTTTCGTTTTCTTACAAATTGGGTCAGCATTTCTTTTTGTCACTGCTGATATAGAGTAACTGTTAGTGCTAGCGGGTGTTAACTTACTAAACATGTCAAGCTTGTTTATTAACTTGTCATTCTCGTTTCGTGTTCACGACAACAAAGAAAATGTAAGAATATTTAGAGTATCATACCAGTATCCGACGAAATTCACGTCCTAACTAGTCCACAGATATCTTGTTTTCGTAGAGGCATCTGCCATATCCCGTCGACGCACTCTGATGACGTGATTTTATCCAAAGGTGTCTACTGTTTTTAACGTCAGAGAAACTTGTCACGAAATATCTGGTTTATTGTGGTCTCTAATGCGAATGAATCAAATTTTAGAAATGAAACTGTTAAAATATAACACAAAATATTTTCTGGAATGCAAATACAATCGCAAAACATAATACTTAAACGAAAGAACGACTTTAATTTTCAGTGCAGCTAATCAGAAAGGTTTAGTCATATTTTGACAACCGTAGGCAAAACCAAATGATGTGTTGTGTTCTGTAGAAGAGGAGTGCTGCAGCAATCTCGCAAAGGACAGATATGAGTGAGGGGTGTCATATCTCAACTGCAACATGCAGCAACAAGCTATCCTCCACCCTCAAGTGTATTTCATGACAATAATGCAAGTACCATAACTTGGCAACAAACACGGAAAATCTGCTTCAAACAAAATCACGTCATAAAGGCTGGTGTGTCGATGTTGCATGAAGATCGCACACAGTAAGTTAAACATTTCAGACCTAATTTCCAGAGAACCAGCGAGTCAAGGTATGGATATATCTTATGTGGATAAAATATTATTAAAAACAATTCATGGACGGATATAGCTCATATATACAATAGCAACCCACCAAAAGGTTCTAATGCATTATGGCCACGTAATTTCGGAGTTTTGAATCAAGTCCATTTTTAATCATACATTTTCTGACCTGTTAGGAAAAGTCAATTGGAAAGTTTACTGCTGCTACAGTATATATTGCTATGAGATGCCACGACATTAGATTTGCAGTCCATGATCATTCAAGTCAACTTGTATGCTTCAGAGCTCCCCAAATGTGGATAGGCGGAATAGAAAATGGATTATAGTAGCACATTTGGTTTGTTTTTGTTAAATAAGGGTGTAAATAACAGCATCAATTTGGAGTTACGGTGGATGGAACGTACAGAGGACCAAACAATTTATTAACATAATTAACAAACATTAAGCGTTATTGTACATTGATGCTCCGTGCCCCCACAATGAACTCTTAATGTTACAAGTCAATACAATAACAATAATACTAATAAGAATAATCTAGGAAGAATATGAGATATTAGAAAATAGAAAATATATGACAGAGCACATCTGTATTTGAATAAAAATGGGCATGTGTTTGTAATTCAGAAGTCATTGTCACTCTCATCAAAAAGGGGGGGTCTCATGCGTCCTCTGAAGGTGCCAGTTGCCTTGGCCACATGGTCCTCCAAACTATCATCATCTAATTCTTTGCTCTCATCCTCGCCTCCTTCCTCGTCATCATCTTCATCCACCTCTATCTCACTGTCTTCTGACTAAAATATAGAAAAGACAGAAAAGACATGACAAAAGCTCCACATGGTATTCATTGTTGTTTGTATCTTGACAGGAAACACTAAATCACGAAACTAAGCAATATTAATGCTAAAGGTTCTTGCTAATATCCTGGAACTAGACGTGCAAATTAAACATTACACTCATTTAAAGGAAAATCTTACATGTTAACTCTATACCTATACAAACTGGATGAGCTACTGACAGAAAATATCAGGATGGGCGATGTAATCTTAAAACACATATAGCAAAGAATTAACTAGGCACTGGCCCTGCACAAACCTGTCCTTTCGGTTGTTTTGGCCTTCTGGAAATGGCTAATGCTGGCTTTAAATATAAATGTGAGTGCACAGAGATAGGTGAGATACAAAAAAAACAAAACACAATCCTTAATAGAAAAGATTGAAGAGGCTGTTCTTTAGAAAGAGATAGTAGCTGTATGTACTGTATACAATGTTTACAAGTCAAGCCAAATGTATTTATAGAGACCTTAATCACAGAAAAGTCTCAAAAGGGCTTCACATGCACACACTTGACAAATATTAACATCATACCTCATCACTGTCCCCACCCTGCATGTTCCCAATGAATCGTGTTCCTCTTCCTGGAAGAAAAAATAGGTGCACATTATAGGTAATAGGTCTGACTGTTGCAACTTGCATCTGGATTAATCAAATAACAAGCATTAGATATCGACCCACAGAATAGTGCGGGATGAATCAAAGCTCATCAAATAGTTGACATACTGAACAAATCGCTCATCTGTTTAGCAGCCATCAAACCATTTCGAGTGGGCCGTGGATTGGAGGGCCGAGACTCTTCCAAATCACTGTCCATGTCACCTTCATCCTCAAGAACGTCCATGTCGGAGTCCACATCTTTCACTGAAACAAATTTCATACAATGAACGCAACATGAGACACCAATACACAGTTTTACATCATTTCCAGTACTCACATGAGCTCCTCATTAGATCTCTGTCCTCCTCCTTCAGATTTTGCTGCATCATCCTTAGAGTGTTTTCAGCCTCCTGAGAGGGAAAAATGGACAAGATACACTGAGTGAAAAAGAAAGGTGAGGCACACAGACTTTTGTTTTTGTAATGCGGGAGGAAGCCGGAGTATCCGAGCAAACACGAGGTGTCTGTGGGGTCTTTTTCTGTTTGTGCAGCTTTCCCATCTTTAAAATCAGTCACAGTTTAAACAACCGGTAATATAAACTCAAATACACACCCAAAAGAAAGCTGGATTTAAGAAAAAAATACCTGAAATCCTACTTAAATTTAAGGTTAATCAATCAATTTCTGTGGTGCCATAATACAACCGTGATACCGCAACATTTTTGCTTACATTTATCATATCAGCAGAATAGAATCACCCACCTCAAACCGCTCTTGCTCCAGCTGATGGTAATCTTCGAGCTGAGATTCCAGGAAACAAAGGTTTTTGAACTTTGCCACGTAGCTTTCATACTGCTTCTGCAGGTCTTCTTCGATCTTTTCATATTCGTCCATGAACGCTGGTCTAACACAACATGAAGGAGAAATGCTTAAGAAAAACTTCTGTCCCCATGGGCACTTTTTTTAAACAAAGAATTTAGAAAATGTAAAAAAAATAAATAATAATAATAATAATCTGTGCCCTTTAATTTTCTCTCTTATAGCGATACTGTTACATGAAGCACACAGATAACAAAATGGCAACATAATTCATTATAAAACTCCACAATGAAAATAACACTTTAATTGGCAGGTTCATCAATGTACTGTATATTAACGTAATTGCTTGGTTCCTTTTTACGGGGTCATCTCTAATGTGTGTGAGCCCACTCTGAACGGACTTTGTGCCCACATTTGTGTCCAACACCAATGAAAAACCTTGGCACATGCATATTATGCTCTTTGGCAGAGGACTCCGCTGTCTGATGAATTTATGGCAACATTGTCAACTGACCGCACACTTTGCAGTGTCTGAAGTCTCTTCCGACTCCTCTCCAGGTCCTGTTTCTTCTTTTCTATCTTGGCATCCAGACTGGTCTCATCAGAAACAATGTTATTTAGCATTTCTTTGGTTTTCTCCACCATTTCCTTAAGAACAAACAGAATAAGTGTCAATTCATGAATCTAACAATATTTAAGGAAATGGCAGTAAAACAAAACTAATACTGACCAAGGCTTCCCTGATGGCTACTCTCAGGGACTTTTCAGTCACATCGATCTCCAGAGGTCTCGCAATGGCCGCTGTTCTCTTTTCCTAAACATAATAAGAATACACTCACATGCATATTCTTAAACATAATAATGACTCAAAATCATTCAATTACTATGTGTTTCCATTCACCCTAAGTTCCACTTCCTTGCCCAGTAAATCGTACAAAGATGCTCCTTTAGATGTGACCTCCGACGCAAGCTGCCGAGCTGCTTTGAGGTCAGAAATCTAATAGGAAGACACAGGGAGATGTACTATGTAACAATAACAACTCAATAGTACACACATCTGATGCAAATTTAAAGATAGGAGCATGTGGGTGGTGAGGGGCGGTGCAAAGGAAAATCAATTTACATTGAGTCTTTAACTTGAAAATTTTAATTCTTAGGCATTGTCAAAATGTTGACTTGAAAATAAACAATATACGGTAGATAAAAAAATATTAATAGAAAAAAAAAGAAAAGAAAGCTCAGCTCTTGTAACATTGACCACACAAAAAACTGAAGGTCTTTTGATCAAGTCTTTCAGGCGAGTTTTGACTAATTTGTTCAGACTCTTATTTTGAAAAAACATGCTTTTATTTTGGTGCAAGCAATGTAAAGCAGGAAGTGTTGGGACTCGTGTGATATATGAACAAAAAAGTTAGATGGTTGAGAAAAAAAAAGGAACAGCAATCACTGTGAATCCTGCAGTTTTCACTGTGCCAAACGTTGATGTCATGATATTAAAAACTACAAAGAACTACGGAGACATCTTGCATAATCTCTCCAGAGTTTAGCTCACTGTCTAGCACAGACTACACCCATGTCTCAGTGAGGACAGTGCACAGGTATTTAAACTTTATAAATCAGGAACAAATATACTTCCACTATAGCAGTTTTACTTTGTTTTCATCAATCAACTGAGTTTTAATCAGCCACTTGAGTTAACATGAAGCTATTGTGATTTTGTCAGCTGTGCCACAGGTCTGGTAAATTAATTATTAAATGTTCGCACGATGTAACCCCTGCAATGTGCACGTACCACTAAGGTACACGTACCCCTAGTTGGGAAACACTGACCCAAATCAAAGTATATATTGAATGAGGTCTTTCGAGAAAGACAGCATCACGTGGTCCCAGACCGTTGCATTTACATTGTGTGGGAATTTTTACATTCACTCATCAAAAAAATACTTATTCCCTATCATAAAATGACAACTAAATGCTTATAACATTATGAATTTTCTCTCTAATTTTCTATTGTTTTCCCATGGCCCTAATACTTAGTTATTTCTTTCTTTATTTTTTACCTTTTGTTAAAATACATTAGTCCAAAGTTATCTGATTTTTTCTGGAGCAGGACTCGTGTTTGACCTCATATATGTTAGTAATCATCTTACCCGTGAACCAATGTCAAACTTAAATTTGCTGCTCTCCTCCTCCACTTTGTCTTCCAGGCCCATCTGCTTGGTCTTCATTGCACTGTACAGCACTGATGTGATCTTTAACATCTCTTTCACTGCATAACCATCAGCCTGGTAGAGGCGCTTGGTGTTTAGCTTGATGTGTGCTTTGGTTGCCTGCAACAAGGTCAGACAGAAGTGAGCAGCATTGTATTATGTTATAACAACTTCTACTACAACTACATTGTTTTATGCTGGCACATTACCATGAACTGAGCCACAGCCTTTATGAAGAATACTCGGTTTGACTCTGTGTCCACATCTGGAGGAATATCCATCTGAGGTTCATATCTACATAATGGGTTAGGGGGCAAAATGGCAGAATGTTTCATGAAGGGAAAGTAATAAGGAAACCTGACTTCTTAATTGTTTGTAAACACTGTTGCCTCTAGTGCCAGCCGGCACATCAAGTGTGACCTTAAAACAACCAATCACTGCAAATCTTTTATTAGATAATGACTGGTTTAAAATACATATAGTGTGTCTTCATCTTATCACAACAACGAATCACTCCACACACCATTAGCAGTAGTAGTACAAATGATCAAAACAAAGTACATTATTTTTCATCTTATATTTCTAAAAGTGCTTTTTCATTTCTGTTTCAGTTCAAGATGCAATGACATTCTAAATAGAGTAAGTAAGATTCAATGTATGAATCAGTGGACAGATACTTGAGACAGACAGACAGAAAAAAAGATATACCTTTTAACGAGCCATATCATGATTTCTGCCACTAGATTGAAGTTCGGTGTTTTGAAATTCTCCAACGAAATCAAACGAGGATAGCCCAAAGCTCTCATCATTTCTGTGAAATCTGTCGATGTCGAACATTAACAAATGTGAGAACACATGCACGAGTGCAAAAATACCACATTTAAAATGTATTGGCTCAGGTGTGTGTATGTAGCAGATGGTGAGGATCAGCTTACTTCTCAAATCTCTGAAAGACATTGTGACTCGTGTTGTCCTCACTGGTTTGGAAAGAAAAAAAAGAAGAGTAAGTAACAATGAATTTCGATGCTAATTCAAGCTGTCTGTAGATGTAAAATAGAGCAAAAATGCCAAGCTGCTAGAACGCTTGTAAAGTGAACGTGATGAAATCGCTCGTTGCCGTTTTAACTCTCGACCCACGATAACTAGATTTATTCATTGAGACGGTTTTGAGACTGAATACATTTTTGTTTTTTAATGCACATTACCCCTTGAAATTTGAAGCGTTTGCGCCTGTAGGCATACGAAGAAGCTAACTGAACGCGTCGTCGCTGCATATAGCACAAACTAGAACATACTGTGTATCATTTAATTAACTACCATATCCTCGTTAAAAATTACTAAATAGATCATTTTTAGTGTTTCAGAGAGTCGCCTATGGTTACCTGTTGATGAGTTGGTCAGTCGCCCTCGGAGATGTTCTACTACACGGAAGAGACAATTCTGCTCGTCCAATCATAAATGACTATGCTGCAGTCACGTCCAATTGGAGACGAGGATGTTGAGCCAGGCGCTATAACTGTTTTTGCAGTACAAAACAGTAAACATAGTGTTTTTACGCATTTCATTGCACCATAGTTATTACAAGTTTAGTTTAGTGCATTTTGTTCACAAGTTTAAATTATCAGGTGTTATGTGTCATGCGTTTGTCAATATTGTACATCACAAGGATAAAAAAAATAAAAAAATACTTAACACACCCTACTTGTCTCGCTGCCTTTTTTAGGAGCCCGTACTGTTATGATGGAAGTAGTGATGGGAATGCTGGTCTTTTTAGAGAACCCGTTCTTATGGCTCGGCTCACTTAAAAGAGCTGGCTTTTTTTGAACGGCTCTTCAGATTTTTCTTTTTGCAAATGAAGTTATTATCAAATCTAATAAAGAATTATGCATATACTAATGTAAAAAACATGCACTATGCTTTATTTGTTTATTTTAATTATTTCCTCTACACAGAGCTACAAAAAAATACAAAAGTACAACAACCTGAACTACTTTCAAATGAAATTGAAAAAGTAATTGAAACAACACAAAATCAGAATCACTCCACAACACAAATAAAAATATGTAAAACAAAAAAGTAAAGGGAAAAAAACAGCACCCAGATAACTTGTGTATGATTACGATTAGTAATGAGAAACACCTTTTTTTCTGTCAAAAATGATCTGCCCTGTTTTGGAGAAGGTACTCTATCACAGGAGGGACTGACATCGCTACAATTGGCAGTCTCCATCCAGCACCAATCAGCAACAGTTGCATTAGACACCGACGCCTTCATTAATATATGATATATTTCCCTTGCAGACTCTATATTCTGCCTTTGTATTGGCAATAAAGTTTAGAAGTGTCCACTGTCCAGATATAACTTATTGTCCCGCTATCCCTTACTTCCTTAAAGATGAAATCAACCCCCAAATTTTATTTACAATATGTTCTATACAGAGCCACGAGTCGGCATTCTGATTAATATTGTGTTTGTGGAATATGAGTTAAGAAGTAAAATTCACCTGTTTTTGGCCACCTCAGGGGCCGGCCATTTTGCCACTTGCTGTCAACTAATAATAACATCACAGTTGCTTAGGGCTCAGGTAATGACCAATCACGGCTCACCTGTTTTCTGTAGCAGGATTTTACTGCTTAACTCATATTCCACAAACACAATATTAATCAGAATGCCGACTCGTGGCTCTTAATCAGAACACCGTGTTTCGACTAGTGGAGCTGCATAGAACAATGTTATAATGAAAAATGTTGGGTTGACTTCCTCTTTAAGCGCCTCTTTTGAGGATTACAGGTGCATGATTGTTACCCTGTTCAAAATAAAGATGATTTAATATGGTAAAAAAAAAAAAAAGTCGAGATGGAACACGTTTTTCCTGGTACGATTTGATGTAATCTGATGACACAGGACCCATTGATACCCTTTTAAATTGCATTTTAGATATTAAGTCATGGATGGCAGAGAATTTCCTATATATATATATATATATATATATATATATATATATACTTTTATTTTATTTTATATATATATATATATATATATATATATATATTTTTTTTTTTTTTTTGAGAGCGCCCAACATAGAGCCCAGTGTTTTCCCCGTGTTCCGTCCTTGATTCCACGAAAGTAGTTTCAAGTATCTTGTCGGCCACACGGAGGCGACACCGTCCTTTGTTTTACAGAACAAAGTGTTCTTTTCTAGCTGCATTGCTACAGCTCAGCACCATGGAGCAGAGCGGTGAACCTCCTCAAAACAGCCCTGCAACAGGAAATCAATCCCCTGCCCGTGGCCTCGACAGTAAGCGGCTGAAAGAATTGGAAAATGCGGCTTTGCAGACCACTTTAACATCACGAATGGATTCGGAGTTAAGGACGGACGCCGTGAGGCCGATCGACCATCTTCCTGCCGAGGAAGAGCAGCTGAACGGCTTGTGCTTGAGCCACCGTGCGGCCCACTCGCTGGTGGGCTCAGACGCCGATGCGGAAGAAACTATGTCGGCCAGAAATGGTGAGGCGGTTCGCGTCGAAGAGGAGAGGACCCTGACGGACCATTTGAACAAACGATTGCTGTCATCTTTCCTGGAGAAGCTAAACAAACGTGACCTGGCACTTCCCGGAGTGGAGCGTCTCGACTGCGCCGTAGCCGACGAGGACTCGAACAGGGCCGCAGAAGAGTGGTGACTCACCGGGACGCTCGTCCACGCGGAAATGGCTTTAGAGTCCACCAAGAACAAAGTGCTGCGTTTCAATGCGCACGCCTTCAAATTCAGCTACACCCAACCGTTGCATTCTTCTTAAAATACATGCTTGATTTTGACACTGACTGTGTGAATACTAAGTAAAAGCTTCAACGTTATGCTTACATTTTAAACAGGACAGTTGTAAATGCTCATTTGCTACACAATTCCCCCATTTGTTTCACATTTTATATATATATATATATATATATATATATATATATATATATATATATATATATATATAATGTGTAGGGTTTCAGCCATTGGGCAACATAGGTTTCAAAGAAGCTGTACATCCTCCCATCAACTAGTTAAATCTTAAACTTTTAGACCATTTGCGAAATAAAGCGTTGCAATATCACAGTGGACAGTTTGTTGAATATTGTTTCAGAATGAAAATTGCACTAGTTAAAGTGCAGCCACAATGCTTGACCACAAAGAATTTAAACTGCTGAATGAACTTTTTTATAAGTTAGGGATTACACCACTTTTGATTGACCGTATGCATTCTTTAGCAGAAATAGCTTTATGGTTCTGTCGGACATAAGGATAACCAGGCCTTTTAATCTGCCAGTGTCTCTACATTGGGTCACCAGAGGAGCTAAAAAGTTCTTGGAACAAGAAGTTGATTTAGATACTTACATTTCGTGAGGGAAACTACATAAATTATGCAGGGTATCATAAAATGAGTTCTGCAACAAGATAAATAAAGTATGTTCTTTGTGGATTGAAAAATAAATACACAGACTGTGAAAGTTTTACATTTCTTGTGTGGTTTTCATCACTTTTGCACAGCTCCATTAAAGGCACACTCTGTCTTTCAGTACATGATGTGCCCTAGAAAAAAAAGTTCAGAAGCTTGTGTAAAATAATTTTGAGGCCCCATGAAATACTGTATATGACTTCAATTCCACCAATTGAAAATATTTTCTCAGCCGCTACTGTCATCGGCCCCGAGAATCGTCATTATGTTTCTCCCTTGGTGCCACTGATACAATTATGTAATTATAAGTTTTTACATTAAAGTTGATTCTTCAGTTTCACTTAATGTGATTGAGCCAATGATTATCTCAGTCCCATTACACTCTGCTTTCATGTGTCGCACACAAATTATTCAATCTGCTTTAGATTCCGTATTCATATGTACAGTAAGGGTTATCTACACAAATTAAGACAGACTTTTTCCCTGCAGTCTTTTGTTTGAATAGTGCAAACAGTTGTGAGGTCCTGGGCTCAAGCTTCAGGCAGGGGCAAGAGAGGGCCTGGCCCCCCTCAAATAGATATTGTGCACCCCCAAACTACATCCACCAAAATATATTTCACATATTTTTATCTCATGCCTCTCTCCCGCTCCACTTGGATGCCTGATTTGAGACCACAGTGCTTTGAGGCACTTGTTAAGTGTGCCTGCATCTAACTGATTGGATTTGTCAGTTAGACATGGTAAAAGGTAAAAAGCACAATGCCCCCTCAAGATTCGTGGCTGCCCCCTCATACATGCCTATTTAAACCCGACCCTGGTTTCAGGTTTACCTCCACTTATGTGGAGTTTGTATGTTCTTCTCATGCTTGCTTAGATTTGTTTCTAGGTACTCTAGCTCAGTGATTCTCAACCAGTGTGCTGATAAGTGTGACGTAAGAGATCATTAGGTGTGCCACGGGAAATTATCCAATGTCAATTATTTTTACAAAATATATATTTTCTAATTTAAAAAAAACGGTTTTGTTCATTTGTGCCAACCATGTACAGGAACAGGCAAAAAAAATGTTCTTCCACTATATGACAGAAGGTACATCATGACCCTGTCCAGCCATTTTTTGCTAAGCGTTTTATATGTTGTGCCGTGAGATTTTTTCCGATGTTATATATCTGCCATGGCTCAATAAAGGTTGAGAAACACTGCTCTAGCTTGCTCCCACATTCCAAAAACATGCTTGTTTGGTTAATTGAAGACTCTACATAGGTGTGAATGTTATTGCTTGTCTATATGTTAGTGACCAAAAGTCCACTTTTTTGCACCTTGTCAGGGCGTCCGGATGTTTTTTTTTTTTTTTTTAATAAATTCCTGAAAATGCAATTGTTTTGCATGGGACCAATCAGCATGTGTTTAATTTGACTGACATTTTGCATGTCAAATGGCATGCGGAGGGCACCGTGATGCTACAGGCATGTGTGACATCGGGGACACTGACGGCGAGAACCCTGAAGAGAAGGGAAGAAGGAGCGGTGTATGTGGAGCAGGTGCGCTCAGCTCCAAGTGTAAGTGTCATAGAAAACTGTTCGGTGCTGAAATGGGATAGAATGAAACCACAGTTGAATTAGCAAGCAATACGACATCCCGTTCATTCGTCTGTGTTTTACCACTGTGCTTGAAGTCACTGGACCGAGATGTACGCTACGTTTACCAGTTGAACAAGCCAAATACAACTGCAGTCATTTCGCCCCTGACTACGGTTCAGATCTGAGGACAGTGATGATACACTAACAGTATGCAAAACGCGCACGCAAATGTTTCAATGTCAAATAAAGGTGCCGGTCGGAAACCTCAAAGCTGATAAATGAACACAGAAAAACACCAAAAAAGCATGAACATATTTTATCAAGAATGTGTTCTATGGAAGCCCACTAGTTGAAACAAGGAATTCTGTTAAATATTGGATTTGTGGAATAAGAGTTAATCCACCTATTTTTAGCCATCTCCGGGGGTGGCCATTTTGTCACTTCAGTCGACTGAAAATGACATCACAACTGCGCAGGGCTCAGGTAACGACCAATTACAGCTGACCTGATTTCTAAAGCTGAGCCGGAATTGGTCGTTACCTGAGGCCTGAGCAGTTTTGATGTCATTTGAATTCAGCCTTTAGTTTTCAGTCTTTATTATGCTACAGTACTATACTTGTGTACTCAGTAGCAAACATAATTTGCCTGCTCTCATGATAATTTCGTAGATTAGGTTTATTAATCAGGGAAGGAAATTTGAATTAAATTTTTTATACAGTATTTGAAATAAATATCCACACCATAACCAATATTTTCTATGATCAATTGCAGCCTACTTACTATTTTAAAACCGGTTCCAGTAAATTAATAAACTAACTCAACCACAGTATGGTATATTAGGTTAATCCAACACACTTTGTAACAGTTTTCGGGGTTAACTAATTGTATAACATCACACCCCTAGGAAATACGTTCATGTCAATATTTGGCCATGGGATGATATGCAATTTTGAGTTGGCTGAAAGCAGCAAACACAACTTTTCAACATCCCTGAAATACAGCAAGGAATAAGACAAAGTATGTGGTTGTCTTACTGTGGCCACAAGAAACTGGACACTGCCCAGCAGCTACATCACTCTTCCCAACTTCATCTTCAGATACTGTGATGGGCAGACAGGCCACACTTGGCTCAAAAATGGCTCAAGAACTTAAAACACATTGCTGATCATTCTTCACCTCTTATATTCATTTGATTTCATCATCACCCACATTCTTTCAGCATTTTGTCAGACAAATACTGGACCTTTTTTTTTTTTTTCAACAATATTTTTTATTGAACTTTTCAAAGTTCAAAACAAAATGCAACCAAGTGGCACAAGATATATCATGTTTACATTCAACTTAAACTGAAACAAAGAATATCTTTACAAAACTCTAAATGAAAGACTTGTATTCAGTTAACCTTTGACATACACAAAGTTATATCTCTATACTGGACACATTTCTGGACACATTTACACTAGTAATAGTCTCCCTTGAGGCACTTGATAGTTCAAATTTGGCAATTTTTATTGACAATTATTAGAGTAAATTACAAAAGAAGACGTAATTTAGTGTTATTGTCATGATATGACATCATTATAATTTCATTAATCTCTCTTCATTTCATGATTACCGTATTGTTGAACACCCACTCAAACACACAGACATGGCTCCTTGCCCATAAAAGTGCTTACCTAAAGTTACTCATTTGAAAATCACGTATGACATATTAATTTTAGAAAGCGCAAAAATACAAGGGCAAGAGATATTGTTTTAATCTTCGTGTGATTGTGAGTGTTCCATTCCATCGTTCGTCTATCCGCCTTTTTGTCCGGCCGTAAAAAATAATATTCGCCTATAGGCTGGACCGCCTTTGATTTCACCAGGCTCCCGTCAACGTTTCCGACTACCAACTTCGACAAATTACCACTCGCGATTCAATTGTACTACAATCAAACTCGATTGAATTATCATATCATAAACTTTCTAATAATCGGATATTTACACTTGAAGAGAAATTTTTTCGGTACAGATACACAAATTACACTGAATGTCATTCGCAATGAATTGTGGGTAATATGCTTTGGTTCAGGGGCCATGGATGCGAGCTCAGTTGAATTTCAGAACAAGGGTGCAAAGACGGCAGGGCGACAGAGCACTTTGCAGAATTGAGACACCCTACACACTCGTACCCTCGGCCGGAACGCACAAATGAGGGGCACAAGGGTGCAAGTGTGGGTACTGGGGTTGGGCCTCGGTCAAACGTCACTGCCCCTCACTCAAATCTGTCCCCCAAACAACAACAACTCCATCTAACAATACTATACAGAAATCTTGCCGCGATCATTGCAGCTTCACCACGGAAATAGACGATTACATAGGCACTTAAAAATGGACTTCCGACTATGCTTAGTCCGACTATTTTTTTAAATTGACCTTTTATCATTTAATCGCCTACAAAATGGGCATCTGGGTCCGTCACATAGGCGGAATGCCCAGATCTGGAAATAGATGGATGGATATATTCAGAGCGAGGCATACCGGTCCGACTATCCACCTATGATGGATGCCCATTTTGTAGGCGATAAACAATAGTTGGGAAACTCTCAAAAATATTCGGACTAAGCATAGTCGGAAGCTCTTTTTTCCGTCTATCCGTTCCATCTATTGTGTCTTTTTTTGTTCGCTGTGTTTGTTATTTTTGTTTTCCATTTTCCATGCACTTTTGGTTAAATAAATATTTGATTCCTCATCGTTTGTGGAGTCTGCTCTGTGATCCAGCATTACAGACGTTGACTGAAAAAGAATTTGGTTGATGGATACTTTATTAATCCCAAGAGGGAAATTAAGACACACAGGAGAAAGGACAGAATTAGTCCTGAAACAAGGTATAACTACAGTATGTTCTTGTGATAAAAACCTCTGTTTACACTTTCACAAGGGACCTAACCATGTGAACGTTTTCCATTTCTTGTGTGTGGTTTTCATCACTTTGTTGCAGCGTCATCATAGGCACACATTGTCTTTCTGCACACATGCCCTGAGAAATGAAAACAAATAATAAAGAGGTTAGTGTAAATACATTTGGAGCATGAAGCATGACACTTTTAGACCCCACTTCAAGACCAAAAATTGAAAATAATGTTTTCTAGGGCCACTCTGTCATGGGCAGAGGTGGGTAGAACAGCCAAAAATTGTATTCAAGTAGGAGTACTGTTACTTTGGAATAATATGACTCAAGTAAATGTAAAAAGTAGTACTCTAAATAATTAGTTGAGTAAGAGTAAATACATATTCTGTGACAAACTACTCAAGTACTGAGTAACTGGTTACTCCTGATTCTTTTGAATTCAGAACAAGTTCGAAGTGGAGTTATTGCAGGCTAAAATGTGGACATTTTTAGACAGGCACAGATGCTGCTCTTTTTCAAAGTTTGTAACGTAAATAGGTTGAATATGAAGCCAAGGGTTTTGTGCCCCTGTGTGAGCCGCATGCCGTTGTCGCCTCGGTTGTGTATGTTTCACGGAAATCATCCATCCATCCATTATCTATGCCGCTTGTCCTCACAAGGGTCGCGGTGCGTGCTGGAGCCTATCCCAGCTGTCTTCGGGCAGTAGGCGGGAGGACACCCTGAATTGGTTGCCAGCCAATCGCAGTGCACTCACATAAATCAGTCACTTTTAAAAAGGTGCTTCTGTGTGGGGCCACACAGACTTTGAGTGTGGTTATGTGACCGTCTGCCTCCAATTGAGTGGTGAAATGGAGTCAAATGCTGCTTGTGGTTACGTTAGGCGAAAAGGCTCTCTGAGAAACCAAAACAAGAAAATGGCACAAGCAATAATCATGCATGGTGCTACACTGGTGCAAGGGGCGGTGCTATAGCTCTGTCAGAAAAATCTGTCAAGCTAACCTTCACCCTCCATATATTTATGTATTTATTTATTTATTTATTTATTTATTTATTTAGTTAGTTAGTTAGTTAGTTAGTTAGTTAGTTAGTTATTTTAGTTTAAAAACATTAAAAATTTCACAGGTACCCATTCCGTTCAAAGACAATTCCTGGTCCCTTTGTGCTGCAGCTGTATCTCGTGTGTGTGAGGGCAGGGAGAGGTGGGTGAGTCAGTTACTTGTGTGAGAGGTTAGACTTAGTTAGCTTAAAGTCCATCCCAGCAATGGATCGCTTTGTAATTAAAACTAAATATTCCCAAAAAATCTCCCAGTCTCCCAGGGGGGCAAAGAAGATGAGGGCGATGGGAAAAATGATCTATGTCCTAGCACCAGAACAGTCCATGTTGCTAGCTGCTCTCCGGTCGCTGCTAGCGGCACTGCTAAAGGCCTCTACACACCAATCCGCCGTCGGAAAGTCCTGTTTTCCTGTTAATAATTTCTCGTTATGTTGAGGTCCAAAACAATATTTCCTATGCATACTTGTTTTATTTTTACTAATTATGCATACTGAATTAATACACTTGTCCCATTTTGAATGTCTTCTCTGGTTACTGGCAGGCACATCGCTGCCGTCGGGTGCTGTCTGTCACCACTGCACTTGGAACATATTTGCCATTGCTTTATAGTCACTTGTATTAAGCTTCACTAGTTTGTTCAATTGGCCAAATTCAGTTTGAACTACTTTCATATCGAACATGCTTGTGTTGTGCATCATACTTATCTATCTATGACCGTGGCAGTAATTCTTATGTTTTAGAACTCTTGGGAATGTGAAATCATCACTTACCCCGCACTGTGATTGGATGACTGCTTGCTTCTTACCCAAGTCCCACCATAATAAACCCTCCTTAATATCAGCTCTCTTCATTGGTCCTGCATGATGAGAGAAATGTGTTCACTTCCACAATAATGTGATGTAAAAATTCACCTTAAAACTGAATTCAGTCTCCATAAGTGGGTCTCATATTTACTCACTTTTGACTAAACACACGAGACATGAGCGAGAAAAGTCAGACGTGTGTGACCAAGCAGATATGAGCCCTTTCGTGCATAATGGTCACTATATTGGACATTAATTAATCTAAAATTTAAAAAATGTCTTTAACCCTTACATGCATTAATTATGATTTAATGTTATTATTTAAAATTAAATTATTTAAAAGATTAATTAATATAGGCAAAAGCAACTTTTAAATAGCTGTCCACTGTTGTGACCACTTTGCATGAAAGGGTTAGAAATAATCACATTGCTTAGTCTCTTTATGAATGTGCCTCAAGTGTCTTTATACTGTATCCTCACCTGTAACATAGCTCACGAGGAGCCCAACTAGTACAACCGAGCTTGTTGCCATGGCACCAAAGTAGAGATAGGAGACGGAGTACAAGTTATGCAGGCCCCTAGATAATGAAAAAGATAGCCATAAATATCTTTACTTTCTGGATGTCTTGTACATTACTGATATTATAAGATAAACTTTATTAGTGAAAAACATAAATGCTTGTCGGGTATGACTGACTGTGGGTTGTCGGGTTGAAGTGGAGTTGAGATGGAGTGTTGATGCTGAGTGCCATTCAAGGTGATGTTTCCAGGTTGACACTCGACTGCATAATTAGGCAGCACGCCCATGGTCCTTGAACTGGGCGGGTAAAGAGTGGAACCAACAGCCAGCCAGAGAGAGACACAGTAGCCAGCTGCTATTCCTATGAATGTCCCCTAAAACATCAAAATATGCAATTGTACCTTTCGAGTCAGGAGTCGAAAATTTTTTAATTCAACAAAAACATTTGTGGGGGAAGTATAAAAGTAAGTCTTGAGTTTGAAACCTCATACATGACGTTTTGGCTCTGACGAAGAAGGACACTTTTTACTCTGCTCCTCTCCTTGCCTTTATGTTCCCTGTTTGCTGAATAATGCTACATTTAGACCGGATGCGAAATGAACTATGGCGTCACGTGCCTTGTACAAGTTTGATCGCGAGTGTTCATTTGTGCATTCGCGTGTCACCAGTGTGGGGCCCATGGTAGTTGTTGTTGTACAATGTTGGGTACATAAGTTGATGACATCCATGCTCCTCACCAATGTATAGAATTTTTTTGTTATTATTTCGGTACAATGATTTTCAACATGTTTATGTGCATGTATTACAGTATTTTATCAGTGGCTAACTAAAATAAGATTTGTAAGGTTAATTAAGGCACCTGAGACAGCTATGGGGTCCTTTTGACCCGGAAGTCAGTAGACAGTGCAGCTCATTGCGTCATGTCTCGCTGTAACTGTCGCTGATGTGCTGTGTGTTACAGGTGAGTGAAAGTGCCAAAATAAGGAGAATAAGTTGCAATACTGTTGGTAGTCGAGTCCAAGTATCCCTCAATGTTGTGATTATTGCGTAGAATTTAGGTTTTGAGCACGTTTGTCATCGAAGAAAAGTACGAAATGGTGACGCATGTTATTTACTGAAGCTGATGAATACTTTGGCCATTTGTGTGACTTGTTGCCGCTGATTTTACTGCTATTTTTGTATAATGTACAATATTGCATCCATATTTCGTGTTGATGTTTATTTGAGTTAGTACAGCAAGCGATGTGTGTATAGCAGGTCTTATAGCAATCCTATATGTCCAACGCTGTTCAGGTTTCGCACCCATCACTCCCACAATAGAGGACACTAATTTTTTTGAAAAAAAAATCAAGGCTTCCTATTCTTTATTGACCACTTTGCTTCACTGTGCCATGCTATGATACCCTCGGCTACGCTACATGTGCCATACATTGTACCTGAATCCATCCGGAGTGTAACCGTGAAAGCCACTACAATAAAACATGTTTTATCAAATCAATTCAGTGTACTTCTAGCAGCAGATTCACAAATACTCAAGAAGTTAAGAGTATGTAGGATCACATTCAAAGGAGTAAGGTTCCTGCACTACCATACACTTCGTAACTAATTATCCATGTTGGGCCTTATGTGACAACAAGAAAAATTAGGTGCATGATACATAAGCGTGAGTTGTCTGTGTCCTGACTCAGCACATGACGTCAATCATTTCAGTCGTGTATGGCTTCTTTTTCTACATTTGCCCTCTCCCAACACAAGTCTATTGAAGCTGACAAAGCAAGAGAGAAAAAATATCAATCCTTGTCAGTTGTACCATGGTGTCGAAAAAATCCCCCAAACTTTGGAATGATTGTGCTAATATTTCCTGAAGCTCCTTCATATTGTACAAAAATAAAATCTCACCAGTCTATTTGAGGCAGGAACAAACATCCCCAAGATGAATACACCAAGTAATGGACCACTGACCACCGCCATGATTGTAAAGGAACCCTAAGGAGAGTGCACAATCACTATGGACAAAACACCGAACTGAACATGTGAAATTTGAGACAAATAGTTTCGGGTTTCAGCTTTAAATCTGTCACAAATAGCATGTTGGTTGTTTATCCATCCATCCATTATCGATACCGCTTATCCTCACAATGGTCGCGGGCGTGCTGGAGCCTATCCCAGCTGTCTTGGGGCAGCAGGCGGGGGACACCCTGAATGGGCTGCCAGCCAATCGCAGGGCACACAGAGACAAACAAACATCCGCACTCACAATCACACCAAGGGGCAATTTAGAGTGTCCAATCAACCTACCAAGCATGTTTTTGGGTACGTGGGAAGAAACCGGAGTATCCGGAGAAAACCCACGCAGGCACGGGGATAACATGCAAACTCCACACAGGAAAGCCGGAGCCGGGATCAAACCCACGACTTCTGAACTGTGAGGCGGACGTGCTAACCAGTCGACCACCGTGCCCCTGTTGGTTATTTGATATGATAAAAAAAGAATGACTGCATTTTCAATATACTATATATACATTTCAATGGAAATAACAGAGGACAGCAAAACAGCATCTTTGCTCATGTGCCACTTCTCTTTAAAGCATTGTTGAAATCAGTACGTGGGTAATATGTTCCCCAAAATATATTTACATTTTGAAATTGCAAAAACTTGAAAGTCAACCAGCATCACAGGACGGATTGTGTCCGAGGGTCAAGATACCATGCCCGAAATTGGTTCCTTGATTTTTATTTTTTTTTTACCTGAAGAACTCCCCAGTCCAGGAATGAGGCTAGAACAGCTACAATTATACAAGCAACTCCATAGAGGAAGGCTTGAAAAAGAATAAAAAGAAAGAAGCGTTATTATTTTAGCCACATTATATGTAACAGCACCAGCAATCTGCTGTGCTCACTCACACTATAGAGCATCATCAGTCTTATACATTTTCAACAACGATGTGACTTAAGAAATAGTAAATGAGTGAATGATGAGTAAATGATGAATGAGTAGTATTCAACCTTACACAGTCCTTTGGAAATAAGGAGTTGTTTCTGCTGGCTGACGTGGAGCAGATATTGTTGGAAGAGGTCCTCCATCGTTACTGCAGCCATTGCATTGATACTCGTGGAAACTGTGCTGCATAAGAGATGCTATAGATAAGGGAAAGTCTTTCTTCATTGAATTCTTTTTTATCATTACATATCAAGTTGAACAGTATTTGCTAGTAGAATTACTCTGAATTGGTTGAGGTGAACTGGTATGTTTGACCAGTGATTCTCAACCAGGGTATATACTATATACATATATTTTCTCCTTCATCAATGCCAGCAACATATAGTGACACACAGTACAATTAAATGCTCTTCCTATAGATGGCAGAAAGTAAAATAAATCTGTTTATCCAACTGTTGCCATTCATACAACATTAGTTGTGTCTTCCTGCGGATATACAGTACCATCTTTGTGTTCTATTAAACAGAGACAAATTTCACAAGTGCATGTCCGCGGGCCACCTTGGACCAGGCCGTGGCCGGCCACACAGATGAAAGAAAGAAACTTACAGTACTTTATTATCTGAGGCTGAAAAATATTTTATTTTGAAAAGTGACCAGATTCTCTCCTTTTACATCTGTCTATAACTGACTCTTGACGCATGTCAAGTTGTCTCGGTCACGCAACGCTCAGATTCAATTCACAAGCTAGAAAAATAAGTACAATAAACAGATGTATTTGGAAAGTTTGTTAGCAATGGGGAAAAAGCCCAGTGAGGATTCAACACAAGATCCTACACAGTTGTTTTTGAAGTAGAAGTTGACAAGACACTCACCATTGTTGTTCCTCACACCTGTCTGTCCACTCTGTAACGTTAGTCATTATCGTTTTCAACCTTGACATTAATATCAGCTGTGATCAGTAAAGTATCATTAGAGGACCCCTGAAACATTGTGTTGTAGTTGCTCACACCAGCCAAGGCTACACCTTGATGTGCTGATTGATTCGGACCTGCCTTTCAGCAGTCACATCAAATCACTAAAACAGCCTTTTTACAGCTGAAAAACATGTCCAAATTCAATGGTTGCATGCCGTGTTTGTTTTTCCCCGTAGCTAGTATTTTGTGTGTGTTTTACTTCCTGTAAATCCTTTAATGATACCTTAAGTTAGTCTTCTGCATATTGACACATCCCCCGCCCTGCCCCACGCCACCCTGTTCATTTGACTGAGCTTACAAGGTTGTTGCGTGTTAGTCATTGGTTGCCTCTTCTTCAAGCAAGCTAATACATTTATTTTCTGTGACACTCAACATTACCACTATATACAATCACGCACATATACTTTGTATGTTATAGAGCACGTGTCAAACTCAAAGCCCTGGGGCCAGATCTGGCCCACAATCGAATTTTATGTGGCCCGCAAAGGCAAATCGTGTGCGTCAACCTCACATTTCTTGCAAATTGTTTTCACTTTTAACAACACTGAGATTTGAGATACTGCAATGTGTTATTTGTTACCAATCCTTCCCTTTAAAATACATTGAAAAATTACTTACCGGCTCCTAATTTCAAAACTAGCTATCCATCAATTTGTGTATACGTGATCATATAAGGCGATCATACATTTATAAGGAGTCATAACGGCCCTCCGAGGGACACCGTAACTACGATGTGGCCCCCGACAAAAAATTTGGTTGACACCCCTGTTATAGAGGATTATTTCGTGGTATTGTTGCATCTAAAGGGGACATACAGTATAATGGAAAGGTGACTTATTGTCTGTATACAAATAACTAGGTCTTCAGGGCACCCGCCCACTTTTCAATGGTGAAATTAAGCAATCAAGTAAATATTTTTGTTTCCTATCTATTTCCGGAATGTGTCTGTGAGTGAGCTGTTCTGCACTTCCACCCTAGTGTAATGTAACAAAGGAACTAATTTACATAATAAGCACCCACAAAAACGATTTTCGTGGCCAGTGACATGACCAGCTTAACCAGTGATGGTTTCATTGCAAGTGCCATTCATTTGCAGTCTGGATATATTGGGTTATGTTGACAAAAGTATGTTATAATGACACCTTGTAATGGTTTTAAATTGTGAAAACAATGCATAATATCTTCTTTAAAATCAAATTCTCAATCAGTGCTTTGAGATTCTTTTCAAGATTGAAATACCTCAGTGTGCCGCTGTATGCACAGGCCAGGAAAAGACCTGGGAAGCCATTATAGTTCTTGAATATATCCAGCACAAAGTACGGCATATACTGCATCATGAAAACAAAGGGAGAGAAATTATATTAGTGTCGTGTAACTAATTTTTAATGTATTTTCACAGTGGCTATATTCATCATATTCGTCAGAACTGCTGTATATTCAGAAACAACAAACTCAAGCACAGGTAACCACTAAAGTAAACTATGATACCAATGAACCGCTAAATGATATATAGTATGTCTATTTGTCTTTCCATCACACTTGACTGTCAATTTAAAAAAGAAAGAAAAATCATTGGTATGACCAAAAATACAGCTAAAAGCAGCATTCAACTTACAAGATCAGGAGAAGACACTCTGCCAGACTTCAGTAGATCACACTTGACATAATAAGCAAACATGACGATGCCGCAGATACCTGCACTCCCCACAATTAGGCACAAACCTACTTGATTGACAAATATTGCCCTGAAAGATAAAGTAATAATGCCAAAGTTCACATTAGCCAAGTTTACATGGAGCCTTGTATTCCGATTAGAATCGGGTTCGAAGCCCACACAGATTGAAAATGCTCCATAGAAACACCTCACTCTAAATAAACGGGCGGAAATCAAATGGAATTACATTCAGACTCACAGGGGTGGAATATTTCTTTTGGCACTCTGATCTGAAATAAATGTTCGTTATGTAAACGGTCAATTGAACGTTATCAGGCTGCACGCTCTCTGTGAATGATCTGACCTGACGTAAAGTAATGTTGGTGTGGTGTCAATTTGAAGGCTTCCAATCCAAACAGAGTATACAGAAATAATCTGCGACAAAGAGCTTCTTTTTCTTTCTCAAAGAACTAGCGGTAAACTTGATCACATACTTAGACGGTGGGAAAACAAGGCATATTGAGCTATGATAAAAAAGTCCATGAAAAATTCTGCAAAAAAATGTTATGGGATACCCGTCGGTGTTCTATTAATGGTACATTTAAGCAGTAGCGGAAATATATACTGCGATATACTGCTGCCTGTATGCGGACATGTACGTATAATACCAGAGCTGGACACTTGACCCTTTTTTGCCGGTCAGACCCCAGCCGGGACCCGGGTACCCTTCCCACCTGGACCCTCCGGCCTTATTCATAAAAATAATCGGCCCGAACCCGTTCCGGCCCTGCCACCGCCCCGCAAAAAAAGCATCTGTGCATGACGCCGCCGCAGGAGAGATGCTAACGGCTTTTGCCTACGATAAACAATAGAAATAGTGCGTAAATGTCATCACATCTAAAACGATCCAATAAGGGGATTACAGTATACAGTACTGTAACATATCTAAAAATGGATGCTGAAAAGTGAGGGGAAACACATTTTACCTGCTAGAGCATTTTTTTTCTCCTAAAACGGCATCATGACTAACGGCGAAAAAACTGTAGCTTACTTGAATATCATTAAAAATGTATTATCGTACTTTTGGTAGTCATTTTCACCACCACTTGTAGAACTCGCGCTGCATCTTCTTTTTTGAAAAATAATTCAATTTTTTCTGAGCTTCCCTTCTCTTCTCTCTGTTTGTTTGAGTCCTTCTCATCCTCCTTCTTTGTCTTTGTCTCCTTCTTCTTCGTCTCGTTCTTCTTCTCCATCTTCCTTTTCTTCTCCTCTTTGTACAGACCGAACATGTTTTTTTTTTTAAAGCTTTTTGCAGACCGAACGTGCCCAATGCAAGTAAGTAACAGTTGGGAGTGGCGCATTTGACGCGTTCGGAGGCAATTTTTGTCGTTTGCCCATTTTGCCGAGTAGTTTGAGATTAAATTTTGGCCGCCTCGCGAGCACGTCAGATGCACGAGGGACGATTAGTGAGCCGGACTAAAATCCACCTCCGGCCTTTTTAAAAATTCCAGCCCTTTTTTAAAACTTGTCACCCCCAAACCCCGCCCCAAAAATGGGCGTCCGGAGGGCCGGACTGGTCTGGCCCCAGGATGGATTGCCCAGCTCTGAATAATACTTATTACCTGAGAGGGGGAAACATTTTTTTTTGTATGTCTGACTTCTTCATACAATCATGTGATGTTTACAATATAGCAATATCAGTATTACCGTGATGACTCACCACTGGGCCTCTCTCTCGGTTCTGCAGGAGATGTAGCGTTGCACTTGAGCTTGGTTTACGCCATACATGGATAGCCACAAAAGTGAAGCTCCAACAGTCAAGCTCCAGAAGGTGTAACGTCGTCGTGGGTCAAAGTCAAAACTGTGCAAACATCCAAGGATAGCTACTTCAAGTACAAGTATTTCATTTTAAGTTGTAGAACTCTGTGTAAAATACCAAATCTACAATTACTCAACTGATCTTTTGCTAAGTGTCACCAACCTCACCTTAATTGTAGACTATCCAGCCACAGTGCAGAACAGAACAGAGGGGATGATGAATTCTTTTTTAGGGCTGTTACTATTGAATATTTTTTTTGTCAATTATTGATAGAATAATCAGATAAAGTTTTATTATGCATTTAAGTATTTTGCAAAAACTAACCAATTATTGTTGTTTATTTGGTATTATTAGTGATTAAAAAAACACCTAAACAACGATTAAGCAATATCACATGAGAGGGATCTTGTACTTACCAACTTTTTTAAAAAATTGATTCAGTTACTGGTTCAGGTCATTGTTTTCCAAAGTAAAAGCAGATGTTTGCAGATGTCTTATTTTGATCAAACACAAAAGAAAATCAGTGTACTTTTATGAAAGATGACAGAAATCAGACAATGTACTCTTGAGAGGCTGAAATCAGAGGATTTGGACGATTTTAAATTAAACTAAATCAAAATAGCTGTAAATGATTACACAATTATTTAAATAATTGTTGACAATTAATTCGTTGTGCATTAATGGATTAATATGGACACCTCTAAAATTTCTTTTTTTTTTCTGTCACGTGTTGACATTTTTTGTTCTATTTCTAAAACCTGAAACTAAACCAGATAAATGCAAATAGAGCTATGCCGATGTCCGAATAGTCATTTGATTCTGTCAAAATCAACTGACACAGCTTTGTATCCAAGGCACGCATTGTACTTGTACAGTATTGTCCGTAAAATAACTCTGTGCTATGCCCATCCTAATTGCTTTTGGCAGCAGCATTAGGCAAAAGATCAGATGGCTCTATCTTCATACAAAGAATACTCTTTGACCAATGAGGTTGTCCTGACTTACTCATTAAAATTAAGCCGCAATCCATTGTTTGCAATTTCCAGCACCGCTGCAGGACCACCCACCAGAACTGTGCCATGGATACAAATTGCCACAGAGCCTGAAAACATGAAAATAATCTGGAAAACATCTGTCCAGATCACAGCTTTTATACCCCCCTAGAAAAGACAGATAATACAGGAGACACTTAGGCACAAAGTGATATCTTGAGACATGTGTTGTGTGCGAATACATTAGTGCAATATTTCCCAACTCTTAGTGAGTATTGATGGGAATGTTTAGATTAGTGGACAATGGACATGCTTAATGACTTTACCAGGGTTGTGTACAGGGTGCAGATGATTCCGGTGGAGAAAAGAGACATCCACATATTGAGACCAGTTGCTGTGAAAGAAAATAAAGAGAGGGACCTTGGGTGGAAGCCACTAATTGGCAATAGAAGGTACATAAAAATTATTAGGGTCCATCGGACAGACAAAACACTTGTTAATAACTTTTGAACAATAGCATGTCATTTTAAGTTGCTAACAATTGTTAACAAGATCAACTGACTGCCCAGCAATTGACCAAAGTATGGTGATAGAACAAAATTCAGCAAAAATGTTTAGGGTCATGTGAACAGGTAATCTCACCCACCTTGGTTGAGGATCAATGCTGGTGCATAAATGACTACCCCCGTGTACAGCAGCTGGGGAACGCAAATAGATAACACAGAAACAAAGCATGACAGTATATTCTATTCCACTGTATTTTATTATTGCTAAAGTTAAAGTTAAACCAAGTGCTGATATGATCATTTATCACTATACTTTTGTGAATATTAATTTTGTGCAACAAGACATTCACTTTTCAGTCTTGAACATACATCAGGACTGTACTACTATACTCGGAATCAGATATAATTTAAATTTTCTCATGATTTTTTTTTTTTAAATCACTGAAGGCGGTGTACTTTTTTACTTTTTAAAAACCTCTTGTACCCAATTGGATTTTGTTAATTCAACCACAAAACAGTAAGGTAATCCAACACAATTTGAAATACAACAAATTATACATCATGACTGTTGGAAATATACTGCTGTCAATATTTGTGCATGAGATGACATGTAAATTCGAGTTGGCTGAAAGTGACGAAAACATCACTGTAGGACAGCAATGAACAAGACAAAGTGTGTGCTTGTCTTACTGTGGCCACAAGAAACTGGATGCTCCCCAGCAGCTGCATCCCTCGGCCGAACCTCATCTTCAGATACTGTGATGGGTAGACATTCCACACTTATAACATTCCTGATCATTCTTCACCTCTTATATTCATTAGGTTTGATCATCACCAACATTCTTTCATCATTTTGTCAGACAAATACAGGACACACATTTACACTAGAAATAGTCTCCCTTGAGGTACTTGGTAGTTCAAATTTGGGACAAAACAATGACACTGCTCAATACATGTTTACAATTTCCTTTCAATCACAGATGCAAGTAAACGTTTCGATGCTTTCGAAGTTTAAATTTTTTTCTCGGAGAAAACCCACGCAGGCACGGGGAGAACATGCAAACTCCACACAGGGAGGCCGGAGTCGGGAATCGAACCCACGACCTCTGAACTGTGAGGCGGACGTGCTAACCAGTCACCCACCGTGGCGCCCTTGATTGATTTATTGATCTATAAATATGGAAAACTGCCCTGCGATTGGCTGGCAACCAGTTCAGGGTGTACCCGGCCTAATGCCTGAAGACAGCTATGATAGGCTCCAGCACGCCCGCGACCCTTGTGAGGATAAACGGTTCGAATAATGGATAGATGGAAATATGGAAAATAGCTTTTGTCTGATCAGTAAGTTTCCTATTTGTGCGCATCTTGTGGCCGCCTCTCTTCATTGTGTTGGCTCTGTTGCAATTCAGCGGGCAAGAATTGTGCTGTGTTTTGCACATTTCATGGAGCATGGCAACCTAAGCGTTCACGCACGCTGCAAATACATTTCCGGGTTTTATACGGCACCTACACACAGGTCTCAGTCTGACAGCTGTAAGGTTGTGCCGCGGATTTATATATATGAACTCAACAATGCTAGCTTACTAGCCGTAGCGAGAAGTGAAGCCACCGGCGGCCATCTTACGTTGCCACTTTAGCGTGCTAAATGGAATACATTGATTTCTCCATGGCATTTTCATGTTATTTTCTGTCTCTACGCCAAAAATGCCACTGTGTGTGGTGTACAATTGTACAAATAAGTCTGGGAGAAGTGTTAAATGCACATTTAATCAGTAAGAATGCGATTGTAAATTTCCTCTTATTACGTATCTTCGAGTGGTACTCAACAATTGGTCTGCATCATGGTGTCAGAAACCATCAACAATGAAATGAAAGCACAGCACTTCAGGACAAAACTTGCTGTGAAATGAAAGCCTAATCTCTGTTGCCTAATCTCTGTGTTGTCAGCGGGAAAAAAAAGCAGTTGTCAGGGTGAGGGCAACTGGTGGCCTATCCCTGGATTAAAATAAACAAGGACCATGAAACAAATTTCATTGTGAATTGGTTTATGACTTACCTTTTTCTACCAAAAGCAAGCGCTTTAAAATGAGCCGCTTCTCCGACAGACATGTGCCAATCATGTCGATGGCTATGTTTGGAAGGTTGTCATGGATAGAAAGACTCACATAGAGTCATATGACTGCTCCAGCATGTATAGTACAATATATGACTTTGGGACATTATGAGTTATAAACCACACATAAACGTGTAAAGGACTTTGGAAGGCTGATGTCTTGATGGGTCCTTATGGGATTTATTGTTGAACATTTACTCAAGCACCAAGATACGGCTCCTTGCCCTCAAAAGTGCTACTGTGCATGCAGTCACTCATGTGAAAGTCAAGCATGACACATTATTACAATCGTTGCGCAAAAATGACAATGTTATAAACTTTTAACTGTGTGAAGGGGTGGCACATGTGCCGAGCAATAGCAGTAATGTAATGTAATGTAAATATATATACTGCATATATATACAGTATATATATATATATATATATATATATATATATATATATATATATATATATATATATATACATATATATATATATCTATATATATATATATATACACAGTATATGTGTATATATTATTATATATATATATATACATATATACACACAGTATATATATATGTATATATGTATATATATATATATATATACACTGGTATATATATGTCTGCAGTATATATATATATATATATATATATATATATATATATATATATATATATATATATATATATACCTGCAGTATATATATATATATATATATATATATATATATATATATATATATATATATATCTGCAGTATATATATATATATATATATATATATATATATATATATATATATATATATGTCATAGATATAATAAACATTTTCCAATACCAAAACTTTTACCAAATTGTTTTGTTTTATGCTGACCACAAATTGGGGCCAAATTGGAGCAGTGACTAACCATATCCAGTAGAAAGTGCGAGCTGTGTTGCGTGCCAGACGGACATTTTACAACAATGATAATCCATTTCATTTGCATTGAACTTTTCAAAGTCCTCAAAACATGGTACGGTACAGGCAAGTAGGATATTAAAAGGAATAAAAACACATTTAAATTGTGAATTAGAATTACACAGAAAAAGCTCTGATTGTTCACCTTGGGTGCTATGTGAGTTATACTGATTTACATTTCATTCAGAATGACGTCAATTACAACCTGATTGGTGCTTGTGATGCCAAGTCGAAAGAAAACTGGCAGGAACAAGTAAGCAGTCAGCAGAGAGTTGATGCTTTGTCCAAGGCACATGTAGAGAAATTTCAATCCAAAGCGATAAGCTTCAGATGGAACTCCCAAAACCTGGACAGCTGACATAAAGCTGGCACAGAGGGAGAGTCCGACAGGCACCGCCGACATACCGCGACCGCCCGTGAAGAAGTCATCGGTGCTGGCATCCTGCGGCTGCTTCTTCAGGGCCTGATAAAGTCCGATGGCCATGGAGACCAGGAGCATGACAGCAAAGACTGCATAGTCGGCCACAACAAAGGTCTGTGTGGGCGGCTCGCTGGCTGACTGATCCGCCATCATTCTATGGGACCAAGGACTCTCACTTTAGAACTTGAACTTACAATTGAACATGTCTCCTTCCTCTTTTGCTCCTACCTTCAGCAGTGCATGAGGGATATTAATGATCAACATTTACATAAGGTCCACCTCCTAGAGCAGGGGTGTCAAACACACAGCCCACAGGTAGAGTGACCAGATCCAAACTCACCAGATGTGGGACAGGGAGTATGCTTGTGGGGGACAATGTGGGACGCAGCTGACGCTCGCGACGGACACCAAAAATGCATATGGCACAGCTTGACAACTGTTCAGTAACATATAATGTAATAAACTGTAACAAAATAACAATTATCGACCTACAAATAAAAACACACAACACAGAATTGCAGTTGAAATTATCTGCAGTTACAAAAATACAACACAAACTGCTAGTAAAAAGGTCAATCTCTGAGACATTAATATCAATTGGACAGGGGCGGAGCCAGAACGTGGCTAATGGGTGGGCCTGGAAAAATCAGGGTGGGCCTGATTATTTCTCTCACTGAGCACAATCCTCCTGTCCAGACACATCGTATATTCAAATAAAATGACAAACTGAATAATATGAAGTTCAGATCCTCCTTAGACAACCACAATTATGTCATTCTTAATATTCAATACAATAAAAAAAACACAACGAAACACAAATTCAAAAATAATTTCATAATAGTTTCCCCAAAAAATTTAAGAGTATATATTTTTTCATGAATCTTACTGGGTGAGCAGTCTGTCAATCTGGGTGGGCCTGTGCACCCCGGGCCCACCCATAGCTTCGCCCTTGCAATAGGAGCTCACAATAAAGGCTAAAATTAGTCAGTCTCATATCTTGAGGTAGATGCACTTTAACAATAGTCACACTCACACAATAGAACCTTGTCAAATCTCAAGTCAACATGTAGAGCAGGAAGTGCAGTAACAATTTACTACAGTAATAAAGACAATCCAAACAAAGACAGGCTTCTACAACTACTATTCAAATTATTTTCAAATTAAACAGCCAAAGCATAAAACGAAAATAAAACAAGAGGTATATCAAAAATAGTCAGGAGATAACAATACTGTAACTACAATCAATTCAGTTGTAAACAAACATGTCCACCATAGCAACACGATAGGCACTTCCAGAAGCAAGGAAAGCACTGATGAAACACTTTCGGTTATGTCCATCACAACTCAAGTCTTTCAGTTTTCTCCATAACAGCAACGGCAGCCACAAAGTTCACAGAAAGCTTTATCTGACTTTATCTGGCTTCACCCACGAACAATGAGTTCCCAGACCTTGTTGTAACTGTATTTCATTTTCTTTGCAGTCTTCTTGCGTTCCTTAGAGTCCTCCATTTTCATTAATTCATCACAAATTTCAAGAACGCGTCACTAAAATGCTTGCTTTTGTTTGTTTTTGGTAGGCGTATCTTTAAAAACAACAATTGCCTGCGTGTGCGCCCGGCTGTTTGATTGACGGCATACCCTTGCCTCTCACAGTACCGCACACAGACAGTCACATCTGCCCGAACACCAGTGTAGTGAGATGTACAAGCTGACAAGACAGTTCATTCATTCATTTTCCGAACCAGTTTGTTTTTCTTTAACTATACCTTGTGTGACAGCTAACTCACAGATTTTTTTTTTTCATTTTTTATTTATTTTCATTGGCAGATTTTTCATGCAACTACTGCAATTTGTTGCGGCGAAATTTGAAGGTAGACAAAAAAAACCCTCATCGAGTCAGAAATACCAGTAAGTACCACTTTAAAACAACTTGAATTGGTCAAATGTTTGACAGGTTATTGTTCTTTTTTTAAAGAGAGTTCCAGGTAAATTGTACTAAAAGTAATTTTGATAATGAAGTGTCAAGTTCCAGCTTGAAAAAGTCATCACCTAGTCTGGATTCCTTTTGCGCTACAGAACCCAGGCCCAATTATTTTTTACATAATCGTCGTGAACTTTGATAGGCTCCTTTGTAACTCATAAGTGGTAAGAAATGTGAAATTCCAAAAACAAGCGTGGTAAGTTAATTGAACACTCTAAATTGTACCTAGGTATGATTTTGAATGTGAGTGTTTGTTTGTCCCTGTGTGCCCTGCGATTGGCTGGCAACCAATTCAGGGTGTCCCCCACCTACTGCTCGAAGCCAGCTGGGATAGACTCCAGCACGCACGCAACGCTTGTGCGGATAAGCGGTTTGGAAAATGGATGGATGGATGGATGGATAGTTCCAAAGTGTTTTATAAACTGATTGAAGACAAAGTTCTTTCTTTTTTTCTTTGTTGATCCGAACAACGACCCTAGTCAGCAACCACCTCCCGTCGATAAATTATTATTGCTGCATGAAACGGCTGCTCTCCCCCGCCATCAAGCGACCTTTGAACATCGTTTTTCAAATACAGTACCTGTCAGTAACCCCCGGTTGACAAAAACGTATTCGGCGGGCACATCTGTGTTTCTGCTTAGGGCACCCAAAAGGGAAGCAGAAGGGCCCTGATTTCAGCAACCAGGTATTTAAATAACATTCCTTATCAGGACTTGACATCAGCTTTTTTCGCTGACTTCAGCAGCCACTCTGGCGAGTAGTTTCTATCAGCACATCGCCATACCAACGCAGGATAACACGCTGGACTGTGTATACATGAATATACACGGGACAAGTCGACCTCAGCTTCTCCGATTAAATCAACATACTATTGCCCCAGCCTATAAACCAATGTGGTTTAAGCCTACAGTCAGGAATGTCAATTTGTGGCCCTGTGATGTGGCCTTTATGCTTTAAGACTGTTTTCACTGCACAAACTGGCAAATGTTCAGGGAAGCAGCTACTCAGGAAGGAGAAATGGACCTGCTTGATTCTTCCTGGGCTTCATCACAAAATGTGCTGATGATGTCTCCACCACCTAGATCTACCTCAACCAGAAGCCCTGGCTGAATGCAGAGGTGAGCGCACTGCTGAAGGATACGGATGCTGCCTTCAGCACACATGAACCATCAGCACGCGGGTCAGCTGCGGGCTTCAGGAGGGTTAAATGCTCCTATGCTCAGAAAATCTATGATCACTTGACCTCCACCTCCATGCAGAAAGACATTAAGTGCATCACAAACTACAACACCAAGGATGCTCAATGCACCAGATGGCAGGGTTAGGATTATCTTGGGTACCTGTCAGATTATCTGATCTCAGGATTCAAAGTAGGGTTAGGGTTTCAAAATAGAGTTTCAAAATACGGGTAGGGTTTCACAGTAGGGTTTCAAAGTAGGGTTAGGGATTCAAAGTAGGGTTAGGTTTTCAAATTATGATTTCAAAATAGGCTTTCAAAGTAGTGTTTCAAACTAGGGTTAGAGTTTCAAAGTAGGGTTTCAAAATAGTGGCACAAACAAACTGGCACAGCGAGCACAAGCTGCAGAAACCTCTGCCACGGTCGAGTGCAGGGGTGCCCACACTTTTTCAGCATGCGAGCTACTTTTAAAATGACCAAGTCCAATGATCTACCTACTTTTACGTATTAATCTATTTATTTATGTATTTATTTATGATAAGTCACTAGTAGTATATTTCATCTGTATGATTAACATGAGTGTATTTTCTGGTCTGTTGGATCCTTGTCATTATGTGACTTATTCCTTGTTGATATTGTAGTGGTATTGCTTTCTGTTCAGAGTTTGTCTAGGGGATAAGGAAGCAGGTGATACCAACTAAATAAATAATCCAAATAAATGTAACAAAATACGGAGGACAATACTCCCAACAAAATTAAACTGAGCCATACTCCAGAAAGAAATGGGGGTGGGGAAAAACATGATTAGTATACCAACCGAAGAACACCCAGCCAAGTTCCCGCAAAAAAAGAACACAGAAAAAGTGGGCAGCTAGCGACATGAACGAACAAATCAAAACCCAAACTTTAGCTGTAACTTAAATCCCAATCCTCTAAAATAAAAAAGCAAGAGACACCATGGGAGATTAAAAAAAAACTATTTTATAATTCTTTCATGAAACATAAATATTCCACACAGGAAGGCCAGGGCCAGATTCAAACTCACGACCGCTGCACTGTCTGCACATATTCTTGGAAAAAAAACATTTTTGGGTTGACTTCCCCTTTCAAGGGAAAAGTTCATATTCCAATAAAATTGTAGAACATATTCTTGAAAAAAAAATGTTTGGGTTGACATTCTCTTTAACACTCAATCTGTGCCAAAAAAAAGAAATGGCAAATTTTCATTTTTGAGGGACAATGAAAATATACAAGCAGATACAATATAGGAAGAACAAAACGGAATCAGATTTACTTTGTATGTCTAGAAATAACATTTTAAATGCAACCACTGAAATGTTTGCAGTTCAAAGCACGTGGCTGTTGCAGTGACAGGAAACTGCTGAGAAGCTCTGTGCTGAACAGGGAAACCACAGTGGTCGGTTGCTTCTCTTTTCCTGTAAGATCAGCTACAGTAAGTTCATTTATGCATATTAAGTGAATTTAGATTAACACGTTGATATAATCAGAATTGCACCATTAATTCAGTGACGATTACGATAAAATTCACACATAATTAAGTAAGAATGACCTTTTGACAAAGTTATAAGTTCTCATTTCACAGATAGAGAAATGAAAAAGAGCATCTGACCACGTGACATCTGCTCATCTAAAACAGGTTTTCCTGTCAAAGACTTGTTGCAGACATACAAATGCATATAGAGAGAAGAAATCCCTGAAGAAATTATCAACCTTAGGACTTTTGCCATACAAATGTAAAGGTAAAGGCTTTGTTGATATTTTATCCTCAAAAGTGTTTTTATGTTTTATTTTCATTTTGTTCATTCACTTGACACCTAGATTTCATTTATTTAAAAAAGCGTTTAGAATTTAGTTTCACATTATTTGAAATACGGATAATTTGCATGTGTGTATTAGATTAATAGATTTTCATGTGAAAGAAATCATATCTGTAATGTTAAATACCTGTATATTTATCATATGAACCAGTACGATACCTTATTTGTATTATTTATTTTCCTTATTATCATACATTGGGTGTAATTCAAACAAAGTCACTGATTTCATCAGATTAATCAGAATTTACCAAAGATATTTGTTTGGTATCTGAAATGTATGATCTCATGTGTTGATGCATAAACATTTCCAAAAGTAAACACTCATTAGTTCCAACTTTCTCAGTCCTTGCTAATGCCTCTAGTTGCCATGGTAGATGTTGTAGCAGCAGCTCCCACAGACAGCAACATTCATGCATCTATCGTTCACACGTAAATACGAAAAGTGGACATCATTAACCTTGTGTATTAAACAGTCTAATAACAGCTGTAATAAAAGTATTTCTGAAACGCTCAGACTTGCACATTGGTGCCATCAGTCAGCGACTGGCAGTGCTGCCATTGAACACCTCAAGGACATGTAGGGGATGGGTGGGATATTGACAACACTCATGTTGGGTTGGGACAAAGGGTGATTTGTGGTTAAATTCAAATTCATTTCCAACAGTCAGTTTTGATTTCTGTTCAGTGTGTAATCATTACTAGACCAGTGATTCGCAACCAGGGTGGTGTCACACTTGGTTTGCCATCACAGATCACCAGTGGTGCTTAATTGTTATTTCAAAATTATTTATTATTGACAAATATACTGTAACTTTGTTCATCGATCTATGCTAGTGATGTATACTGACAGGCATTGAAATTAAAGACCCTGTAAATTGATTTCAGTGATTTGTTTGTCAATACATTTAATGTGTTTGACGATAAGTGCTTAAAACATGAGGTAAAACTTAAAGTTAAAAGCTTAAAACTGAGAACAATTTAATACTGAATTGTTGAGATAAAGTGTTAAACAAATTTTCAGCATTTCAGTTGTCTGAATTTTGGGGGGAGTGGCTAAAATCAAGACCAAGTATGCACATGGGCCATTGGTATGAGTCTGCCCTCAGCGTATTCATTCCATTAGTGACTGGCTGGTGGAATTGCAAGTTACTTAGTAATAATAACTTAAACATTCCTACCACTATCGCATGGAGTTAGAGAGCAAGCTATGTTATTAATTGTATTTTTTTAAACTATTATATTACCACAGCAAGTATTCATTTTCACAGAATTGTACGCAGAACTGGCATTGTGGGATGAACCAAATGGCTGCTCCAACCACCCCGTGCAGCCAATGTTTATAATACTTTGTAACATCTGACCAGACAGTGAAATAATAACAAAGAGGTGGTCCTTCAACAATGTCTAATAACCTTAGCTGTCTGCTTAACTTGGTCCTCTCCCCCACACACTGAAGCCGTTTTCAGTCACAAATCAGGACTCAAACTATAAAAATTCACAGCCTCATAGTTGAAAATAATACAACACAACACATAACTGCAGGGTCTCTACATTATTTTTTTACACTTTCAAATTCATGTGTTTGTTTGACACCCCTGATTTAGTGATCAATTAACCTGACATGCATGTTTCCGTTATGTAAAAGGAAGTCGGACAACCAGAAAAAAGCAAAGGGACAACAGGCAAATTCCACTCGGGAAAGCCGGAGATTTAACCCCAGATCTTAGAACTTTGAGATTGATGTGCTAACCACTATATTACAGTGCTACCTGCATTTCCCCCACCATATTCCAATGTTTTTTCAACATGCTGAAATGACTGTGAAGGGAAGTACCTGCGTTGAAGAGAAAGAAAGGCAGCGTCTGTTGTATATGAAGGTGCTTTTGAAATGTAGTGACGTCTTTCTGTGTCCACTCCTCTGTCCACAAATGTGCCCCTACCCGTAGATCTTCAGTGAGTTGATTTCATCCTCAGAAGCATCCATGGATGTCAGCGAGGAGGAATTTACTCCTCTAATGATCAGAGACCGTGGAGGCAGCCAGAGGTCCAGTTCGAGCACTGGTTCCAGTCTGCAAGTACACGTGTACTTCTTCCCTCCCACTAAAGATGCAATGAAAATGTACATATCATCTGGCCAAGTTTCTGCTGAAAATGTTTGCATCCAAGCTGCAAAAACATGCGGTAAGATCAAAATATATTCATGGGAAAGCTGTTTTTTCCTCTTATAGCCATGCTGCAATTTATGAGGATGCATGTTTTATTTCTCAAGGAATCTTACCAGTTTACCAAAGTCTTTTTGGTTTGGCATCTGGTGATCGCTCATTCTGGTACCCTCCATCACACATGTTCAACACGGAAGAAAACATACAGGTCCACTTCAGAGTCAGGTTATAATGACATTGACATGATACAACAGTTTTTCCATATAAAGTAACTCATTGTAACTTGCTTTTTGGCCAATCTGAGACTAAGCATAATGTGTCCCTATACAGGTTTTTTTTTGGAAATTGGTATGGGCAGGGACCAAGAATGTCATACCGCTACAGTCTGACCAGAGACAGAATTAGTCCTGTGCTTGACTACTCTGTCATTGACTATCTCTTTGCCCAGGTAAAGAAAAACATTTGGTATATTACTTAATATAGGTTATTTCATTTTTAACTAAACATTTTTAGACAATGCTTGAGACTAATTCCATTCCTAGCTTGAATGGTGTGAAACCCCACTTTGGTGGCATGTTTGTACATACAGTAAATACGTGTCATTTGTAATGTTTAGACATTCTTTGTGTCTGTGTGTTTAAACCACGCCCTATAGCCAGTAGTAGTTCAATGATTAAACCAGCATAATTGGTAGAGAAGGCCCGTGGGTGACATCGCCGTGCACCATTAATAACATAAGGTCGCACTGGACTGGACGATTCAAAATTTCTAATTCATGCTGGAAGAACATTATTGGTGATTATTATCACCCCCACCCACATATACTGTAATACTAGGTATATATAGTTTTGTAATCCCTATATAAGGGGATGCAGTTTCCCAATATATTTCCTAACTATACATCATCTAGGAAGTCAATAATAATCCAGTTCACCCATTTTGAATTTGTGGGGAGCAAGAATTGCCTCACAAAAATGTCTTTTTTTTAAATGCAAGTGCCTGGTACAATCCTTTTCACAATGGAAAAAAATCACAACAACCCTAACCAACAACCCTAACCAGGATTACTTCAAGACTCAAAAAGGTCTGATGTTGTCATAAAATAAATAAAAATAGAATAAGGTTTCACTTTGGAAATGTGAAATTTGCAACAATGTAAAAATTGTAAAAAAAAAAAATGTGAAAAAGGTACTTTTCATTTGTCAGTTACTGATTCCTTTGCTTATGTAGGTACGAAGTGACTTCATCACAGGTGAAGTCGGAGTGGCTCCACCTTTGAGCTTTCTAGAAGAATGCCTCGGCCTGGCAGTGCTGGACTTGTGGAGGATAGCAAAGGAGCAGCATCTGAGTGTAAGGGAGCTCTGCAAGATTGTCAGGTATTTACAGTACTTACAACTAGATGGTTTCCGATTTTTATTACATAGCTTGATTTTTATTACATGATTATTACAAGCGTTTGTTATGATACCTAATACCTTAGGGTTCATTTTCACTGGTTTAATTTAAAGTAAGCAAGAATTGCATGTACTCTACCCTCAGCTACAAATCTTGCCTTCCTGAATCACACCGCCATGACATCCAGAAACGCAATCGCCTGGATCGCTACCGAATCAGAAATACTCTCAAGCACTTCCTAAAGAAGCTTGGAAACAGCTCTGTGGACGAGTACAACCTGAAACTGAAGTACTTGGTTGAAATGGCTGGCATTATTCCCACCTTAGGAAGTGAAGTGTACCACGTCAGCGCTGGTTCGTCCCATTCCAGTGGAACGTTCACCCATGTGAAAGTCGCTGGGGAAACTGGAATTCAAACTAGCGGAAGTCGTTATCCTGATGGTTCCGTGGTGAGCTCAATTGATGCGTTATTTTTCTTGTGACCCGTACCTCAGCCTTGCATGAATGGAGATTTGATTTGGTTGTGGCAGCATAGTGACCAGATGGTTACGCAAGTCTATCTCAGAGTTGTAAGTTCTGGGTTCTATATTGAGCTCCAGGCTTCCCTCCTCTGTGAAGTTAGCCCGTTTTCACTGTACTTGCGTGCAGTTTCTCCATGTACTCTGGCTTTCTTCCCCATTCCAAAAGCATGCTGTCAATGTTAGGTTCAGTGAAATCCTGAATTGTCCGTAGGTGATGATTACAGTATGTATGAATGGTTGTTTTGTCTCTCTGTGCCGTGTACTCCGGCTCTCGCCCCAAATCAGATAGTATACACTCGAGCACACCCATGACCCCACACTTGTGGAAGTGTTATTTAAAAGACGGATTGAGACAAAAGACATAAAATCTTATACATTAGCTGATAAAAATGAATCTATAATGATCGTCCTCTGTAGGAGTGGCAGACTTTCTGTGATTTCCAGGACATCGTTGCCATCAGTATGAAGCGGGTATCTCATGAGCAGGAAAACAGCAGGATGGTGACTGTGTTTCGTCATGATGACAGATACATGGTAAGCCAGTTTTCAGCGTGGACTGTGCCCAAACATAATTTAGGATAAAAACAAATGTAAAATTTCCATGCATTCCTCTTTGATTTGTACCAAAGGAAACCAATTTCCCGAGTCTGAAAGAAGCGCTCTCATTTGTGTCGCTTATTGATGGCTACTTCAGACTTACCACAGACTCTAGCCACTACTTCTGTCACGACACTGTGCCGGAAAGTATTCTGGAGGGTGTCAAAAACCATTACCATGGCCCAATCACGTAAGTCCTTCGGATAGATAATTCACCCACTGTACTACCACAGCACAGTTTTTATGATTTCCAATCAGGTCGGAGTTTGCAGTCGACAAGTTGAAAAAGTGCGGGGTTAAAGATGGAACATTCCTACTCCGGCAGAGCCCCAAAGATTTTGATAACTTTTTCCTCACCGTCTGTATTCAGGTAAATGGTGCTTTAACGACATCTTTCCTTAAAAAAAAACAAAAAAAAAAACCTACCAACTACAAGACTGTGACTATGTTGTGTTTATGTTTGTTAAGACTCCGCTTGGACTGGATTATAAAGATTGTCTCATCGTTAAGAATGAGCACTATCGTCTTCCTGGTGTCCAGAAGTCCTTTTCCAGTTTGAGAGAGCTAACCAGCTTTTACCAGCAAAACAAACTTCTGCTGGATAACGTGCCTGCCAAGCTTGGCCAATGCTGTCCACCCCAACCCAAAGGTTGCTTCCTTCGAAACCGATTATGCTATGCTTAGGATATCAAGAACAGAAAATCTATAAACATTAAAAACCCTTAAGAGTTCAAAACAAAATTGTAGATATGCCTTTTCAGCTTTTCCATACAATATAATAATAGATATTTTCCCTGGTTCCTCTGTAGAGCTCACAAATCTCATCATCATACGCAATGGCATCTCTGTTGAAGCTGAAGGGTCCCCAACACCTGAGAGGAAAAAATTTGGTCATATCCAGTTCCACATGATCAAATATGAAGACTTAAAATGGGTATGCTGTTGTAGCGGTTGATAGCTGTGTTTTACTTCCCTGCCAGACTCTAGGTTTTTAGCTTCTGTATTTCTATACTTGACTCTAGTTTGCTTAATCTCCTTGATGCTACCCTTACTAGGGGGAGAGTCTTGGACAGGGATCTTTTACCCGAGTTTTTAAAGGCTCCAAAACAGACACTCGTGATGGGGAGAAACATGTGACGGATGTTCTCCTTAAAGAACTTGATGGTGGTCACAAGAACTGCTGGGAAGTGAGTTTAACATGATCAGAATACAAAAATGATTGATTGATTTGATTTATTTGGAATTATTTTGATTTGAGCTCTTGATCCAGTTGCATCATTATTAAACATGTGACATTTACTTTGTATTTTCTGCCTTTCAGTCATTTTTTGAAGCAGCCAGTATAATGAGTCAAATCTCACACAAACACCTGATCTTGGTTTATGGCATCAGTGTCCATAGAACAAAAAGTAAGTTGAAATCTAAAGCTCTTGTTCTTTGCAACATTTTACCCCCTTCTATCACAAATGTGTGACTTGCGTAAGCAAGGTTTATCTAAATGTCTTAAAAAGGGGTTCACAATGTGATCTTATTGGTTGATATTGCCTTTGTCTTTTACATTTGCAATAATACACATTTGCATTGATGACTTTTGTTCTCCAAACTTCACTGCACATGACTGAAGCTGTGTCCTGTTCCATTGGATGAGCATTTCTGACTTCTTGCAGCGGTTAAGGAACCTTTCCTTCTCTTTGCAGACATAATGGTCCAAGAGTTGGTCAAGTATGGGGCCCTCGACCTTTACCTGAAGAGGAGGCAGTCGGTGTCAGTGAGCTGGAAACTTGACGTAGTCAAACAGCTTGCATGTGCCCTCAACTTTCTGGTGATAAGATTTTCAACGTGGATCATGACACATTCAGAAACATGACAGTTTTCATGAAAAGCAATGGTCTTGCAGGAAGAAAAGAACATTGTCCATGGAAATATCTGTGCAAAAAATCTTCTACTGGCCAGAGAAGGTGACACGTCTCAGGGCAGCTCTCCTTTTATCAAGCTAAGTGACCCTGGCATCAGCGTTGCAATGACAAGCAGAGATGGTGAGAAATGTTTCTCATCTCCTTGTTAAGAAAAAGTAGAACTATATGTCATCAATGGTATGAGATATCCTTTACTGATGTCCAGATGATAAATTCAGTAAGTAATACATATAGAGGGAATACTATTCATATTTCACAATACAGTTGGCAACATGTTGTGATTTTGTATTGACACATATATGATCATTTCAGTTATCCTGGACAGGATTCCTTGGGTAGCGCCCGAGGTGTTGGAGGCTCCAGACAAGCTGACCCTGGAGTGCGATAAATGGAGCTTTGGTGCCACAGTGTGGGAGATCTTTAACAATGGCAATGCTCCGCTGCAAGACTGGGACCTTCAGCAGGTACATACACTCTATACCCAAGATAAAGTTGTATTAAAGTGGGGAAGTCCAGTTTAGTGCTCCAATTTAGACGTAAGTACACAATGTGGACACTTTATGTGCACGTTGTTGACACCTCCTTTTAGGACTCTTCATCCATTGTCCTCTCGCATATACTGGTTTTCCTAGGCCAACAAAACCCAAGGTTATGAACTTAAATATGTTTATATACAGATATATCAATTGACGATGTAAATAAAATTCATTTACATCATACTCCTCCAGCCTCCAACATTACTTAAAGGGGAAGTCAACCCAAACATATATATTTTTTCAAGAATATGTTCCCAGAAAGCCCACTAGTTGAAACACGACATTCTGATTGTGGATGCATTTGTGGAATATGAGTTAAGCAGCAAAATCCCCCCCCTTCTTAGCTCTTTCCTGGGGCGGCCATTTTGTCATTACTGTCGACTGAAAATGACATCACAGATGCTCAGGGCTCAGATGACCACCAATCACGGCTCAGCTTCAAAAAACAGGTCAGCCGTGATTGCTCGTTACCGGGGCCCTGATTAGTTGTGATGTCATTTTCCGTCGACAGAAGTGACAAAATGGCCGCCCCCAGAGATGGCTAAAAGCGAGTGGATTAACTCTTATTCCACAATGCAATATTTTTCAGAATGCCTTGTTTCAACTAGTAAGCCCGCATAGAACATATTCTTGAAAAAAAACCGTTTGGGTTGACTTCCATGAAGTCCGAAATACATACATACATGTAAATAAAGTGAAGGAGACTTGTATAAATCTTCTTGTTTGTTTATAGAAGCAGCAGTTTTATGAGAGTTTCCATCAGCTGGCACCCTCTCAGTGGACAGAGCTGGCCGAGCTGATCAGCCAGTGTATGAACTACCAGCCGGCCTTTAGACCTTCATGTCGCAGCCTCATCCGTGAGCTCAACAGTCTCAGCACATCAGGTGCTGGTGAAGTATTTATTCTACTTCAGGTGTAGGTCCCTACACATATTCTGACACTGTAGCTCAAACAAAACTCTTGCGACCGCAAACTACCATGACTGATGGGTTTTTTTTTCTGCTTTCCGGACAGACTATGTTATACTTCACGCCACTGAGCCTGTCACACTCAACCCAGTGTGTCAAGCATCTAGTGCCGCACTACAGGACCAGACATTGTTTGAGGAGAGACACCTACGGTACATCTCCCTCCTGGGAAAGGTACGCATGAACCGACTAAAGTAGGCTCCATACTGCAGATATATATGACTGCAGGGCAGGGCTCCAAACTACCTTTTTTTTTACTATGAGCGCAGTGACCCTTGGCCCCCAACTTGAAATTTTAAGGGTGCAAGTGGAAAATCTAGGTGCACACTGTCATGACCCTGCGCTGTGTTCATGTTTTTATTTTATTTCCTTCCAGCTGGAGTAGTGGGCGGTTCCCTCCAGCTGCGCACCTAACTCTCATTGTAATCGGTCTAGTTTAAAAGGACTGCCAAAGCATTGGTTCCTTGTCGGATTGTTCCTCTGCTTGCTCCTGACTGTAGTCGCCAAGTATTGAATTTTCTAGACGTTCTTCTTGTTTTGATGCATTTTTCACCATTTGTTTTTGTTTTTTTGTTGTGAAGGATATTCCCGGTTGAACTTTTACGGATTTGGAATTATCTTGTCGTTCTACGACAAGCCACCTTCGTTTCAAGTTTCTTTTGTTCAAGCGGAATTGGTTTGTGTTCTTGTCTTGGCATGACAAGCAATTAAAAACAGCTAAAAACTTTGTCCCTCTACTGTTTATTGATTTTACATCTGCTTTTCAGGCCCATATTATAGTTTTGATTTTTTTTAAGCTCAACATCGACAAGGGTCTTATGTATTGGTTGTTTGATATTCTAACTGGCAGGTCACAAGGTGCGAGGGTCAATGGCGTCCTGTCCAACGTTCTTTTCACTTCCACCGGCTCACCTCAGGGATGCGTTCTTTTGTGTCTCCTATTTATGTTGTACACAAACACAAGCCAGATTTCACATGAGAAGCGTGATATCAAGTTTGGAATGTTTGCTTTTCTACTTTTGAAATTTGTGCGTTCCCCCAATATGTTGCATCTAGGGCTACAACCCACTTGTTATTTCTCTTGATTTTTTTTCACAGTCCTGGAAGATTAAATCAATGTTCCACATTTATGGTTTATAATTAGAATTATTAAATTAGAACTGTCAAGGTTCTAAGTGGAAAAATGCTTCATTTTCACAAGATTGTCAGAGATGTTAATAATTTACCAAATAGAAAATATCTATTAAAATGTCTTAATAGCAAATATAACTTTTTGGCCACTATATTTTCATTTTCAGCCCAAAGGTAAACATTTACCAAATATAAATACATTTTTAAAACAGAACATTTAAAGGTATAAATAATTTTAGGTATGAGTAATTTTGGGCTTTACATGCTTTTTAGACATAACTAGTGATGAAGTTAATCAGATGTCATTTTCCCCCAACAGGGAAATTTTGGAAGTGTCGAACTGTGTCGTTACGACCCACTGGGAGACGACACAGGCGAGATGGTTGCTGTGAAGAAGCTCCAGCCCAATAAGCAATCAACCTTGGAGGACTTTCGTAAGGAGATCAAAACTCTCAGCATGATGTGCTGCGACTTCATCGTCAAGTACAAAGGGGTCTGCTACAGCATGGGTAATGCAAATGTCAATCAATGCAAAACAAATGTTTTTGCTTCTTACAAGCTTGCAAACGGCGACAAGTCATGTTATTTATGCAGCACCTCTTCACAAATTTCTCATCTTTGCAACATTATACGATTTGGCTCTGAACTTTATTGTGATTTAGAATGCTTGAAGCAGTATGTAAAGATGGTAACCTTGGATTGTGTTTTCAGGGCGGCTCAACATGAGTTTGGTGATGGAGTATTTACCACATGGAAGTCTTATTGTCTATACAGAAAACAACAGACACAACATCAATACCAGGCGCATGCTACTCTTTGCTTCACAGATCTGTAAAGTAAGACTTAAATTTATAAGCTGACATGCAGTTTTCATCACAAGGTTTGTGTGATTATAATTGACTATGACTGATCTGTGAATGAATGCAAAATCGTCACTGTCTGGACCGTTACATTGATAACTTCATGGTCTAAGTCTTTCAATTACTATTGAATAGGAAGATAACCACTGTTTCCATGCCAGTGTAGTAGGCGAATGCTTCCAGGAGGTGTTGTGCCGTAGTGGATGACTGTGAGGATGTTGCTCAACTTGCCATAACTGCACATGTTGTTGTTCTTCACATCCCAGAGTAGTTGAGACGAAAGGAACAGTGCCTCTGCTGGTTAGAGCCAAGTAGCGCATTTCATTTTGACATAATTGCTTCAAGACTTGATTAACCAATGATCTATTCCACTACTGGATTAATTAATTACTTACTGATCAATTAATGTATTAATCTATTATTATGACTATATTTATAGGACAATTTTGTTTTGTTGAGGGTCAATCCGACAGAAATGTAATTTCCTCCAATGTGTGTCAGTAAAACAGTATTGTGACCTGAAGAAATTATGTGTAAGAAGTCCACACAGTCATTTCTAAGTTACATTTATCAACCAGCACCATTCATTTTGTAAAATACATTCCCAAAATAATCAAGTAATGTCATATTTTTATCTTCCAGGGTATGGCGTACCTGCAGACACTACGCTATGTGCACCGAGACTTAGCCGCCAGAAATATCCTGGTGGCAAGTGAGTCCCTGGTGAAAATTGCTGATTTTGGACTGACCAAGATTGTTCCTTTGGACAAAGAGTACTACAGAGTCAAACAGCCAGGAGAGAGCCCCATCTTCTGGTAGGTCTCTATTTTTTTTTTAAAACGATAAGTGAGGAAAGTTCTGTTATTTTTGCTGAATCCATCAAAATATGTATTTGAGACAAGATCTTAAATCCTGATGTGCTAGAGAAAAAATGAGGACAGATTCTGAATCGGTGTCAAAAAAGAATCTAGAAAAGTTTAATTTTTTCTGATTCAAAAAAATATATAAAAATTGTTGACCAATGTTCTACATCTGTGTTTAATGCAGGTATGCCCCAGAATCCATCAATGAGTTCAGATTCTCCCAAAAGTCAGATGTGTGGAGTTTTGGAGTTGTTCTTCATGAGCTCTTTTCCTACTGTGATATGAACTCCAGCCCCAAAAAGGTGGGCAATTCTACCCTTTGTTGGCCTAATTGATATCAAACCATGCATGGTTAAGTAAGTGATCATTAATGTTTGTTTCAGTTATGTATGCAGGAGATTGGAACCAAGGTGCATGGACTATCCATCTCAATGCATCTGCTAAATATCCTCAAGGACAACTGGAGGTTGCCTCCCCCTCAAAACTGCCCACCCAAGGTAAGTCCTGCTATGAATTCAAATAATTCCATGAAATAGGCAGCATCGTATCAATAGCCTCACGTCATCATCAATCACTGTCGTCAAAAAAAAATTCAACAACCTTCAACTACATGATTTGTACCTCGATTTGACCATTAATCTGTTCAAGCCCACAGAAAAACAACACATCTATTTGTTACAGGTTTCACTTAAAGTAAAATACTACAGTAGTTTATGAAAACATTATAGAATAATGTTAAAAAGAAATTGACTGGTTTATTCTGTGCACTCCTGTATGTACTGTAGTATTTGTGCATTGAATGCAGTAGCGTCTGACGGGGTGGGGGATCCAGGCATCCACTTTTACCCACCCAACCCCGCACGACAAAAAAATGTCACTCGGCAGCCGGGCATTACACCAGATGCACGTGAAACTGAAAAAACGTCCATGCGCCCCTCCATCAACAATCATTGTGAATCATTATTGATCATTTTTAATCATTTAATCATATTGATCATCATTAATCAAGGCTCGAAATTTGTAGTTTGCGCCTCATTAATACACATTGTGTAGCAACACTGAGACTCAAACGCAGAGACAACCGTCAAAGGTTGTGACGTGGTCACGATTGAAACAGTGGAACTGGCTCTCGTAGTTCACGAAAAAGAGTTAATTGTCAATGAGTCTCAGACTTTTTGGAGGAAAAGCAGGAAAATTAGATACATCTGGACACATTTAAACTTTATTGACAATACAAAGGCAGACTGTAGAGTCTGCAAGGAAAAAAAACAAGGAAAAAATATAATAATAGTAATAATAATATAAATAATATGATATTATGAAGGTGTCAGCGACTGGTTAGCACGTCCGCCTCACAGTTCAGAGGTCGTGGGTTCCATCCCGGCTCCGGCCTCCCTGTGAGGAGTTTGCATGTTCTCCCCGTGCCTGCGTGGGTTTTCTCCGGGTACTCCGGTTTCCTCCCACATTCCCAAAAAATGCTTGTTAGGTTAATTGGACACTCTAAATTCCCTCTAGGTGTGATTGTGAGTGCGGATGTTTGTTTGTCTCTGTGTGCCCTGCGATTGGCTGGCAATCAATTTAGGGTGTCCCCCGCCTTCCAGCAGACCCGCGACCCTTGTGAGGATAAGCGGTATGGATAATGGATGGATGGGTGGATGAAGGTGTCAGTGTCTCTAATTCAACTGTTGATGCTTGGTACTGGATGGAGGCTGTGCATTGTAGCAATGCCAGTCCCTCCTGAGAGAATCCAAAACAGGGCAGGTAATTTCTAACAGATGAAACCAGATCAGCTGACTTTGGGCGAAAGGTGGACTACACCCTGAAATGGTCGCCAGCCAGTCGCAGGGCACACACAGAGACAACCAACCATACACACCGACGGAACCGATGCCATGTTGCACACACACACGTGAGACGAGTGTACCACTACACCATCCGCGACTCTGTTCATTAATTATATTGCCATATTTTTTTTGTGTAATATGTTTCAATTCCCTGGGATTAACCTGCAAATAAAAGAATAAAATTGCTCCACAAATGTTGAAAGTTGCTCCTCAAATAAAATCACTGATTCGCAAAACTGCTCCACATAGAAAGAAATTTATTTTGAGCCTTGATTAACCATTATGAATCGTAATACATCATAAATATGATCATGATGTGCTTGCCTCTGTCATCCACTGTGGCTTTCCATGCCCTTATGAGCATCGAATGAGCATTTAACTAAATAGGCCCTACTTTTGTGCCCAGCGCAAGTCTATCGCAAAGTACCATCTAACTGTGCACATGGGTAGAGTTTTCTTTTTTGGGGTATTTTTGTAGACGAGCGCAGCTAAAAGGGGCGTTTGTACAGTTGTGGGAGTGAACACAGCCAGTTTCTTTCCTGGCCAATGGAAGTGGCTAGCCTCCTTCCCTTTAATTTCAGCAGAGAAGAGGCACACGGTCTACATGGCGGAAGAACTTGCTGTATTCCATGCAGATAATTGCTGTGTGCAGAGTACATTTAAAAGGAACTGCACTGAACTGAACTTTGAATGACCACCGTTTTCAATATTCCATTAATGCAATAATCGATTCTACGCAATCGACCAAATCATAAATTAAGTGTTTCTTTGATTATCAACACCAATTTCTAAATAATGTATCCACATACAATTTCACAGAAATCTTGTCTCTGTCACACCAGGTGTACGGTTTGATGATGCAATGCTGGGTTTACAACTTTGAGGAGAGGCCGTGTTTCTCCAGCCTGGAGGATCAAATTGAAATCATCATGCAAGAGGAGGCTGAGAGGTTGACTGGGAGAACCTCTCGCACTGCTTCGAAAAATGGCACCCCACCATGTTTGCAGCAGCTGAGCTTGTGTTAAGATTATCTGCACAAGCGGTTTCCAGCAGGAACTAAACCAGGGGTGTCAAACTCATTTTTGTCGCAGGCCACAGTTACGGTTTCCTGCAGAAGGCCAATATGACTGTGAAACCATACAAATTTTTACTCTCCTCACATTATTTACTTATCGCTGGTGTCGGGCGGAATCCTTGCACCTCCAAAATCATCACTCTTCAGGAGAGCTCTGAAAAGAGATCTACACAACAACTGATGGATAAATAGTTTTGAAATCAGACATCAAGGATAATACTAGTTTATTCAACTCTTGTTCAAGTGACTGTAAAAATGTGTTTGGGAACAAAAACCTACAGATGACATTTAGAAACTTCGGTCGAGCTTTTTGCAAGAAATCATGGAAATTGATGCACAAGATTTAATTTGCTTCCACGGGCCGCATAAAACAAAATAGCGGGCCGGATTTGTCCCTCGAGCCTTGAGTTGAACACATGTGATCTAAATGGTTAAAAACACAGAAGGAAAACGCGTCAGTAATCTTTGTACTGGAATGTTTAGATTTTGAGTACTGTGTCACAATGAAGTCATTTTGTGAACTCATGATCTCCAGGTGTGAATTCTCTTTAATTGGCTTCAGGGCCCCTGAATAAAAGTCGCAAAAGTCTTAAGTCTTTTAATCACATGCAGCCCTTCAAAGGTTTCCAGACTAGATAGTTAGTGAGAATGCAACAGACAGGATGGTGAGGTGAACACTTACCATTGAAGATTTACCGCTATTTTATGCAGACCATCTCCATTTTCACGGTCTCAAAAGCATTTGGTCAAGACTTAATTGTAAATATGATCAGCCACATAGCATAATTGCCTAAGACGTGTTTCAATGTTTCTGGACAGCAAGAAAGAACACAACTTTTATAAAAGAAAACAAATTGTGTTTTTTTTTTCTATATTGTAACAAAACACTCAACCAGATGTGTGAACTGGTAAGTAAAAGGGAAAAGATCTCAGTTGTTTTCGGGCAGTAGGCGCAGGGCCGCCTTTACTTACTCATAGGCCCCGAGGCTAACCCTCAAATATAGGCCCCCCTCCCGACTCTAAAGTAACTATCCTAAATTAGGGGCGAACGTTTCCGACTGTTGGCGAAGGTACAAAAATGTATGTTCACATCAGGGTTTGTTCAAGGTCGTAGGTGTTCGACGTTCGCCTGTACTTTTCTTGTTGCAACAAGAAAAATCCGTGCAACTGTTGACGGACGTCTGGTGAACGTTTTGTGAACATTTGGAACATTGAACGAACTGGCAAACTCTGATGTGAACGCAACATTTGCTGACCTTGAAAACACTGCAACTGTTCGCTGCTCAGTGGCATATAGGGCTTTTTTGAGATACTCAACTCATTTTTTAACATTGACAAACAGATCAACAAACAGATCAGCATGCATATTTATGCATTTTATACATTTTAACAAATAGAATAGCCAACAAATCAAAAGGTTCACACACTATAGTTTTTATAAACCAATAGTGCATTTCCCAATCACTTCTATGAATTAAAAAAAATGATATATTTTATAAAATCTATAATTAAAAAAAAGTGCCAAAATAAATATGTGAAAATAAAACAAACAATTCTTAAAGATAACATTCCCATTTAAATTGAGCTCAAAAGTTCAAAATAGAACTAAATTGTACATAGGCAATGAGTCTTACACATATCACTAGAGAGAACTAGCGTAGCAATACCGGTACGGGCTCCACACGTAGAGAATCACTGCTTCTAAACAACTGCAAGGAGAAGTAGGAAAAAATGACAATAATAATAATAATAGACCTTATCCACTTTAAATTTTAAATAGGATTACCAGTAATTGTGTGTGTGTGTGTGTGTGTGGGTGGGTGTGCGCGTGTCTGCGTACAAAATATCCATTACTCACAGTATATACACAACCAGTGGTGTTACCAGGATGCCAGGTGTGGGTGGGCATTAGTCTTACCTGCGGGGTGCAAAAAAGTGCTCAATGCTCAAGTAGGTTGAAATACAGCGTAGGGCTACTGCACCTCAAAACGTGTTTTGTTTTCTCCTTAATTGAGATAACTGTTGTTGTGATTTGGGCTAAACAAATAAAAGTTTATTTGATTTTGATTTTTTATATCCCATTCATCTGAACTACATCTAGTTTTCTTTGGGTGGGCAGAGCGTGTCCGTGGGTGGGCACTGCCCACCCTGCCCCTGCTCTAGTAACACCCCTATACACAACTAACAAAAAGGTTATGAGAAGTTTCACGATGAACCAAAAATGCACAATCTGCTATATAACCTTTACACCATTACAGGTAAATTTAATTTTACTTCTCTGAACCTTTGAATGCACGTCCAAATCTTCAACTTGATCAATTGGAGCAAGGAGAAATCAGTAAAATTCACTATCGATCAGGTCTTTGAGTGCCACCAGCAGATCTCTGAGTCACAAAAAGGCATTGGTGAATGTCCCGGGGAATTAAAAAAAAAGAAAAAAAGATTTTTAAAACTGTTGTGAATTTGACCGTTCGGCACTTTGTTAGAGAACAGCATGGTGTGCAACAAATAGCTTACTGAAAGACTTCAAACAGACTTCAAATCAGCAATAAAATGTCAGTCTCTCCTCTTTTGGGAATATTTTTACCAGATTTTATGCATTCTGCCAAGGTTGCACCCTCTTCTGCCAGAAGGACATGACCAACAGACAGACAGACAGTCAACCAGATCATGTGTGAGCAGCATGGGAGAAATCAGATTTGGTGCCTTGCTAGCCTTTAGCACACTGTGGCTCTTTGAAAAGTAAACATAAGTCTAAATCCAATTCTAACTTCTGAATTTGTGTTTCGAAGCTGGTCTTGAACATGCAACCTCGCATACCCTGGCCTAAACCATGTAGTATACACTAATCTCCAAAACTACAGTACAGTACACCGTTTGTCCTCATGGTGGTCGCAACCTGTACCATTAAGATGCACTGAGCTACTGCCACCAAGTGGCACAATGCAATGTAACATCAACTTTTACCAGCCACCTCACTATTTCTGTCATGAACCCACCCAAAATGTATGCATAAATAGTTTAGCTCACGACACAGTTTCCTCGAGATTACCACACCACACTTCACAGTCAAGAGGTCACTGGTTCAAATCGTATCTCTGGCTCTTCCTTTGTGGCGTTTGCAAGTACTCTCCATCATGTCATGTTTTTTGTATCTGTATGGGTATTTATTTAAAAAAAAAAAACGCTCACAAAATTTACATGTCATAAATTTTCAATGAAAGAAAATTATGGAAACTACAGGGTGCGCCTTAAGTTTCCATAAGGTTTGTAAATCTATGATACCAACAATACCTAGCCTATCTGAAACATAAAACATATATACATTAAATGTTTTCCTTTGTACACCCTGTATAGTGGAAGCTCCAATGATGAAGACAGTCTCTTCAAAGTCTCTTCTGTTTGACCTCCAATTTGTACAGATTTTAAAACAAGTTTTCACATAAAAAATAATGTTAATTGAATTTATCTGCGATAACCTTTATTAACTGTTCAGATATTTTTTTAAGTAAAATTTTAAAGTTCTTACCTATAATGCAATTATAAATGTAGGTTGTTGGGACTTTTCCTGTTAGAGGTTACCACAACGAATTACTCACATGATTTTTTTTTTTCGCAGTATTTTTTTTCCACGACAGATGCCTTTCCTGACACAACCCACCCATTTTCTTACCCGGTCTGGGTATTGGCGACTAACCGGGATTCAAACCTGGCATGAAAGGAAGTACTATTGTAAACATAGAGGGGTTATAAAAAGTCGACACACCCCTGTTCAAATACCAAGTTTTTGTGATATAAAAATGTTAAACTAAGATTAATAATTTCAAAACTTTTCCAAACCATAAGTTGATTGAACCAGTACAACTCAATTGGGAGAAAAAAAGAAAATATTTCAAGAGGGTAATTAAAAACAAGCAACTGAGATAATGATAATAATGTGTGAGCACCCCCTCTTATACTGCAACAGGGGATGTTGCTGTGCTCAGAATTGACCAATCATGTTCAAACTCATTTAAATGTGAGTCAGAACATATCTGCCACCTTTTTAAGTGCCTCGGATTAACCACAACTAAAGTTCAGATGTTCTAGTAGAATTGTCTTATTATTTTTGTCATATCTTGCAACATGTCTGCAAGAGCTTCTATTTGTTAGAAAGACAATGGTATTAAACATACCATGAAACGCAGGTAAGATGGTCATCATCAAGTGGAGAAAATATGGTACAACAGCAACATTACAAAGAACTGCACACCCCTCCAAAATTAATGAAAAGACAAGAAGAAAACTGGTCAGGGAGGCTGCAAAGAGACCAACAGCAACATTGAGGGAGCTGCAGGAAGTTCTGGCAAGTAAACTGGATGTTTAGTACATGTGATAGCAATCTCCTGTCTTCTTCATCTGGGATAGGCCTCATATCACAAAATAAACAAAAAAAACAAACTAATTTGGACTCTCCCAAATTCATGTGGGAAAATGCGTTATGGTCTGATGAAAGGTTTTTGGATATCATTCCAATCAGTATGTTTGATGTAATGTATGTAATCAATCAATCACACTGCTCATTACTAAAAAGGACACCAAACACACAATTAAGCATGGTGGTGGAAGCATCATGCTTTGGGGATGTTTTTCTTCATCTAGAACTGGAGGTTTTAGTCAAGGGAGAGGAGATGATTATGAAACGCTCCATCGAACACATGTGATTTGATCTGAAGAGGGCTATGTACAGAAGATGACCTGACAATTCAACAATTTTAGAGCGTTTTTGCAAAGAAGAGAGGGCACATAGCGTATGTTACGCATACATGTTAGACTCGTACCAAAACTGACTTGAGTGCCGTAATATAAACCGAAGGTGCTGCAACAAATTATTTGGCTCAGGGGATGCATATTTATGCAACCAGTTCATTGTACATTTTTAATTACCCCCTTTAAAGATTTTTTTCCTACATCATAAAACCTATCATTTGAACAATATATACGTACATTTACTATACATTGACTCGACATGGTTGCCATATTCCAACTGACCCTGTGTCTTGCAAACTCAAATTATTTGTTCACAGATGAGAAACGTTTGTACGCACTTCAGCGTGGTGGCGTAGGTTCAACTGGTTATTAAGGATTTATTCAACAGACAAATGTCCTCAATTGTAGAGTTAGTGCGTCTGCAAGTCACACCGACTTTGGCTCACCTACTGACGTGACAGCACCTGATACTGCACACATGAACAGATGCATCCTTTCTCTCAAGCTACAACCTTGGTCTACTTTTGAAGGAAGAAGTGAGTACCTTTGTCACTTTTTTACTTTCACACTAGTTTAATTATAATACATCAAAAACGAGAGCAGCATCACGCCAAGCAATGCAAATTAACAAATATAGTAATCAACATAATATCGATCCATGTTCTACGCATTGGAATATTCCGTCATATTCTCTGTATTCGTAAATGTGCACTTCATTTCATTTCAGATGTTTCGAAACAATCAAAATGATATTTGATACTGAGTGTACAAATTGTGAAAAAAAAATAATAAATAATTTCTGTATTTTAGTTTAAAGGTTTGTGTCATAGTTGCTGAATGTGTAGTGGAGGTAGCACGGGTTCAGTTTACATTCAGTAACTGTCTGTCTCTATGTACCCTGGAATGGATTGGTAACCAGAATTGTAATCTGAACAGGATAAGAAGTGTAGAAAATGGATTGACGGATGATGAATGCACAGATGGATGGTTTCTGCTCTTAGCTAGCTTTATTAGTTTACAATTAGTGCATTGTTTTAAAATCATCCCAATGATAAAGCAATGGTACTGTATGCTTTGGTTAGTGTCGTAGATGTGATCAGCAAAACAACCACAAATATGGTCCGGCATACTTAATAGTGTTGAGCTCATCATAAAAATGTAGAGCACCCTCATGTTTTCAAGTTAACAGGTGGAAACTTTCACATCTCAAATTAGAATTATTAGAATCTTTATTGTCATTGTACATAAATCATTTTGAAATGTTACCGATTTGATACATTATGCTTTGTTTTCATTTAGTCAAGATAAAATTAACTTTTGTGATTCAGAGCATAAAGAGTTTAGACTAAATTTGATGCTGAGCTCTAAAATGTTTTTCGCATGTGAGGATTTGCAAAAAAATTACATTACACGGACATTCCTCAACTTACCTTCTTGTCTCCGTAGCAAAAAAAAGTGTTTGTTTGTAAATTAAGGGATCTTGAAAATTTTGATGAAAGTCCTCTGTCAGAAGAAATGAGTTTCATAGACAGACTACATTTTTCTGCAGCCTTTGATGGATTATTCGCCCTGGCCTTCCCTGACCAAGAATAAGAATGTTGATGTTTTTTTTCAAAGCGTCTGATAATTGCTTATTCAATTACAAAGAAATGCAATTGTTCTTTATTTAAACAACATTATGTTTGCAATTTTCTTATTTTACAAACGCTAGTAATATTGAACCATTACTTACCATCTGTTATTAATGTAGACGTTTTATTCTGAAATTTGGATAATCCAAGCATAGATAATAAGAGTCTTCTTTACAGTTAAGACCTTAAAAACTGAAAAGTGCTCAGTTCGTACTGGGTGTGTAGTGGAATAAAATTAATTTAATAAAGGTTAAAAACTAATAAACTACTCTATAGCCTACTATACTTTCTATAAATACAAATATGCTCTACTGTGTATGGATTAAAGTTCATTTATGACCAATTCTTGAATAGAATCTATTGCTGGTCATTACATGATTATTTTTTTCACAAAATGTCGAAAAATAGACAGAGAACAGTCGTAACAATTCATCTTCCAATTGTTCCTACTTGTGGCTGCTCGGCATTTAGTTAGGCATTAGTTTCCACTGACATGTTTTCAAAGTTTTTTCCCCAACTAGTATCCGATATCAACTTCAGTGCATAAAAATGGAGTTGAGCTTTTGATGCATTCGTTGCACTCGATTATCCATGTCGCGGCTTCTGAAGACTGAAGGTTTGTTGTGTTGGAAAAAAAAGTTCAGGTCACAGCAGATTCCTTCCTGTGGCCACTTTGTAGTTGGCTGTTGCGGGTATTGGTGGAGATTTTCGTGTGTTGCTAGGAAGCTGAGGTTTTCACTTTTTGAGAACATACAGTATCAGACAGCATCAAAATCATAATACTTCACTATAAATATTTGTACTCCGGTTTCTTCCCACATTCCAAAAACATGCATGGTAAGTTGATTGGTCCCTCTAAATTGCCCCTAGGTGTGATTGTGAGTGCGGATGTTTGTCTCTGTGTGCCCTGCGATTGGCTGGCAACCAATTCAGGGTGTCCCCCGCCTACTGCCCGAAGACAGCTGGGATAGGCTCCAGCACGCCCTGCGACCCTTGTTAGGATAAGCGGTATCTATAATGGATGGATGGATGTATCTGTTAATGTGCCCAAACGCACCCTGATTATCACATATGCTCTTTTCCTTTATGGATATGCAACAGAAATGTCATGGCTAATTTTGCAGAATGACACTTCGTCTCTCAGTAAGACAATAAGATTTACATGTTTTTGGTTCAACACAAACGTTTGACTTTTTTTTTTCTTTTTCTCAACAAAAAGCACCTGCTTAACGGAACAATTAGATTTTAGAGAAAGGAGGCTGTGAGAGTGGACCACAACTTCCTGTTGTGGCTCTTGTCATGAGTTAGTTGCAGTCTTGCAGAGTGGGTGTTTTCTTGTCAAACATCACATCAAGTCACAAGGTGCCTCACTCGTTGTCTTTACAGTGTCATTCCCGGGGAAAAAAAAGCTCTGCTAATTTGAATGTCTTACCTAATGTTGGTAGAGCCAGAAGTGGTTTTCATTTAGCGTCACAGGGTAAATGAAGAGCTACATTGCTTGAAAAAAGAAAGGGAATATCAACTCAATTCCCAAATCTCAATGAATGAAGTATTCCAATTGACATTTGTAATTTATTACATCACTTCAGAATAAAAGAGCATAAGAGCTCCATTTTAGTTGACTTTTTATTAGTTTTATTATTAGTTTTAGGTTTTTTTCTACATAGTATTTGTCAAGTGCAAGATAAAAAAAATTGTTACAAAGTAATGTGTAATAAAGTAAAGAAAACAAGAATTTTCAAATGAATGTTTGGGCTTCCTTCCTCTGTAAGGACGTACAGCAATACCAAAATAAATACATTTCAAATGAACCCCAGAACTTCATGTATGATATTAATTGACAAAGATGAAAATGAAGGTCATTTTCGCTATAATTATAGTTAGTTTTAGTTAGTTTCATAAACGTAAGGAGTAGTTTCAGTTAGTTTCTGTTTCCTTTTAAAAGCATTTTTCATTTTTACTAAAGCGGTATAGCTAATGGATGGACTTTATTTTGTTAAAAAAATATATGTTTTTTTCAATTTTGGATTTAGTTAATAAAAGACAAGGAGATGCTGAGGCACTCTGTTACCGAGGAGTTTATTGTCCACTGTGTTTTGACTCAAAGAGTGCCCTGCACCTGTTATATGTAAGTTTTACTAATCTAATTTACGAGTACATCTTCAACTTTTTTGATCCACGGGAGAACTCTCATCCTTCCTTTTTTTTTTTTTTCGGCTCAGCTTTAGAAAACAGGCGAGCTGTGATTGGTCGTTACCTGAGCCCTGGGTAGTTGTGATGTTATTTTCAGTCGACAAAAATGACAAAATGGCCGCCCCTGAGATGGCTAAAAACAGGTGGATTTTGCTGCTTAACTCATATTCCATACGCAATATTAATCAGAATGCCGTGTTTCAACTAGTGGGCCGTTGGAAACATATTCTTGAAAAAAAATATGTTTGGGTTGATTTCCACTTTAAGACCAGCATATTCCTAAAAAATATTTAAGTGGTAATCTATCTTCCTGTTTCCGTCTGTTTGCCCTTCACGTAACCCTGCTCCAAAGATCAACTGATCTGTCTGAAGTTTCATCATGTCTACCGACCCTGCAACAGATCTGCCTTTCTTCTACGGCAGCATCAGTCGCGCCGAAGCTGAGCAGCATTTAAAACTGGCCGGTATGGCCGACGGCCTCTTCTTGCTACGACAGTGTCTGCGGAGTCTGGGTGGATACGTCCTCTCTGTTGTGTCCGACTTGGACTTCCACCATTACCCCATCGAGAAACAGCTGAATGACACTTACTGTATCACAGGAGGCATACCCCACTGTGGGCCTGCTGAGCTCTGCGAGTTTTACAGCAAGGACCCTGGTGGGCTGGTGTGTGCTCTGAAGAAACCTTGCTTACGTTCCTCGGACACAGCAATCCGGCACAGTGTGTTTGACAGTCTGAAAGAAAACATGCTGAGGGAGTATGTGAAGCAGACCTGGAACCTTGAGGTTAGTGTCCACTGACAGACTCACATGATCAAGTGGTTGCACGAAATAAATTCATCTGAATCCAGATAGATTTTTTTAAACAGACTAAACATCCATCCATCCATTATCTGTACCGCTTCTCCTCACAAGGGTCGCGGGGCATGCTGGAGCCTATCCCAGCTGTCTTTGGGCAGTAGGCGGGGGACACCCTGAACTGGTTGCCAGCCAATCGCAGGGCACACAGAGACAAACATCCGCACTCACAATCACACCTAGGGGCAATTTAGAGTATCCAATCAACTTACCATGCATGTTTTTGGACTGTGGGAGGAAACCGGAGTGCCCGGAGAAAACCCACGCAGGCACGGGGAGAACATGCAAACTCCACACAGGGAGGCCGGAGCCGGGATCGAACCCGCGACCTCTGAACTGTGAGGCGGACGTGCTAACCAGTCGACCACCGTGCCGCCTACAGACTAAACATCTACTTTAAAAATGTATCTGCACAGATTAGTTTATTTTGTGTAACCACTTGACAAAATAAAAGTGAGTAAATTCAACCATCATTTACACTGAAAAAAATGCTGTGCATCATTTACTCGATTTTATTTCATCAAGTGGTTGCATGAAATAAAATCACCTGAATCCAGATAGATTTTTTAAGCAGACTATACATCTACGTACTTCAAAATCAAGTATCTGAAAACAGATGATTTTATTTTGTGCAGCCATTTGACAAAATAAAATTGTGAAAAAAAAATTCAATCATCATTTTTTCAGTGTATGATGAACTGAGGGTAGGAGCTTCATTTAGTCAGGCCAATAGAAAATATACTTTTGCTGCCATCTTGTAGCATCTCTAAGCAACTTTGCAAATACATATTTTGATGCAGCTCCTGTATTGGATCTCATTAGATTGTCCATATCTATTTAATGAAATGACCAAATAGGTGTAAACCACTTCAGATGTTTTCATCTATTATTGAGTGAGTCTGCTTTTCTTCCACTCAGGGTGAAGCCATGGAGCAGGCCATCATCAGTCAAGCTCCCCAACTGGAAAAGCTAATTGCCACTATGGCCCATGAGAAGATGTCGTGGTATCACGGCAAAATCCCCAGACAGGAATGTGAGAGACTGCTCTATTGTGGAACACAACCAGATGGCAAATTTCTGTAAGTTAAGTAGCTCAAGGTGATGCATTCTTTTATGAAGTGTCAAAGGTCTTTACAGATTGTCTGAATCAACGTTTCTCAATCAATTGTTGTTCAGGATTCGTGACCGAGAGGATTCTGGTACTTTTGCGCTCTCTGTAATGTATGGAAGATCTGTTTATCACTATCAGATCCTCCAAGACAAGTCAGGGAAATATTCCATGCCAGACGGATTGAAGTTTGACACTATTTGGCAGGTGCATAAATGCCTTTAAAAATTTGTATTTTGTCATACATATTCGTTTTCAGTCATAAATTAATCATGTTCTCGTTATTTTACCAGCTGGTAGAGTTCCTGAAGATGAAACCTAACGGACTGGTGACAGTTCTGGGCGACGCGTGTGTCAACAAAGCTGTTGGAAGTACTGGACATCTTTATATCTCTTTATATGCAAATTCATCTAAATGCAAATTTGTTTGTTTGTTTTATCTAAAGTGTACTGTAACTACACTGAAAAAATGGTGTATTGAATTTACAAAATAAAATCATCTGTATCCAGATAATTTTTTTAAAGTAGATGTGTAGTCTACTTAAAAGTGAATATGGATCCAGATGATTATATTTCATGCATCCACTTGAAAAAATAAAATTGAGTAAATTCAACAGAAACTTTTTTCAGTGTAGTATAAACTGTCAAAACGCTACAATTAATAACTGAAAATGGGAATGCTGAAAAGGTACTTGAAGATCCACTGGAAAAAAATTATGGTTGAATTTACTTTGAATTGGTTGCACAAAATAAAATCATCTGTATCCAGATGCATTTTACAAGTAGATAGTCTGTTTAAAAAAAAATCTGGAATAATCTGGAGTCAGATTATTTTATTTTGTGCAACCACTTGAAATAACATTGAATTAATGATGCACGGCATTTGTTTTTCCAGTGTCCTTGGTTGAATAAACAAATCAATCGTTTGTATCATGATATTTGCTTTCAGCCACGCAGAAAAAATTATCTGGATCCAGATATATTTTTAAGTAGATGCATAGTCTAATTTTTTCTTTTTTTTTGCTGGATCCAAATGATTTTATTTATAACCACTTAACTTTATAAAATTGAGTAAATTCAGCAAAAACTTTGCAAAGATCTAATTTTGGATGCATGATGTTTAACCTACTGTGGACTAATTGCTTTGTCTTCCCCACCACCACCCCCACTCCCGCCACTCCTGTTTTTGTTTTTGATTTTGTTTTTGTTTTTATTTGTACATATATAATCTCTTTCCAAACAAAAATCAGAGATACCTAACCTCCCCGCAACAGTAAGTATCAGTGCGTCATATTGAGTTTAATTTTTCCTATTACCGCCATTTTAATTAAATGTTTTGCTAATGCTTGCAGAGGCGACCAGGCCTAAATAGCTACACACCACCACCTCGAGGTCAGTTGCCGACATTGCACAATTCGGAACAATCTCTCTTTATAATACTGTAATCTAATAATTCATAACTATATAATAATCTACATGTTTGATCTTCCATCTCAGTATTTTAGGTGATAAGAAGTGCAAAAGAAATGTCAAATCTTTTAATATGAGTGCATCAGGAGTTGCTGCATTCAAATATGTGTGTTTTTGCTTGATAGCTGTTACAGTCACGTCGGTGCCTGCAGATGATGCTCTTCCAATGGACTGCATGGGATTTAACCCTTATCACAACCCCAATGACATTAAGAAGTTTAACATTCAGAGGAATCAACTTTTCATTGATGAGGTGGAGCTCGGCTCTGGCAACTTCGGCTGCGTCAAGAAGGGTGTCCTTGATACTAACAAGTGAGAAAATGTTGATGAACTGTAAACAAAGACATTAACATCTTTAATGGAGAGATGTTCACGCCAAATATTTTTGGGGTTTGTTTGTTGTCCATCAGGGGCCAGTTAGATGTAGCCATCAAAGTGCTGAAGAGTGACAATGAGAAGCTAATGAAGGAGGAGATGATGAGGGAGGCAGAGATCATGCACCAGCTGAGTAATCCCTTCATTGTTCGGATGCTGGGGTTATGCAATGCTGAGAGTTTGATGCTGGTCATGGAGATGGCTTCCTCTGGACCACTCAACAAGTTTCTCTCTTCCAATAAGTATGTTTTAGTTCATATATACTATTTTATCATGTTTGTAAACAATATGTGCCACCGGGTAAAACTTGTGTTTGGGGGTTTGTGGGCAAGAGGAACCCCAAAAGGTTTACATTTTTCCTGATTTCCTTCAAGTAAAAAATCGAAATTTATCGAGTTTATTTTAATTTAATTTAATTTATCCATTTATCCAACCCGAAGTTGTGGGTGAAGAGGATGTTGTAAATAGCAGTACAGATAATGTTGCAAGACTACCTAGTAATTTAGTAGTAAGATAGTACTACTACTACTACTACTACTACTACTACTACTACTACTACTACTACTACTACTACTACTAGCCACTTCCACACATGGCTCGCCTTCAGAAAACATGTGAGCTGTAATTGGTCGTTACCTGAGCCCTGAGCAACTTTGATATCATTTTCAGTCAACAGAAGTAACAAAATGGCCGCCCCCGGAGATGGCTAAAAATGTATGGATTAACTTTTATTCCACAAACTCAATATTCATCAGAATGCCTTGTTTCAACTAGTGGGCCTGCATAGAACATATTCTGGAACAAAATATGCTTGGGTTGACTTCATCCTTAAGAATACCTAATGTTGTTTTTTAGTTTCTGGAGGCCAAAATATCTTCATATTTGAAGGGAAGGTTCCCTGACTTTTTGAATAACATAACTTATTCCATTATTAATGTGCTTACTTAAGAACCAGTTTGCCACTTTTTTCATGCTTTAGTGTTGCACCCTGTCTCAGGCCTTCGATCCATCCATTTTCCATGTAGCACTTGTCCCGATTATGTTCACGGATGACATATCCCAGCTCACTTGGGCGGGGGCACATCCTTGACTGATCACCAGGCAATCACAGGGCACACGTAGACAAACAACCACTTACCATCACAATCGCACATATGAATAGTTTATATTAACCAATATGCATGTTTTTTTTTTATGGTAGCTAATAAGTAAACTAAACGTCACTCTCTAATATTTTAATCACCACAGGGACACTGTATCAGTGGAGGACATTGTCAACCTGATGCACCAGGTGTCGATGGGAATGAAATATCTGGAAGAGAAAAATTTTGTGCACAGGGATTTAGCAGCCCGAAATGTCCTGCTGGTAAACCGACAGTTTGCCAAAATCAGTGACTTTGGGTTGTCCAAGGCCCTGGGAGCAGACAGCGAGTACTACAAGGTACAGAGGTCCAATTGTTATGAGGAATTCTAACCCCCCCCCCCCACAGGTTATCACCTTAAGGTGCTATCTTTGTGTAAATACTAAACTTATTTCCTTTTGGCCTGATTTCACGACCCTCATTTGAAAGGAATGTGGGAATCACATAATCCACAGGCGTCAAACTCTAGGCACGGGGGCCAAATGTGGCCCATGACATCATTATATATGGCCCGTATATATATATATATATGGCCACCGTCGTAGTGTCGTCGTAACCCGTCTCTAAGCGTCTGGGGGGAGTTTACGCATGTTGAATCGGAGTCGCCAGTCGTCACATTTGGTCACTCTGATTGGCTGTTAGCTAGCAAATCAGCGCTTGGAGCGCCAACGGGAAGTGACAAATGCGGATAAAGAGTGAGCACACCTTCTCAGCCTTAGTCTTCTTACAAGTCCAAGAGCGAGGGTTGACAATGTAAGTATTTCACATTACCGTGTCAAGAACGCAAGGGTTTACTTCGCGCGGGAGTTCATCGTCAGCGAAGAATATAGCTGAATGAATTGTTTACATTGTTATAATCCGCCCCCGGCCAACAGCTTTCCGGTTGAATTTTTCTAACACTGAGAAATAGTCACTACCGCCGCCGATGGTATGGAAGCGTATTAAATCCTATGCATGCAGAAGATACTTTAATGGTCAGCGTCGCTGTCTGTCATTGCGGTGTGTTTCGCCAGCGTGACGTGCCGACAGCCGGCCGGACGCCACAGGGGGTAAGCGTCTGTCACTGTTGGCGAACATCATTTTGGTGTATCTAAGCCTTAAAGGACCCTTAAAGGCATCTCCCCAACAACTAGTTGGCATTTTATTGTCTGCACAGCAAAACAGTCTGGTGGCCCTCCAGTTCCAAAGCCCTGGTCATTACAGATGAGCTACTGCCAATCCAATGAACAGTAATAAACAATATTTTTGGTATATGAAACTCTGAACAGGCCCGTTCTTCAGGACCATGGCCGCTGAAGTGGTATGCTCCTGAATGTATCAACTTTCGCAAATTCTCCAGTAAAAGTGACGTGTGGAGTTTTGGCATCACCATGTGGGAAGCCTTCTCGTATGGTGGAAAACCTTACAAGGTACTGTACATGGCAAATAAACTGCATCTCACAACAGAAACTCTGAATCACAGTTGTGTTGTGTTCTGTTCAAATCTGTCCAGAAAATGAAACAAGTGGAGGTGAACAGTTTCATAGAAAGTGAAAAACGCTTGTCATGCCCAGCCAAGTGTCCAGATCGAATGTATGTAGTGATGCAAGAATGCTGGAGATACAAGTAAGAAATTTATATCAAAATTACGTTCCAGGGTTGTTTTTTAAATCATCACTTCACACAGTATGTTTGGGTACTTCTGTCTTTTCTCACCAGACATGAGGACCGTCCTGACTTCAAAAATGTGGAAGAGAACATGAGATCGTACCATTATTCAATATCAAAAAAGGTTAAGCCATTGGGTGCTGCCACTGCTCCAGATCTTGACAAGTAGACAGAAAAACAAAGTACATTCTGTCCCATGGCTACACAATGTGTCCATTCATCTAATCATTAAACAAGCACAACAAAGAGCTATTTATGAGCCATGCACACTGACCAGCCTTAACTCTGGCAGTGACATACAGTAGCTAAACAGGCCTTGGTGGTGATAATTAAGCATTTGGAACATTCATGTGTTTGGCTACATGTATACAGGATCTTTTTGTCAGTTTGAATGTTTGTATCTTCACACTGATGAGCAAACTGTTTTCCCCATTCAATATATTGTACTTTTAATAGGTCATTGGAATTGCTTTTTGTTAGGGCCATCTTTAAATTGAATAAGTAAATAATTTTCAGCTCCATAAAATAAAGGTTTGTAAATGTACTGATAGTAATAATGTATGTGGGATACCTGAGAAACAAACTATTAGATTTAATCAAAATGAAATAACAAAAAATTCATTTGCAGCCAGTTGAAAATTACACCCATGTACAACATGTGTTTGCCAAGTAAGGGGAAACGTGGCTTTAGGCTTACACTTCTGCAAATAAAATATGACTATGAAACCTAGAGTACCACCTTTTATTTTCCAGCTCGACTATTATTTCTGATGTAACCTTTGTCGCTTTGAAATATATTTTAAAAAGCAAATTTATCACATGGAACGTTACTCAAATTTTCACAAATTCGCCTTGATAAACAAACATTGGTAGGCTTGTGTAGACGCTCAATGAGACACTAATTCTAGTTCAAGGAGAATCACAGAATAGAATGCTATGCGTTGTTGTTTTGTTTTGCTTTGTTTTGTTTTTTTGTAAAAAAATATATATAATGTAGAAAAAGTACTGTGTATTTTGTGTGGCACACGGAAGTCGCCTACAAAATAAGTTTAAACGACGCAACCCCTTGGCCTTAAATTGTTACATTTTGTTTGAGGCAGTTCGGCGAGGCAGAAGTCTAAAAACCATTACTTTGAATGTCTGTACCGGAAGTTGAAAGAACTCTAACTGTAACTTCTTGACGTTACTTTTCGTTTGAAAGGGAGGAGTCTGACGCACTCTGCTTTCATTTACCGAAGTGTCATGTTAGTGGAATTTACAGTAAATTTGCAGCATGAATGACTTTAAGCATACGCATTTTAATATTTCTACGTTATCGCTATAACGGTGTCAATAGATAGCTGGAAACTTTGGACAAAATATCGAAGGAAATTGGCGGAACAGGAAGGCGGAACAAGTAAGTTCGAAAAAGTAGCTTTCCACTGCGATTTCGTCATCGTCTGATCTGCTCTTTGATATACCAAGTCTTTTCTTTCCAATATATGCACAATATCTTCTCGGTTTAAAAGTAATGTATTTTGTCGAAATATTTCGATTTGTTAGGTCTTTTCGAAGCAACAAGTCCAACCGCGTTAGCTAGCCTCGTTACAAACTTGGCACAGTCGTTATACGCCTCACTGTTTAATCTCCTGCGTTCATGTCGGAAACAATCATGGAAATGTTGACTTTATATTCAAACAAACTGCATTTACCGAATAGGAAGATTGGATATACCTGTTTTAGGTTCCCGCTAATTTATCAAGAAGCGGTTTAGCGTGGTTTTGTCATTCCGAACATTCTTTAGTTGCACGGCAGGATTAGTGCTTGAAATAGGAAATGAGTCATTGTGTTGAACGTCGTAAACGCAAGCTTTACCTTTTACTATTCAACATTTTACTGGAGTGAACCGTGCTAACGTTCACCCAAACAATGTTCTTTTTCCCCCCCGAGGTGGTGGTGGTGGTGGTGGTGTTGTTGTTTTTTTGTTTTGTTTTTTAGCTACGATGTTGCAGCTGTATTTTTCTATTCCGAGATTAAAATAGTTTGCATCCATTAAACCAGCATGCAAGATTAGGCCTGTCAGTGTCAAAAGTGGGACACAGATGCTGGTGTTGTGTAATCTACTCTACACTAGGGTTTCCCAACCTTTATTGAGACTAAGCGCCCATTTTACATTCGTAAAATCTCACGGCACATCATCAAACATAAGTGTCACACAAAGTATGAATGTTGAAATAAATAATGGCCATCTTGTCTCAATTTAGTCACACACTTACTTATGTTGAAATCTGGGCCCGTTTTAATTGAACACCAAGATGATATCCTCACAGGAAGCTATGATTTGATTCCGTTGTATGAATGGCAACAGGTGGACACACGGGTTTACTGCCTTCCGAAATCTAATGGACGAGCATTTTTATTCTGTCTTTCACCATGTCACTGGCATAGATAGATGAGCAAAGGTATAATGGCAATTAATTTCTTGCTGTACAGTGATTTTGTGCTGCTCTCCACTGGTACAGTATATGAATGGGCCCACATATAATACACTGACAAGCAAATGTTGGTGTTTTTCAATCAGACTGCTTAAAAGCAATATATTTTGGATATAAGTTATATGTTCAGTAAAGTTTTATGTGTCCTTCACTAAACATATAACATATCCAAATTATAATACAAGATTGTACTTATTTACTGTATGATATGATTTTTTTTCCCCCTCATTCACTGCCAGACATTTTCAGACCTTCTTTTACCCTAATATTTGAAAACAATATAAATAAGTTCCTGGCTGGACTTCCTGAATGGCTGGACTGTGAAAAGACAAGTAAATTCGTCAATGGCAGTGAATGAGTTAATATGATACTGTGGGAAATGATCGAAAACATTTGGTTCTCAAACTTCCTACACCAATACCTCGCTCTCCAAGCACCACCATCATGACCAAAAGGTATATAGTAGGGCTGCCATCATTAGTCGACTAATCACGCCGACGATCAAAATGGTCGACAATTAATTTTAATCGTCGACGCGTCGTTTCAATTTATATATTTATTTATTTGGCACATTATTTTTCTCTCGAGACTGCTGCATCTCGCTCTTCCCCCGCTGGCTGTTTCCCTATCTGCAACGCACATGCGCAGTGGTGGTAATCCGGGTGATGTAAACAGAAGCATTGTGGGTAAAGTAGTGTAAGCCTTACACTGTAAGGGCTAATTCGTTTTGGCAACAGAGTACCGAAAGTTACGGCGCATTTCACCAAATATACTTAATACAATGCAAACCTGCCTTTCATGGCAGCACGATGGGGATGCCTGATCATTTAAAAAAAGGAAGCAAGTTTGTGCTTATGCCTGATTTCATGTCTGACATAGGCACAGTTGTGTCTAAACTAGCTGTAGTTATCATACACACGTTAAGGTGTGTGTTTGATGTAACGCTGTAAAACAATGTCCTATTTGGTACGCTAACACGTCATAGCATCTTTTATGGATCAAGCAGCCATTATTCAGTAAACTCACGTTGATTAACTTAATAGGAGTGTGCATCTCTCTACAAAAGAAGCAGATTTGCGGACTTTTCAGATCCAAGTATGGATTTATTTTTTCCAGAGAAGCTCCAAAACTAGAGACTTTCAGTTCAAGAGTGTTGCTATTGCGCTGTGTATCGTGTGAAGTTTTTCTCTCTCTCCCTGTCTCCTCTGTTGATTTGACAGAGAGCTGTAGTGGGTGTGCCATCAGTTTTGGCTGTGCACTCTGAGATAAAATACATCTCTGGTTTCAGTAGAGCTGCAGCGACCATGACGACTGCTTCGAGATAGCGACGGGTAACAGGTTGTCTCCTGGGTCACGTTTCACTCAGTATTTCAAATTTGCTCCATTGTAAGACAGCAGAAACAGAAAATATATGAATGACCAAAACTTATAGGAATTCAGATCTATTTAAATACTGTATGTGTGTACAGTGGTTCGACTTTTCATGCAGTTTTTAGCTAGCGTTACACCTCTGGGATCGTCAACCTGGCTGTGGCAGTGCCATTGGTGCTAGCATGGGCTTTGGCCTCTCTCCAACCCATCAGCAGCTCATTAGTCAACCGGCTGCATTCCATCGGTTTGATTTACTTAGCAAAGAAAGTAATTTGAAGTAATGAAGTCGTTTTTTTAGCGCCCGTAATTAGCGGTTATTTCAGGTCGTGCCGTTAAAGTTGGTTGCAAGTAGCAACAGTTTGTGACGGCAATGCCTCGGGATCTGGATGACGAGTCAAATCAGCCGTTAAGATGTGACACGCTGCCGACAACAACTTAAAAATAAAAACTCACCTAGGAATTGATGTCCATATATTATTTGTTTGGGTAGCGTTTATTTTGAAGTTGGCCTTCTTACCGCGTTGGTGGTGTGATGCATAGCATGAACTATTGTTCATGTAATTTTGTATTGAATTTAGTGATTTCATGTATCATACTTTGAGAACCGGTGATGTACAATAACTTGGCTAACCAACCGCCCTCTCTTTCATTTCCCTCTCTTTGCAGAACATAAACAAACGGCCCAAAAACAGTCTTAGAATATCTGCACAGTTTGCGTACTCCATCTTTTGACTGCTCCCAGTAAAACAGTAGCAAATTCACCCCACGTGTTGAAAGCTAATCTCTTCAGGATCTCCGTGAGCAACTATGTCCATGGCCCTGAAACAAGTTTTCAACAAAGACAGGACATTCCGGCCCAAGCGCAAGTTTGAGCCTGGCACACAGCGTTTTGAGCTTCATAAGAAGGCCCAGGCCTCCCTGAACGCTGGTTTGGACCTGAAGCAGGCCGTGCAGCTCCCACACGGGGAGGACCTCAACGACTGGGTGGCCGTCCACGTCGTCGACTTCTTCAACCGCATCAACCTCATCTACGGCACCATCAGTGACTCCTGCACCGACCAGACCTGCCCCGTGATGTCGGGCGGGCCCAAGTACGAATATCGCTGGCAGGACGAGCACAAGTACAAGAGACCCACCGCGCTTTCGGCCCCCAAATACATGAGCCTGCTCATGGACTGGATCGAGGTACAGATCAACAATGAAAACATCTTCCCCACTAATGTTGGTAAGTGTTGAAACAAGTTGCAGATAGTCTTAAGGTCCAGAACTACAAATTGTGTCTTATTACAAGCTGTGACTTTTCATACAGTGCCCTTCATAAATATTGACACACCAGGTTAAGATGTGTTAAAAGGCTTTGAATAAAGTCAATTTTTTGCAGAAGCATGCTCTCATATTAACAATTGTAAAAATGGTTCACCGGACACAGAATCGGGCATCCTTTCACGGCCATCTCAGTCCCCAGACCTCAACCCCGTTGAAAACCTGTGAAGTGAGCTAAAGAAGAGAGGGGGTTGTATAAAGTATTAACATCAGGAGTGCACATAATTGTGGCACCCATGATTTGATGTAAAAAAAAATATTTATTCAAATTTTGCAACTATATTATTTGGAAAAAAATGAATTCATTAGAAGCTAAAGAACATATCTTAACCAGGAGTCCGATTAATTATGGAGGACATTGTATTTGCATTTTAAATGAGTTCAACAAGTTATATTATTGTTATTTACAACATAGCATGTTTTTTTTATTTAATCACAATTTAAAACGGTTTCCAATAATAATTTTGATAAAAGGTATGACCTTCATTTGGCAGCATACAATAAATATTACACACTACATATCCACTTGTCACACTCTGGGCCATATCATACCATTTTTAGGGGAGTATACCTTCCTGCTCTATGCAATTATATCATGCTAGGTTTAACCGTTTGTATTTATTTTCAGAAATAGATAAAATATTTACCTGGTTATGTCATTTCACACTTGTTCGGTGGGTTATTTTTATAAAAACTATTAAAAAGTCAGTTTTCCATAATATGTCCCCTTTGAGGTAGACACAGTACTTTCAAGCTGAAGTTAATATTTCGGCTGTGAGTGCCATGCAAAGCCGTACAATTTGGAGTTCAACGTTTTTCTTGGAAAATACTGTACCTGAATGCCTCAAAGACAACTTTTGTATCGCTATTGCTAAGTTGACAAAATGATTACTTAAAAAGCACAGAAGAATGAAAGATATTGGTATTTACGTGAATTCAAAGTATGGCCTGTCACCTTGTGTGTCACCATTTAAACCCGAGTTTTACTATTAACAGTAGTTAGCTTATATTAACACTTGTAAGCCTGTTGAGAACATGTTAAATTGTTACATAAAATATGACTTGTAGAGTTACAGGTTCTGTGATGGTGACAGGTCTATTTCTATTTCATTATGTTTAATGTTCAAAATGTTTTGAAATCCAAATAAATCACATTGCATCTTGTGATGGATTGTTTGGCCTTTGAGGTGCCACTTTGCAGTTACAGTACTGACTCTTGCATAAACAGGGCCCGTGCGTGTTGTTTGTGTAGGCGTGATCACAAATGGCTCACTTTGACCACAAAACATAGTTTTATCCTAATTATTCAGCAAATGCAATATGCCATTTGCATTTAGAGTTGCCGTTCTGCACTCTTGATAAGTCAGATATTTGATAAATCTACAAGGCTACGTTCATTGCATTGCTGCCACTGTCCTGTTGCCATGGCGTTCTCATTCTCGATTTGTGAAAAGTGAGTATTGTTGTAGCTTGGTATTGCAATCACCACAGAAACATGCTGGCAAAGGATTTATAAAGCAGCAGGCAGTTATGTAGAGAAAGGAAAAAAAAAAAAAAAAAGCAGTTATGAGGAGGAAAAAAACTGACACTCATGACCCCTGGAAAAGATTGCAGCAATATTATTGGATGGGTGAGAGAGAAAAAACGTCCTAAATGAGTCACACAGTCTTTCTGGCCCAATTGCTCTGCTTTTGCATGTGGCATGATGCGGGCTCAACAAGGACAAGCAATGTGGTCACGCAAAATACAGAAATGATCTTTTGTCAGATAGTCTCAACCACATGCTGTTAATTCCTATCTCTGTGTGTCTTACCCCAAGGTACTCCATTCCCTAAGACCTTCATGCAGGTGGCTAAGAAGATTTTATCCCGCCTGTTCCGGGTGTTTGTCCATGTCTACATTCACCACTTTGACCGTGTGAGCCAGATGGGGGCCGAGGCACATGTCAATACCTGCTACAAGCATTTCTATTACTTTGTCACAGAGTTCAACCTCACGGACCACAAAGAGCTGGAGCCTCTGGTAAGTTGAAAGCACAGCAGCAAATCACGTGACAACAAGAGCAGTTTGCGATTTTGTTTGACATTTGTTTATACACAACTATTCTAAGACAACGATAAATGAACACAGCTTGCACTGGAGAAAATCTCTGTAAGGGTGGAGGGCAGTGTGACTGCAGGCCTGTTGAAACGATACAATGGAGACCTTTTTGTTTGTTTTCATGTAGCACAATTCAGAGTCACGGCAGCGTAAGAACAAAGAAATGCACTGAATCCTATCTTCGGGTCAGAATTAGGTCACTTTCAAATGCGGATAAAAATTCAGTGTATAGCATATATGTAACGATGAAGAGTTTTTGATTTTGATTTACTTCAACTTGCCCTGAAAGATAAGTTTAAGTAATTTGTCAAAAGTCAACCCAAACGCATTTTTTTCAGGAATATGTTCTATGCAGGTCCACTCGTTGAAACAAGGCATTCTGATAAATGTTGCATTTGTGGAATAAGAGTTAATCCACCCGTTTTTAGCCATTTCAGGGGGCAGCCATGTTGTCACTTCTGTCGACTAAAAATGACATCACAACTGCGCAGGGCTCAGGCAACGACCAATCACGGCTCAGCTTTAGAAAACAGGTCAGCCATGATTGGCCGTTACCTGAGAGCAGTTGTGATGTCATTTTCAGTTGTGATGCGCCCCACTGTACTGCAAATTTCTGCAGTCATTTTAAGCATAAAAAGTTCAGTCAAATGATTTTTTTTGTTCCTTTAATTTCTGCAATAAGCAGCAGTTTGACATATAGTCTACTATTCTTCAAAAAGGAGGTTTCTAGATGTGTAATGCAGAGGTGGAAAATCAAGCTCGTTTACCTGCCGGTTCAGTAGAAGTATCTGTGCCTTAAGCTAAACTGTGGCAGGCGTTTTACTTTCTGGACCTGGATTTTCCACCACTGGTTTCATGCCATTCCCAGTTTCCTGTAAACTAAACATAAAACAGAATTACATGTTGTGTATTTAAAACAAACTTTGTTGCCTTAAGCAGGCTCCCAGTTAGCTTAATGCCAGCATAGATGGAATATCCCACTGACATGCTAAGAGTTAGCATCAGTAGTAGTGGTTTTACAGACTTGTAAGAAACTGATATTTTGAACACAAATGTTGGAAAAAAACACGTTGACAGATAACAACTACATAGGCTACGTTCACACTACAAGTCAGTTACTCCCACTGACGTGACGTTATCTTTCCTAGACGTCTCCATTAAATTATATGATCAAGAAATAATGGTCAAATTCCCCGTATCTCTCCTCTGTCCATCTTCTCGTGTCCTCGATGGAATTTCTGGTGGGAAGCGCTAGCATGGAAACAGGAGCGGGGACCGAGGAAGTTGAAAACAGATAAATTAGATGCAGCCCAACCAGGCCATTTTGACTTCTTTACTAGGGATGTCACAATATTGGCAATATCGTGATATTGAGATATTGAAATTGCCACAATATACCGTCGTCGTCATGTCACGATATCAATAGCAGCAAATCTCTTTAAAAGCCCAACTTGTTTTCCATTTGTGCAGTTCCAGCACCCTCTGGTGCTTAGTTTATTAGTGCAGTTTAATTTGATGCCACCTCTGTTTAAGACCCACGCAAATCGCCAATAGGAGCGCATGACTGGCCATGCCTATTTCTTTGTGAATGCTGTTATTATATACAAAAACAGAATATTGTGGGGGGGTTTTTTTAACAAGAAATTTTTTTACAGTATCGTGAGCTTTATATCGCCAACCTCCCCACAATATCGTGATCATTATCATATCGGGACATCCCTATTCTGTACACATTGCACCATGTGACGTCATGTTTTGTGCGCATGCATACCACTTCTCGGAAGCATTCCATTCACATTACAAGTCATTTATTTTTGCAAAGGGAACGAGTACATAAATAGTTGGGATTGGACAAATTTAAATTGAGCATTATGCCCTGCAGTGTGAATGTAGCCCCACTCCGTACATGCAATTTAGCTTTGGCATGTGTATCACTTTGAGTGTTTAAGCCACATTAATGTATTTTCTGCTGTGTGTTAATGTGTTCTCCACAGAAAGAGATGACCTCTCGGATGTGCCACTGAGGGGGCCAAGCTGATCTGTGGACACCCATGCCGGACAATCACAACCGTCCATCAAAAAAAAAAAACTGCAGTTGAGATTTTAAATGACAAATACATTCATAAAGAGTCTATTTTTATATTTAAGTACTGTAATCTATTTTAGCTACAGACTGTAGGTTTTAAAAAAGAAGCTCAAGTTGTAAGTGGAACACAGAAAATATTGTAACAGAGCAACTATTAAGAGGTCCATGTTCTTATTTGAATTTCATATCATTCCAGCATGCTTTTGCTTTTTCTTGTCCAAAATGAAAATTAGTGGGGTTTGTTACTGTACAGCTGTATGAGCTCACTTTGTTGCATTAAAAGTTCTTACTTGATTATAAATCTGAGTGAAGCTTTGTGCCTTATTTTCTTCATGTTTGCTTTAACCCCTTTGTGTGCATTTTTAAAGACAATAATCTGTAAACGAAATAAACAAATACAGTATCGCACATTCGACACTACAATGATGATGCTTAGTTTTTACCGCGTCATGGTTGAGGAAAAGCTTACCAAACTATTAGACTTGTATGATTTAATAGTTTTTCGCCGATGCAAAAATACAAACCCCAATTCCAATGAAGTTGGTTTGTTGTGTAAAATGTAGATAAAAACAATAGAGTGGACCCCAGGTCAGTCTGCTAGTCTGCTAGGAAGCCTCGCTGTTGTAATACGTGCAGAATGTGGCTTGGCATTGTCTAGCTGAAATGAGCAGGGACGTCCCTGAAAAAAACATTGCTTAATGGTAGCATATGTTGCGCCAAAACCTGTATGTACACCACCTGTCACACCACAGCACCCTTTTTTTTTTTTTTTTTTTTTTACGTTGCGTCAGCTCCTGCCCAGAAAAGCTGGTGGTGTTTCTGAGTGTTGTTGATACAGTATGTAGAGTTCACATTGCATGGTACAGGTTTTCACTATTCGCATTTGTAGATGAAGTAAATTGGTTTTCCGAAGTGTTCTGAGCCCACGTAGCAATATCCTATCTAAAAAATAAAATCAATTTCTATTTTCAGGGAACTTTCTGATGAATAACCATGAGACTTTAGTGGGGGTGGGTGGTGGGGCAGGGCTTCATAATTCAAGTATGAATATAAACATTTAGTTTTGTCATTAGCAGACGTCCATGCAAAATAATCACATGCTAGGGTTTAACGATATCTTAATTGCTCCTTTTTTTCACATAACACAACAACCGAAGCTTGCGCATGTTATAAATATTGGCTTGCTAAAATTTGATCAAGTGATGACTTGTAACTCAAAAACCAAGGAACCACTGTATTTGCGCGAAATCCAGTTGTTTTAGTCAGGACGACAATATATTTTCTGTATTTAAATTCCCCATTCAACTTTCACTAAACCCTCAGTTTTGTAAATTCCTGGTTTATGTCCGTTTATTTCCACGAATCCCTGTTCATTTCCATGGAAAGAATTTTCAATCTTGGATAATTTACAATATACATTGAAATGAGAACTAAAAATACAGTCGTGGCTGGCAGGTCTAACCTTATCAGGTTAAGGTTATTGTACACGTTTGGCCTCCTCCAGCCGGCAGTTTCTCAGGTGTCAGATCTGCCGGCACATGTTACACATACCGAACTTCTCCAACACGAGACTGGAGCCTCACATGACAAAAGCTGCTGCCAAGCACGAGACGACGAGCGCTTTGGGTTTTTTTTTATTACAATATTATTATTTCAGGGAACGCTAGGTGGCACCAGATGCAGAAATGCACTAATGAGTCGTCCTGAATCCTTCACCCTGGCTGTGATCCACCGCAGGCAAGAAGCAAGGGGGTTGGGGGTTGCCTGACTCGGGTTAATGAGTCTACTCAACGGCTTACGTAATAACCAGGGCAGTGTGTATCCCCCGCGGGAGGGCTGTTTGCTGCTTGGTTTTGTAGGACTCTGTCAACAACAACTCAGGGAACACGCTGGAGGACAACTTTGCTACTTTGGGCTGAATTTAGATGTAGGTGACGTCAATAATGACCATGGCCACCAGGACAATCAGAAGCAAGGAAATGCTGCACAGATAGCTGTACTACCCGTACTGAAATGCAGTCACATTAAATTAGCTGATTAAAATGAACGTTTAAAAAAAATTATGGACAAAAAACGGAGTCACTTTTCTGCACATCTGCAACAATATTTCTCAGTTTATAGATATATTGATAGTTGAATCGAAATCTTAAATCTTAGCCCCAAATGTAAAATGTTAAATCTAATTTTGGGGGCTGAAAGTAAATATTTAGCTAATATGCAAATTAAAACTGTGATAAAAGCTCGAGGAGGTCAGTGTGTGTTTTGCAGAGCTGGAGGTGTTAGTGGTAGTTTGTGGTTTTTTGTTTTTTTTTAAGTTTGTCGGAGTTAGTAGTCGGAAACGCTAACACACGCCTGTTTAAAATGATAGTCGGACTGGCCTATAGGCAATTTACGGAGCCCCTGAGGTGACATATGGAAGTAAAAAAAAAAAACAACAACTTTGCGTTCCCTCGCAAAAATGGCAAGGGAAAAGGTAAAACTACATGTTCTTGCCTAATACTCAAGTGTTGTCAGTGTCCCCATACATATGAAATCCTACTTGATGTTCTTGTGACACTGACACCGCGTTCCTTAATCTTTAAGCGGCATCCGGCAAATCTTCTCCGGTGTCATAACGCAAGCATTCATTTTGATGTGTATGTTGCTCTGTGTGTGATTTTTATCCACAAAATGGAAGGAGCACACATACAACATTTAGGTGGTCTTTTCAAATTAAGATTTTCAGAGTAATCCTCCTGTGTTCCTCATCCCGGGCGCTGGAAACTACACCACAAGAACATTCCCTCCTCGTGTTGAAAACATTGCTTTTGTAACCACCCACTCAACTTCTGGTTGTTAATAAAACCGCCAACAAGTTCCCAACCTGTGTAAGGCATTTTTAAATGCTACAGGGGCTTGTGATAGTTTCAAAAAGGAAACCAAAAACATTGCAAATAAACCTTTCTGGTGACCAAAAGCCGCTGTAACAAATGTCTCACTGCCAGACATGGTTTTCGTCCATCAGTGTTATCGTTACTAACCGGGTCAAGTACACGGACCTCGCAGTCTGCCACTGACGGACGCCCGTTTCGCAGACAACTAACAGAAACATGCCCCGTCTGTCTCGTGTGTGTTTGTTCGCGGGGAAGAATTGGGACACCCTACACACTCGTACCCTCGGCGAGAACGCACAAGTGAGGGGCACTACGGTGCAAGTGTGGGTATTGGGATTGGCCCTAGGAGTGCAAGCGACTTGGATTAACCACAATGCAGAGCAGGGTTCTGGTTCATGTAAGCCATTTTGAACTTTAAATTAAAACTTTTTGTCATTTTAGGAGTTAAAACAATGATACACCCACCAACGTGCGCCCGCTGTACTTAACAGTTCAATAGATTGGTAAGTAAGTGTATGTAAAATGTATGTGAATGTATGCGTGTGTAAAGCTCTTTGGACAGCCACCGTATAATGTAGATACACTGATATATAGTGTACTCCATTTACCATTTTAATCAAATTGTATTTATCCTCTGTCGAACTAAAACATTTCTTGTTTTTTTTTTTTAGATAGACTGGCGGATTGATGGTATATGGACTGGTGAACGGGTGAAATTTACTGAAGTAAGTGATGACGGAAGCTCGGTTATAATAACATGGCTGATGATTAATCTTTGTTTCGGCTTGAAAAAATGACGGACTCACGATGACGGACGGGTGCCCAGGCCGCTGACGAATGACAAATGACAAATGACAGACTGACAACATTTTGTAAATTTCCCTCCTGTGCTCACTGCAATTTCCAGTGTCGCATCGATAATTGTACATGAGAGCCCTCAGGAATAAGGTGGATACCACCACAAATATCGAAAACCTGTGAGAAGTTGACGCTCACACAAAAAAGTGTGTAATGGCCGGCAGATGCCACAAGATGGTGGCAAAGCACTTTTTTGTATTTGACAAAGCTATGGCCCGACTAAATGAAACCCAACATGGGTGCTTCTCATCAGTAAACCACCAAATGGCACCAAAGTAATTTTTGGGTATTATCATTGAATAATGGAGACGAGTTTCTCCCAACAAAAATCCAGGAAAAGGCAAATTTGCTAATGATGAATTGCAAATAGGCCGTCCCTCATGCGTAGGTATGCATTTTTAAAAATGATACGACATCATTGCAAATTATTTCATGGACCCCCAAGAGTTCCCAAGACCCCAGTTTGCGAACCCTTGGTTAAACAAATATGCAGCATTTGCATTTTGATTTCAGTTTGAAAAAATCCACATGATGTAACTGCACCTTATAATAACATCAAGCATGCCAGGGAGCTCAACGCTGGCAGCAACCCGATCCTCTCTGTGCACTATTCAATGGACTCCTGCGAGCTTACGCATGCTACGTGCAAGATGAGCCACGCTTTGTGTGTCTGGTGCGCACTGTCCCCTCCCCCTCCCTGACGTGAGTGTGTGTGTTCGTTCCGCCGCTGACTGGGCTGTGAATTTCGCAAGACGTGAGGGCAAGTACGAGCCAGAGGCCATGGACAAGTGGGAAGAACTTGTGGCCACCAATCAGACTCAAGAGTGTCCAGTTCTTCTCCTAGTTGTTGTTTTGGTGGCACAGTGTCAGTATTTGCACGTAAGAGAAAAGTTTGGTCGGTTTCGTGACTCAGCACAGAAGTGTGGAAAATGTACACGCCCTAACGGTTTCAGAGTTGTGTTTATGCCCTACGGAAAAGATGTTCTAGGAATTTAAGGACAGAATTAATTTGATAAAGCTTTGTTGTACACTTATATGGTTATACAACAAGAGTGAAGTGTAAAGTGATGACAAATAAATGTTTCTTGCAATTTGAAGGAGAAGATATTGTTTACAAAAATGCCATGTTTTGCTTATTATACAATGACAGGATGTTGTTGATTGTAATGGTACACTTGCCTGACTTTGTTGCAGGCAGCATGGGTTAAGTACCCACTCAGTGACATGTGAATGCAAGTGTAAACAGTTGTATGTCTCTGTGCCTTGAGATTCACCAGTGACCAGGTGTAGTCCCGCTTGTGCCCAAAGTCAGCTGGGATAAGCTCTAGCTCACACATGACCTTGGCCAGGATACGCATTATAGAACAAGCATATAGATTATGTTTTCAAGCAGAACTACCTCGAACTACATCCATTTTGAAGGGCTGAGAAGTTTCCGCTTGGGATTACTTCTAAGAAAAGCACACCTTAGAGCACTGTGACCTTACTACTACTCGAGGAAGGTATGCAGCTTAATTTGATACATTACTACTGGCTGCTTTTAGTGTGTTCATCTCCTCAAACTTTGGCAGTTTTATTAGGCTTGCTTGCTATGTGCTACGTGCGAATGCATTTGCACATCCACATGGGGCTGTTTAGATGTCACGATTTTATATTTAGTTTAGTGCGTCCAGCTATCCCTCTTTTTTCTGTAGCACTTTTCTTTATAACGTTCACGGGTGAGCTGGAACCTCTTTTACCTTACTTAGGGCATTCAGTGAGCTACGAGATTTGCATGTTTTGGGAACTGTGTGTGGAAAGAAGCTGTAGTACCTACAGAAAAACAACACAAGCACAGGGAGAATTTGTAGACTGCACACAGAAAGAAAAACACCAAAGGCAGGTCTAGTGCTCTGTTAAAACCTAAAAGCTACACTCAGTGAAATAGTCATCCAAAAGAAAACGTTCTGGTTGTCTCTGAATGATTGACAGTCGTGCACTACCACTCATAGCCCTTGAAATTTGGGACCCATACATTTTCTGTGAGGTAAACTGTGTGTTAGTAGTACAGTCAGATGCTGTAGCTAGCTAGTGATATATGGAAAACAACAACAGGGACGCACCTACCCCATACCAAATTTCAAGACTGACCTTGGAGTTAAAAGCCAGAGCAAGATCTTCTGAGTGCCATCAGAAATTACATTGTTGACACCTGAAGCTATTTATGATGGCCCATCCTGCTTCTTTTGACCTGTAGTAACACTGTGCCACCCCCCGCGCATTGATGTGTGATCTTGTGTCTCTTTGAAACGTTCAACTACATGTGCTGCCAGATAGAAAGGGAGGGGCGGTCGGCCATACACTTGCGTAATGTTTGCTACTAAACGGGTGGATGTTGGAGGGGTGGAAGCTGAAACAGGGAGGAGAGGCAGGAAGCCTCCAGTCACAAGACAGCAAACGACTGAAAACAAACCTTACATGGATTCAGTTGAGACTCCCTTGATAAACAATAACATGTATTATCCACAGCAGACTGGAACAAAAGTTCATACATGAGCCTGCCACATGTCTTTACAGAGAAAATAAACAATATGTGTCTGGGTCAAAATTATATATATATATATATATATATATATATATATATATACACACACACACATACACATACAGGTATGTATATGGTTTTCTCCGGGTACGCCGGTTTCCTCCCACAATCCAAAAACGTATCTGGTAGGTTAATTGATCACTCTAAATTGCCCCTAGGTGTGATTGTGAGTGCAAATGTTTGTTTGTCTCTGTGCGCCCTGCGATTGGCTGGCAACCAGTTCAGTGTGCGGACTCTGTATCAATATGTCGTGGTGAAGACGGAACTGAGCCGAAAGGCGAAGCTTCTGATTTGCTGGTTAATCTACGTTCCTACCCTCTGTTACGGTCACAAGCTGTGGGTCGTGACTGAAAGAACGCGATCCTGGATACAAGCAGCCGAAATGAGTTTCCTCTGAAGGGTGTCCGGGCACTCCCTTTGAGATAAGGTGAGAAGCTCAGTCATCCAGGAGGGACTCAGAGTCGAGCCGCTGCTCCTCCATGTTGAGGGGAGCCAGATGAGGTGGCTAGGGCATCTGGTAAAGGATGCTTCCTGGATGCCAACCTGGTGAGGTGTTCCGAGCATGCCCTGGGGATGCCCTGGGACAGGTAACAGGAGATTTCTTTCAGAGTGATACTGACACCTTGTGATGTTTTATAGGTATTGTTATTTTTGCCCTTCAGTCGTGGCATCCCACAAAAAAAAGGCAAATAAAAAACATTGTCTCCCTTGGTCACAGTTTGATATTCAAGTTTAGTTTGTCTGTTGAGATATTTTTTTTTCGTGAATTGTTTTTGAACCCTTTGAGGGTTTCACTGTATACATGCACTCTAATATACTACCCCACATGTGCCTTTGTCAAACTAACTTTGCTTTTAATAACTGAATATAGCACAAGTATGTCAGGTCTCTGGCATGTCACAATTAGCGGATGTACAGAGAGGGTGCATGTTTCTGTATCATTAGGGTTCTTGCATTTCTTTCATTATCACAACCATGAGACAAAGTTTCCTCCTGGTTCTCACTTGACAAAAACAAGGGGGTATTTATTTGTAGAAATCACATCTACAGTAACACATGACAGAGCATTTCCGGTTGATTGAAGTCCAAAAAAGGTATATTTCATTTTTCTATATACTTTTTTCTTTGACATATTTGAACTTATTACTGGCACTGCTGAAGAATACGGGGGTCCTCGGTTTCCTACGGTAACAACGTAACCATAGTCTATTGCTAGTAGCCTATGATGACTAGGCTAATGCAGTAGTAGTATTAGCAAAGTCGATAACTTGTAACAGTAATTATTCGCAGAGCTCGGCATTTTACTAAAATTTCGTGGTCCGTTTATCACCTTCCGCCTGCAGCCGGGGTACCCTTCCACCGTCCGTTTACCCACATTTGTCTACAAATTTCGACCAGCTTAAACTCGCACCCTCCCCACTGAGCGATATTTGAAACAAAAGACTCACCGTGGTGCAGCACGGTGGTCGACTGGTTAGCACGTCCGCCTCACGGTTCAGAGGTCGTCGGTTCGATCCCGGCCCCGGTCTCCCTGTGTGGAGTTTGCATGTTCTCCCCGTCCCTGCGTGGGTTTTCTCCGGGTACTCCGGTTTACTCCCACATTCCAAAAACATGCATGGTAAGTTGATTGGATTCTCTAAATTGCCCCTAGGTGTGATTGTGAGTGCGGATGTTTGTCTCTGTGTGCCCTGCAATTGACTGGCAACCAGTTCAGGGTGTCCCCCGCCTACTGCCTGAAGACAGCTGGGATAGGCTCCAGCACGCCCCGCGACCCTTGTGAGGATAAGTGGTATCGATAAGGGATGGATGGATGGACTCACCGTGGCGTGGAAGCCTCACCGCAGCCGAACTACATGAGTCTCCTCTTAAGACCCAGAAGCCTCGGCCGTGGCCAACAGGAAACAGAGATCTCTCCGCACCCATTGAAGCCTCACCGTGAAAATAGACGATTACAAAGATGGAAAAAATGGGCTTCCGACTATGCTTAATCCATTTTTTTTTTTTAAGGTTCCCATCTATTGTTAATTATTGCCTACAAAGTAGGCGTCCGTCATAAGAAGATAGACAGACAGGTACTTCACATAGGTGGAATGCCCAACTCTGATTATTCATATGAAAAACACTTCTAGGCCATGAGTACACAACAACCAAATGTGAAAGAGGAAGTACACCAGTTAACTGACCCTGCTTTTGTGTACTGCGTATCGATGTATTCTATATGCCGCATCCCTTTTGTATAATGTTGAAAAGTTCTATGTTCATCACAGCAAATATTATTAATCACACTAATATTCCTTATTCCCTTACAACTTGTTTGCGAATAAATTCCCAAGGTGAATTCTCAAGGCCAGACAAAACAGAATGTCTACTTGCCTTTGTTAACATGTAATCTGTCTGGCATTAGCTCTTATTTCTTGGGTTGCTTCAAATAGTGCTAAACTATATAGACCAAGGTGAATACAGTAATTCTTCTCCCTAGCTATGTGAGGCAATAATTACATGTTAGAGCCTGCATGCGTGCATTGTGGCGGAAAGAGTCAAGGAAGCTGAGGTCATGTGCATAGATACACTAAACCAGGGTGGTTCAATGTCCATCTGACCAAGGCCATGCTGGGTCTGAGATCTCAGTTAGAACACACATAGTTGATAGTTGGTAAAGCACACGTGACATTTCGATCCTGGATGACGTCCACATATAGGACATTGAAAAACATTCTTGTGATATTAAGGCTGGCATTGCTGAACTGGTGGAGCTTGTCTGTCGACATGTTGCACCAGCCAACTGTCTCTCCTCCCCTGAGCAGATACATCACAATGACGTGCTGGTTTGGTTTGTAGGGCTACTGGAACAAAACACTGCTATGTGGTACGGTACCATTTCGTTTGTGTCAACATTATCTCTTCCGCAATACTTTCCTCCTAAGACCAGTGCAGATATGCAGACTTATACAAAACCTATGTAAATATGCCTCCAAATAAACATGGCACCATATATAAATCGTCTCTCAACTGAATAGTGTCTGGTTACAATTTTTGCCTTGTAGAATAATGAACGGCGTCCCGGTAATACGAAATGGAACGCGGCCACTGAGGCCCGCTTCTAGAAAACACGTGATCCCTCTAGCCTGCTGACGCAACGGGAAGGAGTTGGGGGCGTGACCAAGGAGGAGTCAGCCATGAGGTTATAAAAAGGCTGCAGCTGCTGCGAATCTGACACCTTTCACGTCCCTTCAATCGGCCTCACCCCCCACGCGACCGTCCTCTGCGGCTGCCCAAGCAGTGGATCCGATCAAGACGCTAACGCTGGAGCTGTAAAATTAACAATTAGGTAAGTGCATCCCTCTCGTGTTTTGTAGTCTTTTTAAGTAAAACATGACCCGTTTTTTTCGATGACTGTTGATTACGCGGACCACCAAGTGTGTAAATGGTTTATTTGGCTTTAAATCTTGTATATGATGTACGGACAATGTTAGAAAATTATCAAGTAATTTTTTTCTTGATGTCTGGCGTTGGTTACTAAAAACCAGCACGGAACACTAAAAGGCAACTTCAAGTCAGCTGCTACGCGGCTAGCTTTTAGTTTAGCACGCGCTGTTTAGCTTGTACAAGGCTTCGCTCAAGTTAGCGTTACGTCGTATTTTTTTAAGCCCATTACTTTGTGCCGAAAATATGATGAGTTACCTTTGCCAATTAATTGGTATGCATGGCCGGATTTGGGTATTTTGAATACCTGGATACAGTATCCATCTACACGGGTAATTAACTTGTATATACATATACACATAAACTATATTTGCGATATTTTGCAGTGTTTCCGAGGTAATAGCGATGCATGTTTGCGTTGTCCGCAGGGCTGCCCTCACCAGTGTGATCACTTGCAACTGTCTCGGAAACCCCTCGGTTTCGGAGAAAGTGCAATCGGATAGGCCAGACACCACTGCCGCAGCAGCCGCGCGTCCTCCAACAACAAATCGCCCAAATAAAAGCAAAATGGTGCAAAATAAGATCACCGAAGTCACTGGATTCCACCGCTCTTTTAAGGTTTGTTCAGTGTGAGTGTGCTTGTGTGCGTGTGTGGCTTATTGCACGCGTTTAAGAGAACTGCTAACGATCAACACATTTGTTCATAACTCACCTTATGACAATTAATGCACGAGGCTATCCAGCTGCATGAATGAAATAGGGCATACAACTCGATTCAGCAAGTTGAAGACCCTCCTGTGACTGTATTGTAGTCTGATGTTAAGTCTACAGTATTTCAGGCCCAATAGCTGCTCTTGTTTGATTCTAGCTCAGTGCAGATGAACCAAAGGAGTTGATCTATTGAGGAAATTGTTGCTCTTTGCTTATTTCAGTATCTTACTTTCCAGGGCCAAAATCCTTTTGCGACAGATGACTTCACCAAAAATGGATCTCATCTTATTGATTCAACATTTGATTTTGATTCCTCCCCAAGGCATGGTGGGTATTAATGCATTAGTTGTACAGTGACCCATTTCAGTGCGGCTGCTTCATCGCCTTAACAATTACTGAGCTTTGTATTAATGTAGTCCTTATTGTGACAGATATACCTTCCAGCCAGCCCATAGACATCCCTGATGCCAAGAAGAGAAGCAAGAAGAAGAAGCGTTGCAGGGCAACCGACAGTTTCTCTGGACGATTTGAGGGTAAGGTAATTTTCTGTGGACTGTGGCTTGATGTAAAATTCTATCGCGTGAACAGAATGCTTAAGATTCAACTCTCGCAGATGTATACAGACTGCAGGATGAAGTACTGGGAGAGGGTGCCTATGCCAGGGTGCAAACATGCATAAACCTTATAACCAACAAAGAATATGCTGTCAAGGTAAGACACACACACACACACACACACACACAGCCGTGTCTAAATGTACAATATGTTTATTATTGAAGTCTTTTGTTGAAGGAAGTTTTGGTGCGAAAGCAGGATATTCAACTCTTTACATTGGCTGCCACATGACTCTCTTTGTGTGCTACCGCTGCTCTGGAATTAGCTGCAGTCAGCAGACACTCCCCTGGCTGTTTTTACTTGCAGTTAGCCTATCACAGAGCAGGGAGGGATATACCCTCCCATTCATTCCACTCCTATTGCCTCGTGAGTGGATGCTCTGAGAGAGAGAGGTAGAGAGAGAACATTGTGTGCTGCCAAAACAAAACCCTCTTATAGAAGAGGAGGGGTGTGGGTGGCGCTGGTTGAACATTGTGAACCATGGTGTTTACATGGTTTTATTCCTGTTTTTGCTCTCTGCAGTCACATTTTTTTCACTTTTAAAGACACGCCTCGACTTCCCTTTTTGAAAACTATATGCTCACATGAGGAAGCAAAACATTTCAAAATCTTTTTCTCGACGCAAATGTCTCAAGTGCAGTGTTTTTCTGAACATTATTTCCTGACGCCAAATGCACAAATCCACCTGGATATTAAGACGTATGCTTGCATCCACAGCCTTTTTTGCATATTTATGCAAGCAAAATCATTTAGTTGGTTCCCTACAGAGCACATCCTGTATCTATATCATAGAGGTGAATAATTAAGAAGGCTTGAGGCCAAGCGTTTGGTCATGCGATGGCGATCTGTTGCTGTTGTTTACGCTGTGACGCGTTGGTGGATCCCCATGGGACTTTGTCATTCTGGGGGAGGAAGCGTGTGGAGTAGGTCATTTGCTTGTTGAAAGGGGGCTCAGACTGCTCCTGCCAGATGTCCCGTCTACCATCCCCCTCATCCCCCAGACAGGCGAGTTGCAAGTGTGGTCTCCTTGTGTTGCAATTGTAACAAAGCTTCACAAAGTACAAGCAGCAGACTGCGCATATTTTACAACTCCCCTGGCTCAGATGTTTTTTTGACCCTCTTGCTTTGCAGCATAAATCTCAACACCCTAGTGTGTGTGTGTGTGTGTGTGTGTGTGTGTGTGTGTGTGTGTGTGTGTGTGTGTGTGTGTGTGTGTGTGTGTGTGTGTGTGTGTGTGTGTGTGTGTGTGTGTGTGTGTGTGTGTGTGTGTGTGTGTGTGTGTGTGTGTGTGTGTGTGTGTGTGTGTGTGTGTGTGTGGATGGATCAATGGATGGAGATATACAGTAGATGTTTATGGGTGTTTTATTGGCTCACCTGTTTTATGAACTATTGTGCTAATTTGTGCTGCTGACTCAGACTGGATGAGTGCAAGGGGCTTTGGAATGCTCACAGCGCTCTTGTCTGTGCATTAATCCTAGACGCATAGCAATAGTGCTCTTCAAAAACAACTGTAATCCAGCTACCAGGAAGAGAAACCTACACAACATCCAAGCAAACAATAACTGTCCAGGACTGGAACATTCAGCCCTTTTGATTTGGGGTCAGCAGTCTATCGTGCTCTTGGCATGACGCTCAACTGATGGTGGCCCCTCGGTGGTTAAGCCCTCCATGGCAGAGCACAGTTATATTTAGAAAGCATGTTTTGTTTTTACCGTAAACAGTTTGGGATGAGCCCACGGAATGTTTCAAATGAGCAATACTTAAGCGCAAGCGCACTTAAGATTTAAATAAGACTGACACATGGTACTAAATATAGAGATGCTCTTTGACTTTGTTCATTATCATGGCTTTGCTGCCAGCATTGAAAGTAGGTTAAAGTATCTTTGCAAGTGTGTCACAGGGTGGGGTGCCTTTTGGGAAGCAGGGGAAATGAAGGTCTGCTCTTAACTTGGCACCACATATGGAACATGTAATCTACTCTCTGTGGACACATGTAGGATTTTGGGCTGCAGTGAGGGGGCATGTCCACAAAGTTAAGCATACCATTCTGCATATGGCCTTTATTTTTAACTACAGTTTATGACCTTCTCCCCTTACCAGTCAACTAAAATACTGTTTGCATTTTCTTTCAGATAATTGAAAAAAGACCAGGCCACAGCCGCAGCCGTGTCTTTCGTGAGGTTGAAATGCTCTACCAGTGCCAGGGCCACAGGTAGTGATCGTACTCACGATAGAAAACTAAATGAAAATGTGTAAATACAACTAAAATGAACGCACGTTTAGGCAGAAGGCACTTTGCTTGACTGGCTGCATCTTCTCTCTTTGCTTAGCAACATCCTGGAATTGGTGGAGTTCTTTGAAGAAGAAGACAAATTCTATCTGGTGTTTGAAAAGCTCAGAGGAGGTCAGTGAATTGCAGCCGTTCGCACACCACTCATTTCATTTTATCTTACCATGTAAAACGCCTGGCATGCCTTTTTTTTTTTTTTTTTTCTGCCTCATGTGACTGCTGTATCTGATATTCTCGTGTTCCCTCCGATTAGGGTCGATTTTGGCACACATTCACAAGAGGCAGCACTTCAGTGAGCAGGAAGCCAGAGTTGTCGTGCAGGACATTGCTAGTGCTCTGGACTTCCTGCATAACAAGGGTGAGCACACACTCGCAAATCCTTACCCCTGAAAGTTACAAAGGAGACAATGTGTCCTCCTGGTGACATTCTTAATACTCATTTGAATTGTTTTTGCATTTTGATATTCACATTTTGGATATTTGCTTATTGCTTTGGCTGTGATACACTACCCAGAAGCATGACTGTGGCATGTTCATTTCCAGGAATGGCACACAGAGACCTCAAACCTGAAAACATCCTCTGTGAAAGTGCAGACAAGGTGAGTGTGTGTGTATATGTTCTGTCTAGTTCAATTATGTGTTGATAAATAGACGGGCAAGCTACTCTAGTACAGTGATTACAGTCCAGGTAAAGATAGTGTGCAAAGGGATCTACAATTGTCCTTAGGTCACGAATGATTTAACAGGATGATATGAGATCTTTATTCTAATCGTGTATTCCTCTCCCAGATTTCCCCGGTTAAGATTTGTGACTTTGACCTGGGCAGTGGTATCAAACTGAACAGCGACAGCTCACCCATCTCCACCCCGGAGCTCCTCACGCCTGTAAGTTCATGATTAACTTTTGGTCACGTTCTATAAATTATCATGGTAATGTGCTACAAGGATCCGCACATGTGGGGTGTGGCCATCCAGAACTTGGACGAGAGTCATTAGGCTCAAACATATTGTAATACAATAGATGAGATTGCATTCATCTTTGCCATTGCGCAGAGTACAAGTACGGATCCAACAAAATACAGTTCAGCCTCTTCAGAGGTGCAAAGACAGCAGAAAGTGCAGACTGCGTATATGATTGGTAGTGTCTTTGCAAAGTGGATTTTTTTGAGGGACAATTTGTTTGGTGGGGAAGTTTGAAAAAAAAATAATAAAGAAAATACAACTTTGACCCACTTGTGAAATTGTGCAAATCTAATGTTGAGTCTCGGGTTAGTCGTTGTTTTGTTCCTTTCCTCTGCGCAGTTGCCTTTTCAATGTAGATAAGCGCTGTGCTTTCGGGCTTTAAACTGCCTTTTATCAAGTCTAGGCCGCCTGCCCATTGGTCATGCTGGATGGTGTTATGCACAGCCCACTGATCAGTTTTTCATTGTCCCAGCCTGGCAGCATTCTTTTTACCTTATCAACGTTATGCTATCAGCAGTTCCCTGCTAGATATCCCTCAGTGTAAGGTACACGTCCTACTTATCAGTTGTAAATATTCAGGTCCAAGAGTTTGAGGTTATGATTGTTCGACCCGCACCGTTGTCAAAACATCGACGCGAATGCTTCAAAGCAAAGTGCCGAGAAAATTGGGACGCTTGCCATCTAATGGTTCTGGCTTTTGCCATGTGTTGACACAGGCAGTCTGTGTGTAGTCTGAGTGTACTTGATAGATGGGTGAGAGCAGGTGGAGGAGGGTGTGCTTTAGCCTGCAGGAATGTTTTGTGTTGGGGGCTAACTTCATCTTCCTATTGAGAAACCAGTGAATGGAGAGCCCTATACAGTTCAATGTGCTTGTATATAAAAAGAAAAAAAAAAGTGACTTACTGCAAAGGTTTTAGGAAGCGGTAAAAGCCTTGTAATGTACCGGAGAGGAACTTCCAAGGCCATGTTCTGTTGAGTGTTTACAAAACCAGGTACAAACCTGTGAGGCAGTGTGGAGACATTCATCCTATCTCTGCTTATTTAATGTCCCATGACCCCAAGCCTACATTTTTGTAGTGTACTTTATACAAAGGAGATAAACAAGGTTTGTTCTAGAATGTTTTTATGTCCCCCTCCCATACCTAGCAACTGAGATATGATTGGCTTAGATGAGTGGGAGAGGAGGGGGTCGGGGGTTGGCCTGCTCATGCGCCCTAGCTTGTGTTTTTTATTTTTTTTTTCCCTCTTTGCCTTGGTCTCAGGAACAATGTTATCTGATTTTCATCTGTCTGCCCCCACTCATGCTGCATTTGTAGAGTTGCTGCTGCACAACGTTTACATAATTTTTGCATCTACTGCATTTATCTGTGGAGCTGTTTAGTATATCATTTTTGTTCAAGGCTTTTGCACCATTTAGTTAGAAGTTTAGAATGATGAGCTATGTAGGTTGGATGAACCTTTCTAGGAAAAGGCTAAATATTGCTTACCAAGAAATCTCAACAGGGGTCTGTCAGTCCAGCATAAAATAAGCGAGGCTGCTCGAATATCAAATCTCTCACGTGCAGTATTTGGGAGATGGCTGGAACAGGAAACGGAGGCGTTGCAAACAAGCAGCCCGATTGAGCCAAAATCGAAGCAGTTATGGCTGCTGTCCCATTTGCAAGTTCCTCTAAAGCCTCACCAGGTAATCTTGTTTACCAACCTCAGGGCTTTGGAACATGAAGTGGCGTCATTATGGGATGACTAGTCACATGGTCACGGGAAAGCCCCAGCTTGCATTTTGAACAGCACATGAAGAAAAGTTTGAGTGGGCACCGGATATACTGCTTCTGCGGGTTTGTTAGCCTCGATGCACTTATTTCACTGGCCCTTTCCCATGTTATCCGCAGAAGCTGCCAGTGGACCAAACCAACTCAACCCTTTTTAGTTGGCCACGTTTTTGGGAAGCATTTTTTGTTTTTGCCAGTTTTTGTCTGTTGAGGCAGGCTTTCCAGACATGTTGATGGTAGAAATGTGGGGGTTGGGATTTTTTTCCTACGACAGAAGCTGCTTTGTCTGAGCTCAGGTTCCTGTGCAGCACATTTCATGTCATAAATATGGAGGAGGAGCTGCCGGGATGTTGTGCAATAAGTCTTGCTCACTGTAAACATGCCCCCAACAGATGAAAGGAGAGCTGAGTTGTCCTGGGTTTCCAAGCCAAATTGCACATATTATTTGATTTATTTTTAGCTAAGGGCTTATAAGTGAATGGGCACAATAGAATTGTTGAATGAAGATGTGAACTAGTGACCTGCTCCTCTTTTGTTCCATTAAGGCACCACTTGGCGTTTGTGCTTTCAAGTTATGTAACTGGTAAGGGCTCGGCCCAGTCTGTGGTTCTGCAGGATGGCCAATCCTCTTTGCTGGGCTCAGTGTTTGGCCTAATTCTTGTCTTGGATACATAACAAGGCAACGTCAGAGCCTGCCTGCTTTTGCCCTCAGTCCACTGTGTACTGTGTGCAGCTGGATGGTCCAAGTTGTGACTCAATGTTCCTGCAAACCTGCCCCGTTTGATGCTGTGCAGGGATGTTGCACAACATGTTTTCACTTGCCACACAGAGTAAAGCTGCGCGGTGCCTTTTTTTTTTTTTTTTTTTTAAACTGGCCCATCTTTTTCGAGATAAGCATGTGACTCTCACAGGTCACCCCAGTTTAGGCCTCTAGCTTCACCACGAGGTGTCAGCTGAACTGCGGAATGTGTGCAGCAGCAGCTAAAGAAAACACTTCTCTCTTCATGTGTGCTGCTTTTTTCCAAGCCTGTGGCTAACTGATGTGTTCTTTCTTTCCATCAGTGTGGCTCTGCAGAGTACATGGCACCCGAGGTGGTCGAGGCCTTCAGCGAGGAGGCCACTATTTATGACAAGCGTTGTGATCTCTGGAGCCTGGGAGTCATCTTGTACATCATGCTGAGTGGTTACCCACCTTTTGTAGGCCACTGCGGGGGTGACTGTGGCTGGGAAATGGGGGAACCCTGCCACAGGTGCCAGGTGAGATTATGGAAGAATCGCTCAGACTTTTTCAAATGTTTTTCGTTGGTCTAATTTTTGATGTAAACAAAACTGCTCTTCTCCTTCCGTAGAACACCCTGTTTGAAAGTATTCAGGAAGGAAAGTATGAGTTTCCTGATAAAGACTGGGCTCATATCGCCTCAAGTGCCAAAGACCTTATATCCAGACTACTGGTTCGGGATGCCAAAAATCGCCTTAGCGCTAGCCAGGTGCTGCAGCACCCCTGGGTGCAGGGGGTGAGTGTCAAGCCACCATGCTACCTCTGTAATTTGGTGTTATAATGGAGGAATATACATTCTAATGGGCTTGTCTTCTTTCTTAGGGTGCATCTGACACTTGGCCTGCACCGGTGTTTCATCAGAGGTGAGGCAGTTGGCCATGCATGTTTTATGTATTTATTTATTTATCTTAAATGCAGCACCTTTTTATACCCTGCGAAACTCATGTCCTTACTTCTGTTCCTCAGAAGCAGCAATGCGAGGGATCTGACATTCTTTGCGGACAAGGCCATGGCTGTGAACCGGCAGCTAGCCGAACAGGATGGCATGGAGGAGCAGCAGCAGCTGGAGACCCCCTTTGTGGTCACTGCTGCCGGCTCTTCCATGCGCCTCTCTCCTCCTTCCAACTCGCAGCTGGCCAGGCGAAGGCAGCGCAGCAGCCAGCCCAAGGGCGGCCCCGTGTCTGCTGCCGAGTTGCGTCAGCTCTTGGCCCCTCTTGTTATTGTGGGGGACTGTGCCTGAATTTTGTCAACGTTGACCTCAGACCTTCTGCGAAGACCTGCTCCTCTCCTTGCCCGTCTTTGACTCTAGCTGGCCTTGGTCCCTCGCCATTCGGGCTCTTTCTGCCTCGCTGTAAAGGGGAGACCGCAGCTCTTCTAAATGCCTTTTGACCTTCTGCAGCACTTCTGAAGCACATCAGCCCAGGGCCTGCAAATACAGATGCACATCCAGGTTTTGGGGGAGGGAGGTTGAGAGAAGTGTTTTCTAAGTTTCCCCACTCCCCTTTTCTCTCAACACTTATGTTTTCGACTAAGCTCAGACACCAAAGGACAAACTCTCGTGCTGCTCCCGCGTTACAACTGGATCCACTGTGAATTAAGTTGTCTGGAATGTTCTCTTTGCCTGTATGTATATGCACGAATGACCAATTTGCACATACATACAAGCATATGCAATATGCCAAGATGAAGGTGTATATAGGGGGGGTGGAAGAGCTGTAAGCCAATGCTGTCTGTGCCTGGTGCAGTTATTGTGTGGCTGGGGAATCTTTAAAGCTATTTATTTTCTTTTTGTTTTCCATTTGAAGCAAAGAGTTTTGGAATCGATTCGGCTTAGTGGCTATGCGATTAAAGCTCCAAGAGCAGAGAATGTGTGTATACTGCCAGCCATGATGCAATTAGTGCAGTAATGTATATACAGTTTGGCTCAATGCTGTATGATCAGTTGCCATACTGTTCAGTATCTAGGGTCGAAAGTATTACTGTATTTGGTCGCCCCCGAAAATGACTTGGCAGCCATGAACAATGTCTGATATGTTGCCCGGAATAATGATCACAGTAAAATTGAGATGTTTTATTTTATTTTTTTTTTATTTTTTATATTTGTCCCACAGCCACACCCAGTGCTTATGGTTTTTCAGTTTTGTATTTTTTTTAGTATGCAAATCAATGAATGCGTCAGCACTAACCTTTATATTTTTGGCACTGAAGGTTAGAATTCCCTCTTCCGCAGGGTTTGAAAAGCACATTTTGGCCAATATGACCTCGTCATAAATTGAATACACTTATTTGAACCATCAGCATTTTTAATGCATTGTCTTATTTTTAATTAGACATCCATTTCCAAATATTGACGTAATTGGAGACCGTTTTTCCCCCCTACAGCCTAAAAAATTAAAAAAAAAAAAAAAAAAAAAGGAAGAACATTCCGCAAAAACAAACAAAAAAAGTCTTCACAAATATGTAGCTGTATTATGTTTACCTTATTTTTTCATCTTAAAACTCCATGTGAATGTGCCATTTTTCCTTTAATTTTTGTATGGCTTTTTTTTTTTTAAACTTTTTTTATGTTGGCGATTTGTCAAGGAGGTGCGGTTGAGTTCAGGTGAAGCACCGGCTGGTTTCCTATGTTTGTTTAATGTATGTTAAGTTGTGAGTATGAAAGTCGGCAGAAGTTTTAGTTGAGCTGGAGCGTTCTTGCCCAGACAGTTATGTTGTATTTGTTTTAATGTTCACGAGTTGGCAATAATTCTTTTCTTCTCGAATGAGGTAAAAGTTCATTCTGAGACTGTGATAGACAGTGAAAAGCGACTAGGTCCGTTTCACTAAAGAGGGTTCAAGTCATGACCTGGCACATGGGAACATGTGTCATAAACTAGCAGACAGGTGCTGATGATCCACTACCAGCACTGAAGTAATGGTACTCTGGAAATGGTTCCCTTTTTGGTAAAGGATCCACTCTGCTGATAACAGGACACTGTAATAGCGTTCCAAACCACCTACAGATGCATCATCATGGGATTTTATGTCTTATAATAAGACTTGAATTTGTATATGCAGCTGTTTCTTCTCTATTTGGGAAACGACTTTGCTAAATCTGATGATTAAGGCAATCTTTTGGGGTTTTTAAAACGCCTGATACAGTTCAGTATTTTTTTTTTTTTTTTTTTTTGTTCTCCTTCGAGCATCACAACTTTTGGACTGGGTTTGATACTTGTAATCACATATGCACACAAAGGGCCATACTCAAGATCCTGTCTGGTATAAAATGAGTTCTTGGTCATGATCATTTCTACTTTTTGGTGAAATAGCAGTTGTTTTAAGACTGTCTTATGGGGAGTAAGTTCTATTCTAAGGCGCTCACTTTTTATGTTTGTCCTTTTGATGTGCACAAGTGTTCAATTCATTCATGTGGACAGTGTCAACCCGTCACAGAATTTGAATGTAGTCCACAGGCAAAGAATTTACAATCCAGCAATACTTATCAAAGCCTTCCTAACTGAACTCAAGAATGAGGCAAACAATTCTGCCTGTGGCGGATAAACAGTCCTTGAGCTGAGGCATGACAGCCAATGCCTGATTTTAACACCATCTCGATGCCTTTTGGGGGAAGAAGTTTGGAATAAATGCATCCTTAAAGTCCAAAATAAATTTGATTTAAGATAAGCACTTTACTGTACCATGTGAATGATTGCAGTTCACTCAAGGCAACACTCAAAACAGTTGTTCCACAATTTTGTATTGTTTTTCTAAAAAAAAAAAAAAAAGGCAATAAAATGCTTTTAAAAACTCACGTGTCTGTGTGATATCTATTAATCATTGTGCTCATTGATTTCCTGTAAAGTTTAAAGGACTTGGCTGGATAGTAGATACTTGGCATGTGCGACCTCCTTCCTCACCAGTTTCACATTAACATTATCTTTTGCCCAAGGATGAGGCCATGCCTACTACGGTAATTGTTTGCAGTAAATCATCTTATCAGTCACACTCACTAATATTTGAGCTGTCACGTGTCATTGGCTGTAAGTTAATACCAGCTCACGTTACCCTTCCCTGGACTATGACTTGTATGTGGTTCTACTTTAATGTCAGTCGTCAGAATGCCAATGGGGTTTTCCACGGGAGGGCCTTACCATACATGACTGATGCAACCTGCTGCAAGAGCCATGGCCTTGTGTGTGCTGACGGGAAATGATTTGGCTACATAATGCTACCCTGAGTTACCTTTATGTGGTTAAAAACAGCAATCAAGAAGAGAAATATGGAATGCTGCTATAAATTTACATACAGTATCTCAAAAACGTGAGTAGAGTATAAATCAACTGTCCGTTCAAAATAACTCGTCACACGGCCACTAATGTCTAAACTGATGGTAACAATAGTTACAATAGTTTTCTCTCCTTGGTGTCATGTGACTTACTTTCAAGGTCTTTGGTGTGAATGCAGGTAGACACACGCACAGACATTTTTGGGATAGATGTTCAAGCCAAAGAAACCGGCACACTTTGCCAAAAGTATCCACACATGAAAAACCGTATTATGTTTAACTTATGTATTTATTTCTGTAAACCAGTCAATAAAGCAAAGGTGGCGGTGAAGGAAAGCATCAGTGGATATAAAAATGTACACACCACTCAAATGTCAGGTTTTTCTGAGAGAAAAAAAGAGACCAGGATAAATCAAAATACTACTGGGATGTGCCTGTGTTCACAATTAACTAATAACATTCAAACTCATGTTAGAGAAGCATACACTTGGCACCATTTAAAGTGTCTCTGAATAACGGCAAATCCATTTCAGATGTTCTAGTAGGCTTTTCCTGACACATCTTACAGCACAAGCCATGGGCCCCAGAGAGTGCTGGAGCCTATCCCAGCTGTCTTCGGGCAGCAGGCGGGGGACACCCTGAATTGGTTGCCAGCCAATCGCAGGGCACACAGAGACAAACAAACATTCACACTCACAATCACAACTAGGGGCAATTTAGAGTGTCCAACCAACCATGCATGTTTTTGGAATGTGGGAGGAAATCGGAGTACCCGGAGAAAACCCACGCAGGCACGGGGAGAACATGCAAACTCCACACAGGGAGGCCGGGGCCGGGATCGAACCCACGACCTCTGAACCGTGAGGTGGACATGCTAACCAGTCAACCACCGTGCCACCTAACAAAAACATGCTATCAAATTTTGAAAGTTGTTACTTATTTGAAATTGTGCTACAGACTTCAGCAAGAATCATGAAAGTTTACACACATTGACTTTGCCAGCCACATAGAATAATGTGGTGGGTCATATTTGGCCCTCAGGCCTTGAGTTTGACACCTGACCACATAAAAAATGGGCCAGACCACAAGATTGCAAACACCTTGAAAATTAGTTGCAGTACAATGACCAAGACATAAAGTAAAAAGGCAAGGATGAGAACACATTTCTAAACTTTACCACCTATTCATTGTGTCGATAATATTGACTCTTAGCATTAATAGACAACATTTCTGATGAAAGGGTTAAACCCACTTGATTGCACAACATGTTTAGTGACATGGCAAACGTAATAGGGCAGGAGGAAGGGAATTAACTGATGCAACAGCAATGTGACCTTTGTACAGTCTTCATTGGGCGTGACTGACAGTCAAGGATCGGGACAGTAGTGACTGTCGCCCTCTTGCGGATCTTCGTATTGTTGTACGTATACATTTGAAACTCTGAGCAATTGATTATGGGTATACAGTACTATTCTGTACTGTGTGTGTGTAAATACTGTATAACATAAACATAGAGTGCGCCATAATACTGTATTATGAATGCACTTTAAATGTGGGGTAATGGGATTTTCTTTGTACTCTTACTTGAAAAGGCAACTCTGCATCACAGGACACACCCAACGCACACGTGACTAATGAGGTCGTTAAACTGTCCCTAATTGGATCACTTGTGAGTGGAAAAGAAAATGCATAAAAGCCCGCACATGGTGGCGCATGAGCTATTTAAGTGAGCGGAAGGTAGGTATCGCCGAGGATCTTTTTTACTTTTTTTTTTTCCCCCCTAAACCTTTCTATCACTAACAATTGTATACACAAACGTTTCTTTTAACCTGTTTGGGATCTCAATGTAAGTTCTTTGTGCACTTTCTGGCGACTATTTCATAGGCTAATTAAGTAAATTCTGAGACATGCTTTAAGTGCAGTTACTTTGATAAGTCTATCAAGTATTTAATGTCTTGTGATGAATGAAACAGCTTTTGGGTGCAATTTAACTGTGACCTCAAATTGCACTATAACCTTCACAGGTGAATTTAATTTGACATTTTAAAGTTTTAAATGCACATGTACAACTATTCCATGTTTTAGTACTTTTCGCAGAACAGATCCCCTAATGAGGAGCTGAACAGCAAAGTTCTGAAGTTCACGTGTCGTGAGACCAAGTTGACAGCAACAGCACCTCGCCATCGTGTGGCTTTAAACCGGCTTTTGTTGGAGGGAAGCGGCCCCTGAGTTTTCAGCGTCAACAGATTTCAGCTGAGACTGGAAGAGTCCCAAAAACACATGAAGTGGCTGTCCAAAGGAGGGGAGCTTTCATTCAGGTCTTGCAGCAAGTTGTGCAACAAGCGCTGAAACGTAACTGTTCGACATGTGCATTGAGGTCGAAATTATCCTGTAAATCATGAGGCGCTTAAAGCGGAAGTCAACCCAAACATAGTTTTTTCAAGAATATGTTCTATGCAGGCCCACTAGTTGAAATGAGGCATTCTGATAAATATTGCGTTTGTGGAATAAGAGTTAATCCACCAGTTTTTAGCCATCTCTGGGGGCAGCCATTTTGTTACTACTTTTGACTGAAAATGACATCATGGTGTCTCAGGGCTCAGGTAACGACCAATCACAGCTCTCCTGTTTTCTGAAGCTGAGCCATGATTGGTCGTTATCTGAGCCCTGAGCATCTGTGATGCCATTTTCAGCTGACAGAAGTGACAAAATGGCCATCCCCTGAGATGGCTAAAAACGGATGCATTTTGCTGCTTAACATATTCCACAAACACAATATTAATCAGAATGCAGTGTTTCAACTGGTGGTCCTGAATAGAACATATTCTTGGGGGGGGGGGGGGGGAATGTTTGGGGGTCACTTCCATTTTAATTTTCAACCTGAAAATTAAGCCCAAAGTGGAATATTCTTAGCTTTTTGTGAGCCGTGTTTCGTTAAAAATTGTCCCAGCTGTAATTGCGTGATACGGAATAACCTTCTCTTCCAGACCTGGTGATAAGCAGACTTCCTGCTCCTGTGAAATAAATTTGTTAAAACAAGTGTTGACTATTTAAGTGCACCAACACCCACGCATAAGGGAGTCTGAGAATGAACATTTACACATGTTTATTTGGTTAGGTAAATGTTTCAGTATTTGATTACTCCAGTAGCAAGTAATGCTCTCATAATTACAGACGAGTTTTAAATGAAAGCTTCTAAGGTTAATTAAGGAGAAAGAGGGACTGCTTTACTCGCTGGCTTGCGACACTAATGCTAAAGTTTACATGCCGTGTTCCCACCCTAACTTCCGGAACGAAGTTTTTTTTCCCATCGGCCAGTGACCACTTGACGCTCCATGACGTCACACAAACACGCGAGAGGACACGCGAGATTTAATGTCCGCCACCGATCCAACATGGCGCCGTAGGGACGTTGTTATTGTCCTAACACTCATTCAAGCTTTGTTATATTGCCCACGAATGAGCGGAAACGGCCCGACAACGTTGGCGAGGGCATGAGAGGAGTATCTGGAGATAATGCTGAGATCAACCGGCTTCTTCCGTGGGCTTGACTGTCCGTTTTACACGGAATACACTGAGGGCAATGAGTATGGGTGCAACAGACCCTACTGTCACTTCAGGCACAGCCAGCACAGACGGCAGACCTACGGGGGTGCTGCTGTCGAAACGAAAAAGCTCCACGCCGCCCAAAAAGGTGACTTAAAACGGGCCACGTAGTCTTAGTTACGGGTCAAGATATTGCTGGAAAAACGCTCGGCTTCGAGGAAACGTTTGGAAGAAGATTGATAATGAATCGTCGCACTAGTAGCTTCCTAAAACACCTTAACTGTTAACAACCGACATGCTAAGGAAGTATGAATGATAATGTCGTTGGTTACACATGGTTCATTTCCTTTACACAAAGGTGTGTTGTCTCGTATGTCTCTGAGCTGAGGTCTTCCTATACATTGAGGGATTTGATTGCATTTTTTCTTGGAAAAAGTCGTGAAATTTCGTTAAACACTACCATAACAATGAAGACATTGTGTTCTGAACTAAGATGGGCTATGCATTTGGTACCTTGGCATTTAGTGGGGACTACCATTATTATTATTAATTACCCGTTTTACCACTTATCTTTTCTCACACTTGCCACACACTGCCACTGTACTAGGTTAGTACTTGTGATAGCGTTTGGACCAGTGGAGAAGTCCTTGCTGCTGGCTCTGACGGCTTACCACTGGTTAAAAAAAAAAAAACTTTTTCAGTGAACCTAATTTTTACTATGAAGTTGAATCTAAGAATTGTGATGTAAGGCAATTAATGTGGAATGTGGACATTATGAATCATCTTTTGTGTCGGATTCTAAGAGTGCTATACTGTCTTCCTGCAGAACAAGGTTATGACCCTTTCAAACCCGAAGTTGTGAGGCTTCAAAAGCATGAGAATGGAACTTCACCTCGCTCGGGAGACATCACCGGCGCTCTGGAGATGGTCAACAAGGCCATCGAAGAGGTCCGCAATGAAGTGGAGAGGGAGAAAAAGAAGCTGTTTCGGATTGGGGACGAATCGTATAGTCCTAGTAGAACAAGTGTGTCATCCTCCGATGGTGTTAAAGGTCAAGCAGCAACTACACACTTGGCCTACGATCCTGGCAGTTATCAAATGACATCAGGAGGGTATAACCCTACACCTGGTTGCAGCAAATACACTCTGGATTCGGACACTCAGGGAAGCAATAGCAACTGCATGGAATATGTTCCCACTTTGTTAAAAAAGAATCCATCTCGGACACACACACACAGAGTCCCCTCTCCGCCCCCAAGTCCAAAGTACTCAACCAGGACATCATCTTCAACATGTAAATACACTGTGGATACTTCAAAGCCATCTACAGACATGGAGTATGACCCACTCTCCAACTACTCTGCAGGGATTGCTGTAAAGCGCAAGAGCAATGTCAGCATGTGCAGTATTATTGTGGAAGGCAAAAAGACACAAAGACTCCCCACATCAAATGATGTCGTTGTCCCGTCTGTCAGAAAAGTACAGCGCCTGAGCGTCGACACAAACAAGTACACCTTTTCGGATTCTGATGGTGAGAGCTCTGGAACAGAGTACAGACCCACTACGCTCAGTAATCTTCAGCAGAGAAAAGCTAACAGCATAGCAAAAATTGAAGACAGTGTGGCGAAGGAGAGGAAAGAGGGCGCTATGGGTACCCTACAAGCACTGGCACAGAGGAATAAGGAGGACTTTGGGACAGGGGAACGTGCGGTGCAAAAGAAGAAGGTAAAAGTTGAAAAGTCTGACAAAGCAAAAGCAGGCCAACCATCTCTCATCAAAAAAAGTAGTGAGGATAAGGGCAAAGAGTCACTAAAGAAGCCTCAGCAAAAAGACCCGACAAAAAAGGAAAACAAGAGCCATGGGAAGAATGATGATAGAAAGAAGACTGTTAAAGTCAAGACTGCCGATAAAGTTAATAAAGAACACAAGAGAAGTGATGGAAAGAGTCATTCAAAAACAAATTCCAGCAAAGGAGGTACTGACACCGAGAACCGTGCAAGGGAAAGCGGCAAGTCCAAGTCTTCCGACAAGGAGCAAAGCAAGCAGAAGGAGAGGAAACATAAAAACGGTCAACTAGATGGGACTAAAAGAGACAAGGATGGAAAGAAACTCAGCAAAAGCAGCTCCTCTAGCACCAGTGCAAAAAGTAAAGCCAGTTCAGCAATCAGCAAAGGTAAAATGAAACTCAGCGCCAGCCCTAAAAATGTGAAAAATCTGAAGCAGAAACCAAGAACTACGAGTCTGAGTCATGCTGACCTTTTTGGGGATGAGAGCGCAGAGGAGGCAGAACCGATCGTGGTTGATGATAGCGATGACGATCAGGATGAAGTACTCGTGAGGAAATCTGCCGACGCTTTGAAGAGGGGGCAACTAAATAAGAGGAAAGCCTCAGAGCTGACTGCGTCATCCTCTGAGGATGAGGATGACAGAGCCGCGGAAGGGAGCGAGACCAATAAAGACGCTGCGATGGACATGTCACTTTTCCAGGATGCGTTCGACTTTGACTCAGATCCAATGGAGGAGTGTTTGCGGATCTTCAACGAATCCAATGATGTTAAGAAGGAGGACAAGGGAAGGCAAGCTAAGCAGGTAGCACTCTTACCGGACATTTTCTATTTGGATTATTTTGGGCAAACGGTCGGTGTCACATGTTTATGTTGTGTGTGCTGTCAGCCGTCCAGAGATTTAGAGGAGGGCAACGCTGAGAGCACTTTAACCACTCTCTTCCCTGGTCAGAAGAAGAGAGTCTCACACTTTGCTGCCAAAGGAAATGTAAGTTGACCCCATCATCCATCGCTTTCCCAATCATGTGAGCACTGTTCTAGCCATTTGTTGCCAAACAGTGGGCCGTAGCTTAGGCGTGTGCAAAATAAATTGCAATAAATGAGATGTATTACAAAAAATGTAGATCTGCTTTTGGGGATGAGCCAACCAATAAACAAAGTAACGAATAATAACAAATTACTCATCTAGCCTTTGGGCCACTTAAAAGCTGTTAATTGATGCAGGAACCGATTAGGTCTATGCAGTTGGTCCGCCATTTGCAACTAGCACTTCCCTTCTTCTTGGAGGAATTCAGTGACTAGATGTTCGGGTGTGTCTGCTGAATGTTTATACATTTATCCAGAAGGACGTTTGTGAGGTAGGACAAAATTCATATTGTTCATCCCAAAGTTTTTGGATGGAGCTTGAGGTCAGGGCCACCAAGTTCTACCACACCAAACTCACCCAAACATACCTTTTCAAAGGGATTGTATTAATTTATGTTGGAAACAGTACAACCCTTTCAAATTTATTACACAAAGTACTGTAATTTATGAGACACACTAACTTAAGAGTGTGTCATCTCAATGTGGCCACTGTTCCAACCTGAACCTGTGGGATATTTTATCGAATTTGTTTTTGTATCATAAATGGAAAGAGTTTCTTTTGAATACAATTCCATCCATGATCCGAACCGCTTTTCCCTGTTTTGCTTTTTCTCAGACTGATGCACCTTCAAAGAATGTGCTCCGGCCGTACAGGAGACCCACGGCTCAGGAGGTTTGCTATCAGCGCATGCAGATGGCGCAGCAGCAAGCTGCTCAGCTTTCTGCTTCACTCAAACCACCCTCACAGAGCACATCTAGCCCCAGCTCTACGGGAGAGAAGAAGAGGATCGCACACCGTCCCAACCCATTGACCATATCTTCAAAGACCAGTATGTCATTCCTGTTTATTTCTATTGTTGGTTAAGTTGTGAAAAGGGACCTGACCCCCCTGCCCCCTTGAATCTTCTTATCATTAAGTATTTTTCCACAAGGAGGTTGAGAATGCGAGAGCTGCACAAAAAATGTAACACTTGCAAGGGTACAACATGTTCATGTCCCTGGCATTTTCGTGGTTTATTCATCCCAAGAGAACTGTTTGATGAGACTATTATGATTATTTCTAAAATGTTTATCGATGACTATTTGGGCAGGTTCTTCAGATGCTAAACCAGCTGGTAGCCTGCCTGTTAGGACCCAAACCACAGCCGGTATCTTGTCAAAGACCACGTCCACTGTTGCACAAAAACGAGTGGCTCACACACCCACCATGAAGGTATTTAACCTCTAGAATGTCTTATAATTACTCAATATGATTGGGAAATCCTACACACGTGCCGGGATAACTTTAACAACTGCTGTCAGTCTGCCTCTATAAAGTGACTGTTCTACCATATGGTAGTTGTTCAGCCATTGCAGGTATGGGACTACCGTTTGCGAGGCAGTAAGGCTGGATTTAGACTGGAGGTCAAAATGCCACATTCTAATTTGAACCGTATAATCAGATCTTTCTGATTGAGTAGTTCCATGTACATTTTTAGTGTCACATACGGCTGTAGTTATACTAGCAGAACACATGAAATAACGTAGATATATTTACGCGGCCTTGGAAGGGGCCTGATTTTGATCTGAAGGAAATCTATTCCAGGTGGGGGTTTTTTCCCCCCCACTATCAATGCCCGAAGGACGTATTGTGTTTTCTGTCGCTGGTCCTTCCCTCTGGAATGACCTCCCTTTGGTTGGTAGGCAAGCCCCCTCTCTGTCCATTTTTAAAACCCAGTTGAAGACACATTTCTTTTCTCTGGCTTTTGATCAGACCTGAATTTTTCGGCTCTTTTCCGGTGTCAATTGTATATAGTGTTTTATGTCAATTTATTGGCTTTATTTATTTATATTTTATATATTATTTATGTCTATATTTATTAATACATGTACCACAGTCTTTTATTGATTTTGTTTTATTTATTGTATTGTAAAGTGCTTTGTTACAGCCCTAGCTGTTATGAAATGCGCTATATAAATGAAATTGTATTGTATGTGAGAGCAAAAAATTGCCATTTGATAAATGCAGAGTAGACTCTAAATCTAGCCTGTGTTATTTAACAACTTTTGATTGTGGAAACACTAAAATCAGGTGGTGACAATAACGCTTAAGAATGTCTTTTTTTTTTTATGTGTAAAATGTGATCTAATACCATTACACTCCCTGTGTTCCCTCAGAGTTCTTCAATGAAGCGCCCCATCATCCCCATTGAGTTTGGGGCCAAAGTCCCGACCATGATTCGCCAACGCTACCTTAACTGTTTCATAGACGAGTGCATCAAATTTTGCCCATCAGAGAATGTTGCCTTCCAGATGGTAGGAATGTCTTGAAACTCAAAGCTGCTGTCTCAGTTGGTTAGGTTGTGTCATGTTCCTTCATGACAGTGTTTTGACATGACAGTTTGTCAATGGAAAGCTGTTATTTCTTGCCAGGGCCTTGATGAGGAAAAGCTGGTGTACGAGCGGAGTAACACCAAGAACATCTATGTCAATTTAGCCGTCAACGCGCTGAAAAAGCTCCGTAACAACAACAGCTCCTGCTCCTCGCCTGCCATCAGTATGTCAGCACAGTCATGCATTGATTTACACCATGTAACGTGTACTGAATCCATCACAATGAATAGGCAGGGAATATACCTCTGTTTATACTGCCAACCTATATGTCTGTTGCTTTCCAGAGGAGGCAGGTTTACCACCTTCCCGGAAAGCACAGTCTCATCAGGAAGTTCTGGGAGGCCGCCTTGCAGCTATGACCAGTTTCACTGTCAATAGGATGGGTAAACAACAAGAAGAGAAGCTCATTGGTGAGGGGTTTTGCTTTTTTCCACATTGTTTCTAATGGACTGCAGTAGAATTCCTCTACACCCAATTTCTTTAAAGAGGAAGTCAACCAAACATATTTCTTTCTAGAATATGTTCTATGCAGGCCCACTAGATCAGGGGTCGGCAACCTTTAACAGTCAAAGAGTCATTTCGACCCGCTTTCCACGGAAAATAAAGCACTGGGAGTCGCAAACACTTTTTGACATTAACCTTCAAAAAACGCCAGCTTTTTTGAGTTCTCAGGCACCGATAAGTTCAAATTGTATAATAACTTATATTGCTATTGCACACTCATGTCCACATAATACTACCTATAAAATACATTCAATCGGTAATGAGTATTCCGTCAATCATTGGTCTCATCTTAATACCTTAAAGGGGAATAGACCTTTATAGTAAAAAAAAGTCATCTTTTTAAACATAAATAGTGCATTTCGTAGCACATTATTATGGAAGTTAATGACCAAAGTAAGGCTTCACTTACACTGAAGCCACTGCATTCGGAGTTATTTCACTTATTTGTCTATGTTGAGCCAAACAGAAGGAAAATGGCATTTACGTGAAGTAAGTGCAAAAAGGACTGAAAATACAAAGAGACTTTATTGCGTGTCATACACTGGACTTTTTGTTTTTATTCATCCCCACTGTACAAAACTCCACATTTTAAATAACTTGTCGTGTTTACATTTGGCCAGATTGCCAACTTTGTAGTAAAGATGCTGCTTATTTCCAGTGCTTGGCTTGCCTATCAAAATGCACATCAAATCTATCTGTTCATGCTGCGACCCAAACCAGCTCAGTCTGTTTTCTTCATAATTGAGCGTTTTGCTGTGCCACACTTTAGGAGCTGCACTCTACAGGAAGCTGAAGGCATATCTGATGACAGAGGAGCAGCTGCAGGAGCACGGATACCCTCGAATAAACCCCAACGCTGTAGGCAAGGCTGTTATATACAACCTCCCAGAGAAGAAGGCCATCATGGACCGTAAGCAGATACCGAAGTTTATCTAATATGATGCAGGTGTTAGTTTTGGGGAGGGAAATTTACAGGCTGATTCTATAATTCTTTCATCAGAATTGAGTGATTCCATAAGTTTTTCCCCTCTCCTTGGTCAAAAAATGTCACTGTTACTGACTACCACATGTTTTTCTTTCCTTTAGTGTTTCTTAAAGCCACAGTGTTGCCATTTGAAATGATTTTAGTTTTGTCATGTCTGTGAACTGCTCCCCCCCCCCACAAATTTAAACAAGTGAGTGAACATCATTTTTGCCAGGGGTTGTATATACTGAGAGTGTGAGATTAGATTATTTTCCTGCGCTTTTTGTCCATAGTCTTTCAGTCGACTAAATACTTTTGAATGTGTTTGCAGCATTCACCAAGATATGCTGCAGATGCGGTGCTGAGTATAAAGTCAATGTGAAGGGTAACTGTCTTCGCAAAGAGGAATGTGCTTTTCACTGGGGACGTTTGCGCAGGCAGAAAGGTAAAGTGTTTGTTAATCGTCCATGTAAAATGGTGAAAACTCTTGTTAACGTCAACATCCTGTGTCCTGCTGTGGCAGTGGCTGGAGGCTGGGAGACCATATACAGCTGCTGCTCCACGACTGCTGGTTCTGCAGGCTGCCAAACGGCCAAGGTATCTTCCAACATCCGAACTCTCACGAGCATTTCAAAGCCAATTAAAATGGCCTCTCTATGTAATTTTAATTGTGCAAGTCCAGCTCCATTCACTTGATGAATCTCCACACTGCGCATTTCCACAGCAACATGTTCAAGATGGGCGTAAAGAGTCGTTAGACGGCTATGTGACAACATTCAGCAAACCTCTCCCACTGGATGGCAATGGAGGAGTGTATGCCTTGGATTGTGAGATGGTAAATTCATTTCTTCTCTAATTACGCAGTGCCATGTTGCTCTCTTCCGAAATGTTTCTTTCATGGTTTTGTGTCCTTGTGCCCAGTGTTACACAAAGCAAGGCCTAGAACTGACAAGAATAACGGTCATAAACTCAGACTTAAAAGTCATCTACGACACGTTTGTCAAACCTGAGAGCAAAGTAGTTGACTTCAATACACGGTACGTCTGTCCCCTAAATCCTGAATTTAGCTGATACCGGAGGGAAGATCTGTGACGTGTAAGCAGTATTGTCAAGGAATTACATGTTTTTGTTCTTTGGCAGATTTTCCGGCGTGACGGCAGAGGACTTGGATGGCGCCACCATCACCTTGAGAGATGTTCAGGCTGTGCTGCTCAGTATGTTCAGTGCTGAGTCCATCTTGGTGGGGCACAGCCTGGAGAGTGACCTCCTGGCTCTCAAGGTAGATACCCCCGAAGTTCTTGGGAACAAACATATCACTTGATTGGCCAGGTACAAGTCTCCAGAAGTGACTCATATAAGTCAACATTGGCATGTGAAGATATCAAAGCAACTGTGAGCCAACTCTTGATTATGCAGAAAAGTAAAGGCTCCCACATTTTGCTGCACATTTTTATTGAGTTTGACATACTGCAGTGGGTCTTGAGTCTCATTTACTAATAAATGCGTAGGAATGTTCATACAGTCCATTTTGTTTGCACAACTGTGCGTATGATGATGAATCAGAATTCGTTCAATAAGAGCGTGTGCCTGCAGTGCCCTAATTTGCATAACACACGCCCCTTTTCCTTCAAAGAGGTCTTCTGTTTGATGGCTCTCACCCAATGCGCAGAGGTTATGGAAAAAAAACAGTTGGGAGAGACGTTCATAACGTTCTCAATCTATAGCCTATTTTCAAAAGGTTCATATCATTGGAAAGCTTGCTGAAACACTGAACCTGACAACATATATTGATGTCAATTATTTTTAATTAATTCCGAACTTTAATTAGAGACTGCTGTACACAATACACGCATGGAACAAATAAATTATGAGGCGATCAGTAAACACTGCACAACTTGGTGATGGTAAGAGATAAATATAGCACAGCAAACCATTTGTAGTTGTTGAGATTCATGCCGGTCGCAGTTACAGCACAAGCAAGGAAGTGGCCTATGTGTGCCTATAGGATCTTTTTTGACGGTCGTTTGTCTTCTGTAAATTAGTGGAAATGTTGTTCTAGATTCGTAACGTGCATGTGTAGGGCTACAGGATCGATACGAAAACACTGAAGCCTTGGATTCAATCGGCTCAATTGATTTCCAGGTCCAGCGTACTCGCGTGGTCTACTCTTGAGTGACAGCCGGCAAGAGACGGACAGATGGACTCATATACTGTACAATACAGAAGCACAAACAAGCACTTACAAGAAGTGTCCTTTTCATGTTTATTGGGGACATTAGTCAACTCATTAGCAAATTCTCAATTTAAATTACTGTTAAATTTATTATTAGTCTTTCTATATGACTGTAGTTCCAATAAACTGTGTATATTAGGTAAAAAATGTGTTTTTTGATGTTTTTTCAGAAGCTGGTCCATCATTTGTGCATACACATGGTCTGAGGCTGTTGTAGTTTGTTTGCAGAATACGCACAAGTACAGAGATATTGATGAATCGCATATTTGTGCGCAAAACTGTGCATACGCATGGTTAGTAAATGAGGCCCATTGTGAATGTGAGTGTGAATAATCGTTTGTGCATACGTGCTTTGTGACGACCAGTACAGGGTATAGTCTGCTTTTCATTCAAATTAAGATGGGATGATGTATTTTTTTCTAGTTGATGATGAAAAAAAAAAAATCTGTCATTCTCCATTTCAGCTCATTCACAATTCAGTAGTAGACACAGCCATCGTGTTTCCTCACCGACTTGGTTTACCCTACAAACGTGCCTTGAGGAATCTGATGGCCGAATACCTCAAACGCATCATCCAGGACAGTGGTGAGAGAAGTTGCACAGACTTAGCAGCAGTGTTTTCCTGTATTGAGCTTTATAATGCTATATCTTCTTGATTGTCATTTGTGTGAATACATCACTGGTGTGAAGTAGTGGTTAAATTGCTTAGTCGACTAGTTGTTGAGTTGACTTTACTCCTCTGCGTTGATTGTTTAAATCTTGAATTTGAGTGTTTTTCACATTTGATCTTCTAATTGGACAATTTACATTGGACCTTTGACTCTGCTGCTGTCACCAAACTATAACGCTCTGTGGTGCAGTGAAATGTCCAGCCAACAAATCAACACAGTCTTCATACTTTTGGACGAGTCCAATAGTACGAGTGTAAGCGGGTGGTGGATGAGAATAGCGGTTAGCCTCGCCAGCTTCTGTTATTCCAATTGGCAGTAGAAGAAATATAGAATGTAGATCTACTACTTTTGTCAAAAGGCTCTAAGTCAACTACATATTGGTTAATGTTACACACTAAATAAATCATTTGTTTTTCTTTTATTTTTTTCCCCTACAATTAAATCAAAGTAAATAAATATCATTTTGTCCGAATTACAGATAGTTATCAATCTTGTATATTGAGTAGTACTGATTAGAATATACGTATGCAGATCTGAATGAATTACGTGTATTATGTTTACTGTAACTGATCTTTGGAAAAACATCATGAAAATGAAAAAAAAAAACAACTGGTGTGTCAATGACATAGATGTGCTGGCCACCATACTCCCCAAGTAGCCATTTAGTTGGGTCATTACTTACCAAGTGCCTCTTGGCTGTTACGAGGGACATTTATCTAACGTTAGACCAAATACGTCCGATTTCTATTAAAATCGCACTTTTGCCTCTGCGGGCCGGATTGTTATAGTAGCCAAACGACATTTCATTACAATTTGAAATCAAATGAATCCCCACAAATCAAATGACAACGACCCAAAGTGCAAGGCTTTTCAATGAGCGTAAAGTTCGTTTTCGACGACTTGACCGCCATCTGGACGTGACGTCATTTTGACATAAGCTCGGAATTGTCCATAGTAAAACACAAAAACACCTTTTGTCATTTATCCCCAAGTGTGACATTTAAAAGAGAGTGACAGTTGCCTTTATGAAAGAATAGCAAAACCGCTGCATTTCCACACTAAGTATAAAATGAGATACAGCAGTCGTATCAAATATTTTGCCCCTGCAAAGATAATGCTGAGTTTTTATACGGTCAGGAAGATAATCATTTAATCATATGCTTATTACTGTGGTTTTAGTTTATTGTGGTGTCGAATTGTACTGCATCAAACATCCGTACGCTCTTATGTAACCAAATAAAATAACCAAAATATTAGAAACATCTCAGTATGGTGCAGAACAAACTTCAACTAGGACAAGGAATAACTCTGAGAGTGGCAGAAAAAATTTAGCATTATATCTTTATAAAGGGATGTTTTTTTTTCCATGCAGCTCACTTTAGATTTGATGTGCAGGTGTTCATAATGTTGTGGATAATTTAACTCTTGAAAGGCCAGAATTCTGACTGCTAAATGTAAATGTTGCCAGTAGATGTCACTAGTACATGCTTTAAGAAAAAAAAAAATCCATCATGGAAGGCTTTCCTTCATAGACGTGTCTTGAAGTGCTGAATTCATTGGGTGACATTTTCCAAGCTGGTTAAAAGCAGCAACTCTCATTTCTGCATTTACAGTCGATGGCCACGACTCGAGTGAAGATGCCGCCGCCTGCATGGAGCTGATGATATGGAAACTGAAGGAGGACGCCAAAGTCAAGAGATGACCTCACGCCACCCCTTCAGGCCTCAAATCACGCCTAGGAAGGGCATTTGGATTCGTTGGGACAGTTCAGCCCAGTTTTGAGCACAAACAGGCCAGAAACACCTTTTGTCGTTGCTTCTTGCTTATGACGGAGATAAGCAATAGAAGCCCTATTATCAGTGTTACTTCGTTTTGATAATTCAGTCCTCATTTGTATGTGAGTCGACGTGCATTTGTTTCGTTGAGCCTTTCTAACGCCCACGGCCTCAATAACAATCGGAGAATAAAAGACTTGTGTTGTCCACAGAAGGACGACGAGGATTATTATCATTTCTATGGCAGGCTACATTGCACTAGAGGAAAGCTCTTGACGCGTCTCGAGTGCGAGTTCTTCATCTGTGTTAACATTCGTTAACTTCCAATGGTAAGGAAGTCACTTATTCCTTGTTGTACATACTGTAAGTGCATTGCTCTCTTGGTACGTTGGAACGTTACCATGGAAATGCACTTTCTGTTTTCCCACATTGCACCGACGTCCTGTTTGTACAAGGCTAATTGTGTCATGTTCAGTTTGCAAAAACGTGACTTAACTTATCATACTTGATCATATTTAGGAAACACATTGTGTTCGCTCCAAACTATTTAATATATGAAGCACTGTACTTTTCAGTACCATCTCTGCCATGTGCTTTGCATGAAACAGAATATCCGGCAACACACGTTTCGAAGTTTAGTATCATCGGCCTTTACTACTAAACGCGGTCTATATGAGGTACCCTGTTGTGTTGTTAAATTGATAATGACCCCACAGAATGCTGTAAATAAGCTCTATGCAGTTTTCTTTTGTATTTCTGTATTTTTTGGTTGTTTATCTTTTCTATTAAAAGGGTATTAGTAGGAAAAAGGTCGGTCTTTTTTTTTTTTTTGTCTCGTTTGCGAAAATGCTTAGTGACAGCTCTGTCCAAGTACAGTGCAGGACCTCTTGCAGTGTGGCCATCCTGACCGCATGTTCTCTCAACAGCAGGTGCAGCTGCTGTAAACCTGCGTTCTCCAGCAGATGTGACAAATGGGAATGAAAGGCTAAAGTGAGAGGCCCATCCTTTGCCTATTAAGCTCCTCACGTCGCATGTCAGGATGCATTTCTCCCGGCCGGGTCAGAGAGCCCAGGTATGAAAAGAGCCAGATAGCTGGGATCAATAGCGACACAATGTTGCGGTGACAGCGAGGGGGGCTTCCTAGTGTGTGTTGACTGTTGCAGAGGATTTCTTAAACGTGTGGAGCAAAGCAGCTTAGAGGGATCGTCTTCATTATCAAATTCGATCAATGCTCGCCTTTCTCTCACACTCTCTCCCGTGATCACCTTTTGAGTAGTGTGGGTCACGTCACGCCGATGCGGGGGCTCTGAAATCGACCCCATGCTGAGGGACGATGAGCTCAATTATCTCTGCGTGAGCCCGAGCAAAGAAACACTTGACTGAACTTTTTTTTCCTTGATATAATGTAGCAAGGTAAATACAGTACTGAGACTATTCTGATTACTTATTTGACTACCGGTATTATTTAAAGTTATAATCACATGTGCAATCAGGTCTTTTAGCTTTTCAATGGTTGCAGCTGGAAGGCTGCAACGTACATGCAGAGGGTGGCAGATTCACATCACATTTCTTGAAGTCCTCGGGAGTTGGACCAACCTATATACTTGGAGAAGGCAGCAATGAAAAATGATTTATTTCTTATTTTTTTCTTCTGTGATCCAACGTCACCCATGCAGCTGTGCAGCTCCACTCACTAGGGTGCCCTTGACCCCAATTCGACTAACTGTCACACACTCTTTTCACTTGTCTTTAATCTACAGCACTTTGTGCCAATTAAGAGACTAATCTTGACTCAACCTCATGTATTGATCTGCTTTGTTAGGCTCCCGAGGGCTGAACATATTATAAGGAGCTAATTTGAAAGTAATATGTATCAAGGTTAGAAAACAAACATTTATAATAAGATGAATGAGAAGAATTTCACCCATTCGACTCTACCTGACCAAGTTAGTGCATGACATTGCTGTTAATTAGTATTATATTTGTCTGAATCCATGTTCTGAAACTACATTCATACAATGGTGTGTGTGTGCGCGCGCACTCAGTCAATGTCAGTCTAAGCCTGGAGTGTGTCATAGCCAGTGTCAGAGCTCACAGCGTGATCCTGGCCCACTGACCCACCGCCTGCTCTCCCACTCCGTCTCAGGTCAAAGGCCAGCCGGCCTTATCGATTCCCCCATGAAGAGCGCTTTAGCTCCTCCGCCTGCTTGCCGCTTTCCGGCCCAACTGCTCCTGTACCAACATCGCCCTCCCAAAGGCCCCTCAATTGTGTTCCGCATGCCGATTGATCCAGTCGATGTCCGAGGGGGCCTTCCATTCACATAACTGACAACTACAAAGGTCCCCTCTTGACAGATCTTTTCAATATAAATTTCCACTATTGATAACTCATTAAAAAAAAAGCCTGGACATAAGGGGCCTTGCTTTTGAAAACATGTTAAACAAGTGACAATGACAAAAAAAAATGGCAGAACAAAAAAGCAAACAAACTAAAAGAGGTACATATAAACCACTACCTCCTTTCAAGACTTAAAGAACTAAAATAAAGACTAACAGTGTATTTATCGACCCGCAGAAAGTTGATCATCATTATTTATGAATTCCTGTACTTCAGTTAACTAATATGTTTGTCCTGCGTATTTGAGAACAACCCATTTATTAATGCATACTAAAACTTGCGTATTGTTGCTGTCCTGTGAAAACACGTGTCCAATTTTGTCATTTAAAAAAAAAAAATGTTCACGTTTATGGGATGTACGAAATACAGAAACGTAACGTAAAAATTGATAAAAAATGAAAAAACGGACATAAGTGTTTTTCACAGGACAGCAACGATATGTTGTTGTTTCCCCTTCGGCATTTCCTTTCAGGCGTCGATATAATCCTTGCAAATTAAACATTCGCATGAAATATTTTGCACACCAACATGAAGAGATACAGAGAGTTCCCTGGTGAGATTTGATCGCCGATCCTTTCGACGTTGAGCCAGATGCAGTGCTCCACCTTTACTCTTATGAAAGTTATATTGTAAAAAAATGATTGGCTAGCGACCAGTCCAGAGTGTATACTGCCTCTTGCTCAAAGTCAGCTGGGATGGACTCTAGCTCACCTGTAACCCTGAACACTGAAGTGGGTACATAAACAAATGGATGGATGAAGTGATCTATCAAATGTTTAGTGTGAATATTTGTGGCCAAATGTTTTTGTGCTTCAAAGGAAAGTTTAAAAAAAAGTTTTTTTAAGAATTACATGGCCAGCCACACCAATTGCGCTTTCAAGGCGTTTATGGCTCACAGGCCACAGGTTCCCCCAGACTAAACTTGTTGGGAATTCATATTGAAAGGGACTCAAAATGTCAAAAGTTTTCCGCTTCATGTCATCCAGAAGGATAAAATATGTGTTCACTAATAGGCGGCTGCGGTACAACGTAACGTGGTACATGTCTTCACCTGCTCAGTGATGTGACTGGCCTTTTGTCTTTCATGCCCTGTAATCCGTGCATGTGTAAGTGGATCCCTTAAGAGGAGGATCACTGCTTTTGAGCTGCTTTTTACACCCTACAGGGGAGGGGAGGATTGGTGTGGGGGAGGCACGGGGAAAGGGTTGTCACTGAAATCCACTAACTACCGGTACTCATTTTCTCACCCTTCGTTTTTCGATGCGAGCTACTTTTGTGCTGATGATTACTTATGCTGCACCAAATCAAGTGGTTCTCACACTAGAATTACTAAAGGATGCTACCGAGGACATTTATTCAAACTTATATGCCCTCTGCACCCTAGTGTGAAATTAACCAGTTACACTTTATTGTTCTGAAAATGATTATACAGTGTATTTAGTACAAATAATATAGCTTTGTTTGTCCGTCTACAGTATATAGACAGATAGACGACGCCCAGCTCAGAATAAAAACTTGATTTAGCGGATGCTTCTG